>NC_140964.1:124713105-124903105 GCF_056783735.1 Eptatretus burgeri | reverse complement strand
CTATCTATCTCTCTCTGTCTCCTCCCATCCCAGCTGTTACCGCATGTGTGTAATCACGAGGGTTTGCTGCACGGCAGTTCTCATGATGCACTGTGTGTCGTGGTACTGCCTCCTACTCTTTTCTCTATTTTTCTTAATGTTTCCCTTGCTGTCTCTTTGCTTTTTCTTCGAGCTAGACAATGAGAGAGCACACCCGTTTCCACGGTGCTTATTTGTTCCGAGGTATCGAGTGTTTTTCTCTACTTCGGGATCATGGCGACCGTCGAAAGTGTTTCTGGTTTCGAATTGTTGACTCGGAAAAACGGTTTGTCGTGCACACCACCGCCCAAAATCTCGGTGATGCAAATCATTGTGTGTATCGGAGAATCCATCGGTATGCAGAATGTAATTGCTGCGTCGATGATGAATCGTCACGTTGCCGTCTTCCTCTCCAAAGAAGATATCTTCATTTTTGTTTCTCCGTTGGACGCACCATCGGTGGAGGTAGTCATCTCAAATGTTCTTCCTCTCCTCCCGCGTGAGCAGATTAAGACTGCTCTGGAACAATACGGCAATATTGTGTCTAAAATAACCTTTGTTCCTGTCTGAGTTAAGGATAAGAAGGCAAAACATGTCCTGTCTTTTCGGCGACAATTATTTATTATTTTAAAGCCAAACATTCGACAGTTGGAAGTCATGGTGAAAAATAATTTAATAACGATACATACCGGGTGTTTACTACATCGCAGACCTCGGCATGCTTTAATTGTGGTCAGAGCGGATATATTAAAAACCTTTGTTCATATGTCGTATGGCTGAACAGCCATCGAGAGAATCTGGCAATCAACACGAACCTGTGCCAGGCAATGAAACTCTTTCAGAGCCAGGCAAAAAGTTCCGAAATTCGAAAAGAAGATATGAATGAGCCTTGTGTGGTTGCGCGTGGAAATCACCGACACCAACGTTCAAGTGCAATCGAGCCTGTTTCGTATGCTGAAGCAGTCGGAGTGAAACCTAACCGAAACCTTCCGGTGTTAAATCTCGTCCTCGTCTCAAGGAGGAAGCTGTGGAGCATCAACAGGCTTCATTAGCCGATACTCCAAGTAGAGATGGATCATCTACGGACGTTGCATCAGTAAATGGTGAACTCTGTCAAAATGTTCAAGCAATAGGTGTGCCAAGTACAGCAAAACCCCTTGAGGAGACCCATCAAAAACGGAGACCAATCCTTTGTTAAGCCGAGACCAATGTCCCCTGCACCTGAAAAGGTGAAAACGTTGTTATCGAGCACGAATCGTGCACTTCGGACGACACCTGTTCGATATCAGATTTCAGTGAGACAGAAGGTGCAATTGGGGATTCACAGGACTGTGGGAACTTTGACGCCGACTGAAGTTGAACCAAAAACTGAAATAATCACTTATAAAATCGCTCTCCGAATGAAATAATCACTTAAAATATTATCGGATCCAGATTCGAATCATCGCTAAAATTGAATCAATTCTTCCTTATCACACACCCAACATGTCCACCAAGTTTCTTTCCCGTCACTCCCTCAAAATTTGTCTTGGAAGAATGATGGAGTGTTCCATTTGGGCGTACATCTCAGTGATTCCTGATATATCGAAAAAAAAACTTTGATGGATTAACCACCAAAGGTTTTCCAAACTCCAAAAATGGAGAGGGCTGCTTTGTAAACTTTCTTACCATGGTAGAGTGTTGGTGGCGAACAATTTCATCACTTCCACTCTGTGGCACAGGTTTATGGTGGTACAGCCACAAGTGGCTCATCAAAAACACCCAGAAACATTTGATTGACTTTGTTTGTGGTGGTAAACACTGGCTCCGACCGGGTGTCCTCAGCCTTCCTCGTAATGAGGGGGGTCAGGGGCTCATTGATATCACCAGCAGGCTCATGACTTTCCACCTTCTCTTTTTAAACGAAGCTTCTTTGCAGCCACATGTCTTGGGAAAGTTTAACCCTGTGTTTGCTGAAGCAAGCATGTCAGCTGGGATATGGTCGTGAACTTTTTTTGCTCGACCTCCCTATGATTGATGTGTTATCGCTTCCTCTGTACTTGCAAAGTGTCATCAATGCCTGGCAAGCTTTGTCACTGCGTCCTTTACCACCTCAATGTTTCTAAATGAACCAATTATTTTACAACCCCCTCTTTGCAGCCATTCCTTCTTCCAGGACCTTTGTCCAGCACTTTGTAGGGTCAGGTTTCCTTTCAGTCCATAATTTTTTGGACTTTCAAAGAGAAATATGGAAGTCCAGATGTGAAATTTCTGGCCTTTCTGGTTTTAGGTCAATTTGGATTATTGGTCAGATTTTTGTGGAATTTTAAGAGCATTAAATAATCTGGAAGTAGAATTGAAGAACCTCTTTGAATCTGGTGGCTTGCTTAACCAAAATGCTTTCCTTGTGTTGCTTTTGAGTTATAATGGCAAGTCTGTACCTTTTTAACTCGATTGAGAAAAAGACTTTACATGACCTTTGTGTTCATTTCATTTTTGCTGATTCAGTGAAAGGCCCTTTTGGTGTCCAACGGAAAGAGCATCTGTCAACTTTTTCAACCTTTTCTTTGTTTATTCTTGCATGGTGAGGTCTATACACAGCTCCAATTTCAAAACGTTCAGGCGACTTGCAATGGAGATTCGTGCATTGGATTCTTCCTTGTATTGTTTTTTTTTGCACAAATTTTCCAATGAAATTTTGGAAGTGTGCCCTTTCTGTGAGAATCGTGAAACGCTGTATCATGCATATGTTGAGTGCACAAGACTTGTTCCCTTGTTTAATGTTTTTACATGACATTTTTTTGAAGCTGGGTATTGCCTTTTCCTCTGAGAAATTTATTTATGGTTACTCTATGTCCTCTGGATGTAAACCTGAAGCTGCTTTGGTTAACTTTTTGGTCTCTGAGGCGAGAATGTCAATCTGTAAAACCAGAAAAAAGAAGGTGGAAAGTGGTGATCTTTCTGCTTGTAATATATTATTGACTTATAGAACTTGAATTTCTTCTCGAATCCAGCTGGAGTTCCTATACTGGAGCAGGTATGGGAAAGAGCAGGACTTTATTGATAAATGGTGTGTGAAAAATGTTATTTGTTATGTCACAAATGAAACACTAGTTTTTGTCCTTTTGACGTATTCATGAATTGTTTCTTATGTTCTGTTTCCTAAAAAATGTTTCCTTAACATTGTTTCTTTGTTTCACAAATGTTTTGAAAAATTTATTTTATACTTTTGTCATAAAAGGACACAAAAGTCTCTCTCTCTCCCTCTCTCTCTCCTAGCTGAAAGAATTGGGATAAGATTTGTTAGAATCAGTTCTTTTTTTTCTCTCCAAAAAATACTTCAACTAATGTTAAGATTCAACACATCACTGGGATTTCGGTGGGTGAAATTACTGAGGCCCAAAACAAATCCCTTCCCTGAGCTCCTCATATATTCTTTGGCGGGAGTTCCTTTTCATGGTCTGAACTGGAGAGTTGATATAACACATTACCCCACACAGTGTTTAAGTGTATACTTCAAGTTAATTAAAATTATGATTTTAAAGTTTGTAAAAAAAACAAAATCCCAGTGTTTTGTGCTATTGAAGCAGTCTTATACTCCACATACTGCTAAACGGAAGGGTTTTGAAAGATCAAAAGGCGATTTGTGTTCTGCAGTGTTCAAGTATATAATTCAATTTAAATAAAATAAAGATTGCAAAAGTCAAAAAGTAAATTGATTCTGGGTGTAATAACCATAGATGCAGTGGCGATTACACCACCCTATCAAACATGTTATACATTAGTTCTTCATGCCTGGAATTTGTGTCCTTAATGACATCCTTAAAAACAGTAAGTTTCCTGTTTGGAATTATTTTCAAATTTGTTTGATTGCCAGGCAGGCAGAGTAAAAAATTTTTACCCCTTGTGGTTTTCCACCCCACGGGGTCGAAGCACCGCTCGTGTTCTCTCTTTTCTTGTGTACGGTTCATTTGAGCGTCTATTTCTCCATTATTCGTGAACAGAATTTAATGAAAATTGACAGGCATATACTAGGCACATATGTGCAGGCAATAACTGAGCCCAAAGTGCAATTGCGGGCCTTCGGGCCGAGGAACGGCCCATTTTGGGCCATTTTCTTAAAATTGTTATTTCTCGGTTATTAGTGAACGGAACCAAACCAAACTTGACAGTTATATTATCGAGACAATTCCTCAGGCAGAAACTGAGACCAAAGTGCGATTCCGGCTATTTCAGCTGAGAAACGGCCCTTTAGGCCCATTTTCTTAAAATTATTTCTCGGTTATTAGTGGACAGAACCGAGCCAAAGTTGACAGGTATATTCTAGAGACCATTCCACAGGCATTAACTGAGCCTTAAGTGCGATTCCGGCCCTTTGGGCTGAGAAACGGCCCTTTCAGCCCATTTTCTTAAAATTGTTATTTCTCTGTTATTCGTGAAAGGAACCGGACCAAATTTGACAGGTATATTCTTGAGGTCACTCTGCAGGCATTAACTGAGCCCAAAGTGAGAGTATAGCCCTTTGGGCTGACAAACGGCCCTCTCGGCCCATTTTTAAAAAAATTACTATTTCTCGGTTGTTCGGAAACGGAACCAAACCAAACTTGACAGGTATATTCTTGAGACTATTTCCCAGGCATTAACTGAATCCGGTATTCTCGAGACCATTCCCCAGGCATTAACAGAGTCCAAAATGGGATTCTGGCCCTTTGGGCCAAGAAACGGCCCTTTTGGGCCATTTTCTTAAAATTGTTATTTCTCTGTAATGAGTGGACGGAACCGAACCAAACTCGACAGGTATATTCTAGAGACCATTCCCCAGGCAGTAACTGAGCCCAAAGTGCGATTCCAGCCCTTTGGGCTGAGAAACGGCCCTTTCGGTCCATTTTCTTAAAATTGTTATCAAAAAAAGAATTAAATGCGCTGGATGATGCCCAACACAAAATTAAGTTGCAACTGATTATAGGAAACAAGCCTCACTCTTATGAGGTGTTCTGGTTTCTTTTTCTGATGTGATGAAAATCTTTCCAAATATCAAAACTATTTGTCGTCCGTGCTATCACTCACCTGAGAGTTGTATGAATGAACTTCCACGGGGTATGTTCGCAATTCAAACTTGTTTTAATCTCTCCTCTCTGTGCATGTGAGATCAGGATGAATACTGTGTCTATTACAGGCAAGATCCTTGCCAGACTCCTGCTCAATAGACTGATACCGGCTATTGCTGAAGATTATCTCCCAGAGAGCCAGTGTGGCTTTAGAGCCAACAGGAGCACTACATATATGGTGTTTGTCCTCAGACAGCTCCAGGAGAAATGGAAAGAGCAGAACAAGGTCCTGCATGTAATGTTTGTCGACCTGTCCAAAGCGTTTGACATGGTGGGCAGAAGCGGACTGTGGCTAATCATGGAAAGACTTGGCTGTCCCCCGAAGTTCCTCAACATGGTTATCCAGCTCCATGAGGACCAGCGCGGTCGGCTCAGACACAGCAACGACCTCTTGGAGCCTTTCCCTATCATCAACGGTGTCACACACGGCTGTGTCCTTGCACCTACCCTTTTCTCCATCTTCTTCAGCACAATGCTCCAGCTGGCCACAGAAGATCTTGATGATGATGATGGCGTCTGCATCTGATATCGCACTGATGGCAGCTTGTTCAACCTGAAGCGACTTCAGGCCCATACAAAGACCATGGAGCAACTGATCTGAGAGCTTTTGTTTGCCGATAATGCTACCCTTGTTGCTCACACTGAGACAGCCCTGCAGTGTTTAACATCCTGCTTCGCAGAGGCTGCACAGCTCTTCGGACTTGAAGTCAGCCTGAAGAAGACAGAAGTCTTGCACCAACCCTCACTTCAGGAAGAGTACAACCCTCCTCACATCTCCATTGGCCAGTTGGAGCTGAAGACAGTCCACCAGTCCTGCTACCTGGGGTGCACCATATCTTCAGATGCCAAGATCGACAAGGAAATCGACAATAGACTGGAAAAAGCAAGCAATGCATTTGGAAGACTCTACAAGCGAGAGTGGAACAATTGGCATCTGAAGAAGGGCACAAAGATCAGCATGTACCGTGGAGCCATACTGACTACACTCCTGTATGGTGCCGAGTCATTGGTTACCTACCGTTTCCACCAAAGACTCCTCGAGCGTTTCCACCAGCTCTGTCTTCGCTCCATCCTCAACATTAACTGGAGTGACTTCGTCACCAACAATGAAGTCCTTGAATGAGCGGAGGTCAACAGCATAGAGGCCATGTTGCTGAAGACTCAGCTATGCTAGGCAGGGCACATTTCCAGAATGGAGGATCACCGCCTGCCCAAGATCGTGCTGCATGGAGAGCTGTCCTCTGGCCACCGTGACGTAAGCGTTCCAAAGAAATGCTACAAAGACTCCCTGAAGAAGTCCCTCAGCGTCTGCCAAATTGACCACCGCCACTGGTCAACCCTTGCTGCCGATCGAGATAAATGGAGACACTCGGTCTGCCAGGCAGTCTCCTCCTTCGAGTGCTGCCGCAGAGCTAGCCTTGAAGACAAAAGAAGAAGGAGAAAGAACCGGGATGCCTTGGCAACCATTCCAGACCAAACCTTCGTCTGCAGTCACTGTGGTCGGATTTGCCTGTCCTGTATCAGACTTACCAACCACCAGCGAGCTTGCAGCCGATGTGGACCCCACCCTTCTTGATCTTCGCCCACGAAGCAAAGCCAAGAAGAGAAGAGTATATGTGGATGTATATATATTTGTATATTTATGTAGATGTATATTTTCCTGACATCACTGGTTTTCCCCTTGTGGTCTTCATATATATATATATATATATATATATATATATATATATATATATATATATATATATATATATATATATATATATATATATATATATATATATATATATATATATATATATATATATATATATATATATATATATATATTAAGCCACACCATGAAGTTGTGGGAAAGAGTAGTGGAAGCTAGGTTGAGAAGAGAGGTGACGATTTGTGAACAGCAATATGGGTTTATCCCAGGAAAGAGCACCACTGATGCGATGTTTGCTTTCATAATGTTGATGGAGAAGTATAGGGAAGGCCAGAAGGAGTTACATTGTGTGTTTTTGGATTTAGAGAAAGCTTATGATAGGGTGCCAAGAGAGGAGTTGTGGCATTGTATGAGGAAGTCGGGAGTGGTGGAGAAGTATGTGATGATTGTGCAGGATATGTATGAGGACAGTGTGACAGCGGTGAGGTGTGCGGTGGGAATGACGGACCGGTTTAAGGTAAAAATGGGATTGCACCAAGGATCGACTCTGAGCCCTTTCCTGTTTGCAATGGTGATGGACAGGTTGACAGACAAGATCAGACTGGAGTCTCCATGGGCTATGATGTTCGCGGATGACATCAAGATCTGTTGGGAGAGTAGGGAGCAGGCTGAGGCAAACCATGAGAGGTGGAGGTACGCACTGGAGAGAAGGGGAATGATCGTCAGTAGGAGTAAGACGGAGTACATGTGCGTAAATGAGAGGGAGGGTGGTGGTATGGTGTGGTTGCAAGGAGTTGATGTGGGGAAGGTGGATTGGTTTAAATACTTGGGATCAACTGTCCAAAGTAACTGAGAGTGTGGGAGAGAAGTGAAAAGGAGAGTGCAGGCAGGATGGAGTGAGTGGAGAAGCGTTGCAGGAGTGATTTGTGACAGAAGGGTAGCTGCAAGAGTTATGGGGAAAGTATATAAGACGGTAGTGAGACCAGCTATGTTGTATTGCTTGGAGGCGGTGGCGCTGACAGAAAGACAGGAAGCGGAGCTGGAGGTGGCAGAGTTAAAGATGCTGCGATTCTCATTGGGAGTGACGAGGATGGACAGGATAAGGAATGAGTATATTAGAGGGACTGCGCAGGTAGGACGGTTTGGAGACAAAGTGAGAGAGGTGAGATCGAGATGGTTTGGACATGTGCACAGGAGGGAAGTGGAGTATATCGGGAGAAGGATGCTGAAGATGGAGCTGCCAGGCAGGAGGAGAAGAGGAAGGCCAAAGAAGAGGTTCATGGATGTGGTGAGGGCGGACATGCGGGTGGTTGGAGTGTCAATGGAAGATGTGGAGGATAGAGCAAAATGGAGACAGTTGATCCACTGTGGCGACCCCTTCCGGGAGCAGCCGAAAGAAGAAGAAGAAGAATATATATATATATATATATATATATATATATATATATATATATATATATATATATATATATATATATATATATATATATATATATATATATATATATATATATATATATATATATATATATATATACACACACACATATACATACACATATATGTATATATATATATATATATATATATATATATATATATATATATATATACACATATATATATCAAAATATATATATATATATATATATATATATATATATATATATATATATATATATATATATATATATATATATATATATATACAATGTGAAAAATAACCTTGGCTGCACCCATGTTCACGTTCTATGGTGAAGGTCTGTATTTTTCTCTTTCTCTTTCACATTCACTCAGTGTCCTGCCCACTGTTGTGGATGAGCGTCTTAAAATAATTGAAAGAAACTTAAACGGGAAAGCCATTTGGTATATTTTTCCTGTCCTTTATCCCCACTTTGCACTCGTAATTACTGATTGTAGTGCAAATTATTTATCTGTGAACAGAAGAAGGGCACTAACGTATTATACCAGGCCAAAATCGCCTTCTCTTTTTGAAAGATACTGGTGGGATCTCAAAAGATCACAAATTACATGTATGTTGAACACAGACTCTCTGATAAGGCTCTGAGAAGTAAAGTCAACCCTCCTGGTACTACAGAACAGTGGTATTTATTTTCAAGCCAAACTCCCATCAGGAATTGAACCAACACTGGAAAGGTCAACGGGGAGTAAGATATTAATCAAAAGGGAAATGTAGTAATTGGAAGTCTCATCTGAACAGAAATGTCCTCGTTCAATTTCTCTGAAGCTTGGAAGGCAGTAAGCAATTCCATGAGCTTGTGAGTAAAATCACCGATACAATTGCAAGCAAGCATTACGCTGAACCAAGCACTATATCAAGTGTGAATCAGAAGATCCCAGTATCGATTCAACTGAGCTTCAGGTTTGGCTTGAAAGAAGCCTGTGTCTTAAAACGAATTTCAAAAACAATTTGAATTTCACAAAGTAAGGCCTGTATATGTTTGTGCAGTCATAGCCGTGTGTTTTTTTTTAATTCAACCTTTAAGCTCCTCACATAAGTTTCTGCTCGATACAAAACATCTCACATCGAGAGTCACAGGATTTGAGAGAGAATGGATTTTGATATTCATGAATAGAAAAAGCAGGAGCATGATACAGAATGGTCAAAATATTCATTCACAATCATGTTCGAATTTCTTTCTTGAAAAACTGCCGAATCCTTTATGTCCATGAGAACACTGCACCATAAGAATGTTGGCAGGACTCTTTGGTAGCTTGAGCATTAATGGGTGATTGTATGCAGGTGAGCGGAGTGTTGTTGTTGGTGGGAGGGTCTCGTCAAGAGGTATTGTGTGGTTGATGTGTGCTTTTTACACAAGACCGTCTTTGTCCATGACCCCTCCCCTGGAAAGAATTAAAAAAATACAAAACACTCCAAAAAAAAAACACTTTAAAAAATTCATTTTGCATTTTTCTTATTTTGATCTCGTGTTGATAAATTGGTGCGGTGTTGAGGGGGCACAGGCATGATGGCCCGAATAGCCTCCACCTGCATCTAATTTCCTTGTGTTTGTATCTCTGAATTTTAAAAATTAGGTCTATGTTGACCTCTTGACCTCAAAAATGTGGTTAAATTCAGTGACATGATTGGCAAATCCTGTTCAAATGTCAAGTCAATCGGATGAAAATTGAGGATTTAAGAAATTCCACCCAAGTTGTTGACCTTTGGCCGATGTTTACCTTTTGGCCTTGGTTGACCTTACAAATAACTTGTGATTGAAATCAGTGAGCTGATATGAAAACCCTGTTCATATTTCAAGTCAATCAGATGAAAATTGAGTCTGGAGGAGGTGGGGTGTGATAGTCGGGATGGGAGGGGTGGGGAGGGAGGAGGGATGGGACGGAATTGGAGGAGGGAGGAGTGGAAGGGGTAGGGTTGGGATCCAGGGAAGTATGTCGAGTGGTGTGAGGGAGGGGAAGGGACGGCAACGCTGGGTGTCTTTGCAATTGCCAATACACTTTCTCAGTCATCACAAAAGAATCCAAACCCGAGGTCATCTCTGGCTCTGAGCCCGAGTGGTGCAACCTCTCAATGGCAGAACCATGTAAAGCAGCAATGGAAGCTCCATGTCTTGCAGGTTTGAGGATCGACCTCTTCTATCCGAAGAGGGGCAATGTCCCACGGACCATGACCATCACACAATCTTCACATCCCTTATTGGATATTTACTGACAAAGTAAAAGAAAAATAACAAACAAAAGATAATTTTCGCTGTGTCAATATTGTATGAAACTACTTACATTCATTCACAAGAAGGCGACCCAGCTAGTTGCCTGATGAACTAATTCAGGTTACGGATTGCCAAGAAAAGTGGTCGATATCGGCACCAAAGGAGCAAAACAAAGTACCATTGGAGGTTCAGCGGCACAATCCAGATCATTTTGTAATGGTAAAGTAGATAAATGATGTGCCAGGCAGCTGAAAAAGCAACACTGATGCTTGATCCACTCTGGCATTCCTGCACATGCTCACAAAAAATAGATGATCAAATTAACATTTTACTTCAAATTTGCTTCAAATGTAATCTGGTCAATCGAGTGATTATGTCTTACGAAGGAAGCCGATGTATCGTACAAACACTGACAGCAGAAAAAAGAACCAGAGAGTCAATCTGGTTTGAATCATGGTGTGGAGCAGCCAAAGCTCCATCTCATGAAGGAAATGCCATTCTTCATTCTTCATTCTTCCCGTTTTGTCCTGGAATAAACACCTAGTGGCAAGTCTGTTTTCAGAAAATAGCCCATTTCCTGTGGTCTTTACAGCACTGTCAGTCATTGTTAAAGATGGTCATCTTTCATTCAGCAAAATGTGGGGGGGGGTATTTCAGTTTTCGTTTGAAGAATAAATAGTGTCTGAGCTGATAAATTGTTCAGGAGCTGATAAATGTGACCCCTCACCACAACAGTGGAATACAGACTCCTCTAGAACCCTCAACACGACCTCACCACCCTCACCCCTTGAGTCAGCTCAGATTAGATCTGTGACTTGCTACAGGTACCATGTAAACAAACCTGTACTAACCTGTTTCATGGTTGGGTTGTCGGCGACTAAACAGTCTCCCCTGCCACGTTTCTTGGTGAGGAGGCTGGATGATATGGACACCCAGCAAGATTAAAAACAAAACCTGTCAAAGGGTGGAGGAGCTCCTTGTGAGCCAACGACCATCCATTTCTAGTGCCCAACTGTGTCTGCGGATGTCATCCTGCAGTTGGGCTACGTTTTATTAGGAAGTTGGTGGCAGGATTTGCACTCCGGCCACCGTAAAACACTTCATCCCGCAAAACGTACCAAAAGCAAAAATAAATCTGAAAACCCACTCTGTGGGAGTACCTCATGTGCAGCTGACCTTCGCAGGGCAGCTCACCAGATGACTGTATTGGGGCAAAGCCTTCGGGACCCCCCAATCTTTGATAGGAGGGAAACCACGTGGTAACTTTCCAGGGTCAGATTTCAGTAGTGTGTGTCAGGGTGGTGTTGAGGTGTCATCCACCAGACAGCGGTCTTCTTGGGTTAAACTCAGGTGGTCCCTTTCGGTGGGTGTCTGGAATGTCTTATCCCTAAGAAAGGATGATCACCTGTCTCTGTTATCATCTGAGCTCAAGCATTTGGACATCAGTATTGCAGCACTCTCTGAGGTTCGGAGACCAGATTGCGGCGAGACCATAGTGGGTGGTTACACCGACTATTGGTCTGGTCACTCTGATGGTTAACATACTCAAGGAGTTGCTGTGGCTGTGTCCAATAAGCTGACCCCAATGATAATTGCGTGAACACCGGTCAACAAGCTTTTGACACAGTCTGGCACCCTGCCCTACTCACCAAACTCTCTTCCCATGGTATTCAAGGCCATCTCCACTCATGGCTCGCAGACTTCCTCTCCTGTCGCAGTCAACGTGTGGCCCTAAATGGAGTTCTTTCATCCCCTCTTCCTGTGCAGGCTGGAGTTCCTCAAGGTAGCGTTCTGGGCCCTGTTCTTTTTCTGGTTTTCATCAATGATCTCTCGGACTCTCTGGAAAATCCTCTATTTCTCTTTGCCGATGACTCCACCCTCTGCCGTACCATCTGTCATCCCTCAGACCGGCAAGCAGCAGCTTCTTCGCTCACTGCAGATCTGGATAAAATCACAAACTGGTCCAACACGTGGAACATGTCTTTCAATCCAGACAAATCTCACACTCTCACTATGTCTCTTCGAAAGGACCGTTTACAAAACCCCCCATCCACTTTCTCAACAATCCTCTGGAAGAAGTCTTTTCTTTCAAGCTTCTGGGTCTCACTATCTGCCATGACCTTTCCTGGGAAAGTCACATTTCCAACCTTGCCTCAAAAGCCAGTCGCCGACTGGGAATCCTCCGTCGTGCAAAGTCCTTCCTCGGCCCTCTTGAGCTCCTGACCACTTACAAAGCTTTTGTCCGTAGCCTGATGGAGTACTGCTCTCCCCTCTGGGCTGGTGCTCCTGCCTCCCACCTTTCTCGACTTCACGCTGTTGAAACCAGGGCTTTTAAGATCATTGGCATCTCCCGCAATGAAGCTGAGTCTTTGGGCCTCTCACTCAATCACCGCAGGTTGGTCGGTGGTCTTTCTGTCTTCTACCGACTCCTCTCCAGCCTTGCCCCCCCTGCTCTCTCTGTGATTTGTCCCCACCACATTTCCACAGGGCGCTCAAGGTCCGCCAACAACCCCCTTCTGGTAAAACTACCAAAATCACGAATCACTGCTCATCTTCACTCTTTCATTCCTCTTTTTCCCGCCTTTGGAATAAACTTCCTCACTCTATTCTTTCCCATTCTTCCCTCCAGGCTTTCAAAACAGCTGTTCACCACCACCTCTTATCTTCCCCCATCCAAATCCTCGATCTTTTCTACCCCCGATAATCCACCCAAGCCCACTTCCTTCAATTCTCCTGCTTTCCTTCCTGAAAGTCCCTTTAATGTCCATCTTCCCCTCGCCATGTTCCCCGTCCCATCCCCATCCCTCTCCCTTCCACAGTTCACCTGTGTCTGTTCCCCAATGTTTTGTCCCTTCCACTCCCGCCCCTCTTGTCTCATGCCTCCTTGCTGTGAGTTGTGTGTTCGCTCTCATACGAGCCTCGACCAAGGTATACAAAAAAAAAAAAAAAAAAAAAAAAATAAAAAATAAAGCATATTATGAGACTAAACATTCGTCACTCCTTGGGTGTCATTTCCCTGGTTTCTGTTTATGCTCCGACTGAGGAAAGTGATCTCACCGTGAAGGACACATTCTATGCCACGCTCGAGTCTGTGGTTGATCAGTGCCCCAGGCGAGATACTCTTCTTGTCTTGGGAGATTTCAATGCATCAATTGGAACTGATAGGGATGGTTATGAGACATGTGTTGGTCCGTGTGGGTCAGGAACTATATACCAGAATAGCACTAAGTTCCTTGACTTTGCAAGAAGTCATGGACTTAGGGTGGCTGCTTCATGGTTTTAGTGTCCACAGGCTCATCAATGGACTTGGTATTCCATCGCTGGTGGTGTGGCAAAGGAGATTGACCATGTGCTCGTTGATGGTGAATGGAGGATAATTCAGCACTGCAGGGTCTACCGGAGTGCTCAGTTCCTCAACACTGACCACCGGCTTGTTGTAGCATCTCTAAAGTTGCAGCTTAAATCCATGAGAATGGTACCATCCCAACCTTGGGTGGATGTTGGCAAGCTCAAGGATGAGAGCATCGCTGATGAGTTTGCGAACAGGCTTAGTGGAGATTTATGGGCTCTGGGAGTTTTGGGGGATCCTGAAGAGTTGTGGAGTGCCTTCAGGACCACCATCCTTGATGTTGTCAGTGGATGTCTTGGAACTCACCATAGGGCAAAGAAGAATTTTGTCTCGCAAGGGACACTGGATGCCATTGACCAGAGTCACAGATAAGGCTGAGTGGCAGAGCAGAGGTGTTCAGGGAACTTAGGGGTAAAACTGTACGTGCACTAAGGGTGGACAAGGAGGCCGATGTGCAAAGAATCTGTCAGGGGGTAGAGCATCACCTGTGGTCAAGTGATTTTCATCCTGCCGACATGGGAATTCACCCATTCCTTTCCTCCAAGCCCAACCCTCGGTGTACTGCAGTTAGAGCAGAGGGTAGTGGGCTCTTGAGAGAGGAGGCTGAAGTGAAGACCCACTGGGCTGGTTACTTTGAGCGGCTGTACTAGGCTGATCCACCAGCTGTTGAGTTGGATGTCTGGTATATTACTATCCCTATTGCTGACCCCACTCAACTGTGCTCCACCTTCATTTGTGAAACCACAGACTGTGGTGAAGCGGTTGAAATGGCGTAATGCTCCTGTGATTTGTGGCATTCATGCTGAACTTCTCATGGCTGGTGGAAATGCTACTCTCATGTCATTGCATGCAGTTCTGTGCTCTGCCTGGAACACAGGCATCATTCCAACTGACTGGAAGAGGGGTCTTGTTTTCCCCCTCTGGAGAGGGAAGGGTGATCGCTAAGACTGCAACAACTACCGAGGGGTGAAGCTGCTCTCAATGCTGGGCAAGGTCTTTGCTCAGATAATTCTTGATAGGGTTCGCCACCATCTGCTTGAGTACCAGCTTCCAGAGCAGTCAGGCTTTACCCCAAAGAGGTCAACGATTGACTGTATCCTTGCTCTTCGTGTCCTCACCGAATGCAGACGAGAGTTTTGGCAGGGGCTGCTTGGAGCCTATGCTGATCTCTGTAAAGCGTTTGAGTCAGTGAATCGGGATGCCCTCTGGAGGATTCTTGGTCTTCTTGGGGTGCCACCAAGACTGATCAATCTGATGTCTGAATTATACTCTGGTACTGAGAGTGCTGTGATATGTGGTGAGATAATCTCTGACTTATTTCCAATCATTACTGGAGTTCATCAGGTAAGTGTACTGGCCCCCACACTTCTCAGCACTTGTATGGACTGGATTATGGGGAGGATGTCGGAGAGATCAAGCTGCGGTGCATCATTTTGGAATGGCAAGATCTCTGACCTTGACTTCGCATATGATGCAGTCATCTTTGTGGAGACTGGATATCTTTTTGGGGTCCCTCGACGTGCTGAATGAGGATTTGGACCTGCTGGGATTACGTGTTTCCTGGGTTAAAACTAAGATCCAAGCTTTCAATGACGTATTGGATGCAACTATCCTGTCTGTACCTGTTTGTGTCGAGGATGTTGAGGTCACAGGGAGATTCAGGTACCTTGGCAGTGATATTCATGTCTCTGCTGGCTGTGAGCCAGAGGTCAACAGACGTCTGGTTTGGGCCTGGGGAGTCATTGATTCATTGGATCATGCGGTGTGGCACTGCCAGAACCTTTGTGGGAGGACAAAAGTCGGAGTCCTCAGGTCTTTGGTGCTTCCACTCTTGCTCTATAGATGTGAGACTTGGACTCCGACCAGGGATCTGAGACGGAGACTTAATTCCTTTACCAGTTCTCTTTCGAGAATCCTTGGCTCTCACTGGCCAGACTTTGTGTCCAATGAGCCGTTTCTGAGAGAGACTCAAATGAGAATTGTTACCTGCATAGTCTGTGAGTGTCAGCCGCAGCTGTATGGACATGTGGTTCGTTTTCCTGACGCTGATCCCGCTCACCAGATTCTCTCAGTGAGGGAGCCTCGTGAGTGGAGGAGGCCAATGGGCTGACCATGTGCCTCGTGGTTGCAGCAGATTGATCAACATCTCTCGGAGATGGAGATGGGCCAGGCATCTGCCTGGGGGATGGCCAGACAGAGATATTTGGATTACCGGCGGAAAGTGGATCATGACGCAATGCTCCGATGCATACCTGACCTGACCCCTGTAATCTGTATAAAAACATCCAACCCACATTGTAAGATCACTGGTTTAATGTAGGCCCAGCAGCATCACTATTCTTGCAAGATCGCACACGTGATTCAGAAGAGTATTCATCGTATTTCCAAAACCTGGAACCAATTACATGACATGGAGCAGGAACTACTTTAAATAACACACATCTCCTTCATCCACTTAGAATTAGATAGACCCGAGTATTCATTAACTTATATTTCGCTGAAACAAAACATTTTTACACATGACCTTTCATATACGTTTAGAACAAAGTGTAATCCATATTCCTATGTGTGTTTTGTTTTGGCTTTGTCTTTCAGGATCACGAGAAAATTATTTTAAAAATGCAATACCCCCGTGAATGCATTCATCGATCAGATTGACCCGGCAGAGTTTTTGTTTCCCTATAATTTTGTTATAAAATCGTATTTATCTATGATCTTTCATATCTGCTTCGAATGAAGGGTAATTCCTAATGCTGTATGATCGTTTTGGTTTTTCTCCAATCAGGAGGAGAGGAGATTGGGACCATACTCTGTGCAGAGTGTTGGTGCTGCTTTAGCAGTCTCCTTGGCTATTGGACACAATCCTGGACGGGTCGCCACTCCGACACAGGATACCAGCAAACTGGCACTCATTTTGCTGACCTCGTAAGGATGACAGGCCGAGTTAACCCCACCTGGTATTAATTCAATAGCTGAGAGGGATTTGAACTCACGACCCGAGGATCCAAAGCACGCCACCCTAACCATTAAGCCAACACCAGGCAAATCTTTCAGGGTCGTGGAGGAAAAAAAATATTTTAATACCCCCTTGAATGCATTTGTGGGTCAGATTGACCCGGAAAGATTGTTTGTCTCACTATAGCTGTTATAAAAAATATTTTATGCATGATCTTTCATGTATGATTCGAATAGAGGGTAATGCATATACCTGTGCATGTGTTTACGGGGTTTTTTTTGCCTTTCGGGATTGAAGGATTGCAAATCCTTTTTCCCTTGAATGTCAAGGAATAGCTGGATCTCATTTCTGAGCTCAAAGACTCAGCAAACAATGTTTTCTCTGTACAGCCAGCAAACCTGTGTGTTGAACAGGAGACTTTCGTGTTCAGAGTCCATATCTTGGCAGAGTTTCTTGAAGAGCCGTGTGTTCAAAGCACTCGCCTTGAGTTAATTGACCATGTTGATGATGGTATTCATCATCTCAAGCAGTGGATGGGGAAGAGTTTTCGAAGCTAAGGCCTGTCGGTGAATCATACAATGTACAAACATTGCATCGGGAGCTTTTGCCTTTACTAAGGCGTGAAATCCTGACTTCAAGCTGAATATGGCAGGTGTACCGCCCGTACACACGCCACGTACTCCCGCCCAGCTCAATCCTTCCTCTTCAAAAAAGCAGGAGACATTTTCCATGACATCTTCACTTTTTGTTGTCTCTTCCAGTTCATGGCAGAAAAGAAACTCTTCTTTCAAATCTTGACCCTTAACATGGCGAACAAAAACCATGAGCTGCGAGCAGGACAAAACGTCAGTCGACTCATCAATCTCGATGCTGAAAACCCTGGCATTATTTATCTCTTCTTCTACTTGATCTTTAATATCGTTCGACATGTCACATATCCTACGCTTCACTGTGTTGTCAGACAACGATATTGGACGAAGTTTCTCAACACTCTTCTCACTTCGCATCAGTCTCACCATTGTCTTCGCATAATGTAAATTTCTCTCGCAGCAATCACTGATAAGCATGTAATTCAAAAATGCAACAATTTACATCCGTTATCTGTGAGATTTCAGGCCTCTAAATGTGATCTCATTGTCAAATCTCATGACTGTGAGAATCTGCACATAATGCGGATTTCAATTGCCTGGTACCAGGATATCCCCCTGCGGTGATATCCTGGGGCTGAGGTTGTCATGGGGTGTGTCTTATGTCATGTGTGCACCGTTCTGACGATTGCATCATTTTTCGGGAAACTCACTGCCTCTGATTCTGCCTCAAAACACCAGTCCCGTCCCCAGAAACACTGGAGACAATGGTGAAGATTGACTCGTGAAGTGTTTGGAGGTTTATCCTTTCCAAGATTATGCAAGGTAATGTAAATGACTGATTTTTAAAATAGGATAGTCAGGTACGCTTATTACTCCGGGAAGGAGCCAAATTACCCCATTTGGGGGTAATCACCCCCAAGTTTGGAACCCCGGGGATAAGCTCTCATGTCAGCCATTGCAGTTCATGGGTGCGAGGAGATCTATTGTACAGGAAATTATCTGTGTGTGCCTTGTTTGTTCTCCCCACCACTTTCACCTCATAAATAAAATTTGTCATCCCTCTGTATGTCTGTATGTTCGCGTTTTTTGCAAAGACCGCTGGGCTGACAACCACCAAATTTGGCACACAGACCACGTTCTTACCGGGGATTGTCCTCAGGGTATTTTCAGCCTTTAAAGACCCCTAACACTCTGAAGATCCTTTAGATCCAAAACATCTCAAGGACCCCTCAGAAACCTCAAGACCTTGAAGACCTGTAAGACTCCAAAGACCCTTTTTGACCCTTTACGACCTTGAAGACTCTTTCAAACCTCGAAGATCCTGAAGGCCCGTGGTGGAAATTTATACTAAAAAGAGAAACCACTTTATAATCTAATTGACCATTTTTTGTTTCACACTTATGTGGAGAGAAAGGCTTGTCCCAAGTGTACAAGCAGATTTCTGACTCTAAGCCAGAATACATGTTTTTTCTTTCTATTATTTGAAAATAGGGAGGGGTCAAAGCTTCAAAAGGTAATGGTTAATCAACACCAGACAACAAGAAAGCTTTGCTAAACAAAAGGTCCTTCAAAGATAAAGAGAACAAGATAATGCAAGGAAAGAAATGCGCGCCTTACGTCAGGGCATGCGTGCACAGAGAAACCTTCATTTACATAGACAATGGTAAACATTCAGCACAGTAAGCTGTTGGAGCATTTGCCTTCCCAGAAAAGGTATAGCTATACCCAGGGGGCAAAAGCCCCCCCCCCTTTTTGTTGCAAAAACAGACACGGTCTGCTATAAAAGTTTGTTGTATATGGTTGGATTCCTTAGACCTCCCCCCCTCCCGCAACAACTTCCGGGTGGACAACAGTAGGGTAAGAATACTGGTTCTGGCTCACTTTTCCCCATGTAAATGAATGGGGGATTTTCAGCCATGAAATTTTTCTTTTTTTCCCCTAAAAAAATAAATCCCCTTTTTAGCCCAAGGTATATTTATTTGTCTCCCCTTTTAACCTGGAGCCTGGTGTTGGCTTAGTGGTTTGGGTGGCGGCTTGGGATCCCAGGGTCCTGAGTTCAAGCCCCATTGGCTGCTGAATTAACACCAGGGGGTTGACTCAGCCTGCCATCCTTCCGAGGTCGGCGAAATGAGTGCCAGTGTACTGGTCCCGGTGTATGCCCCGGTTAGAATAGGTGTACCATATCCCTGTGTGTCGTAAGAGGTGACCAGGGTTGGCGTCAGGAAGGGCATCCGGCCATAAAACATTGCCTCGAGAAAAAGCCAAACCCCTGCACAGCAGGGAAAAATGGCTGTAAAAACGGTCATTTTTTTATTTCCCCTTTTAACCTAGGGGCTCTCTATTCAAATAGCCCATACAACAAGATAAAGATTTGTGAAAGGTGATTCTAAAGAAATATCTGAAACGTCGAAGCCTCGGGGCACTCTCTATTCAAATAACCCATACAACAAGATAAAGATTTGTTAAAGGTGATTCTAAAGAAATATCTGAAACGTCTAAGCCCCGGGACACTCTTTATCAAATAACCCATACAACAAGATAAAGATTTGTTAAAGGTGATTCCAAAGAAATATCTGAAACGTCGAAGCCTCGGGGCACTCTTTATCAAATAACCAATGCATATTGTTTAGCTCACTCATTGAACCTATAAACATTTGTTCATTCTCAAATTCCTTCAATAGTTTAATTTTCTTTGCACAATAATCCCCATCTAAAATATTGAAAAACAAAACATTTGAATCTTTATATTTTTTAAGATACCCCTTTTGTGCCATTACGAAATGATAAGCTTCTCTTAATGATCTCATCTGACCACCTCCTGAGTTGCATATCATTTTGATATTGTAGTAAATTATTTTTCCATTGTTCAATTGATAACCATCAAATTTTTCAGTCCATTCAAACATATTTATTATTTTCTTTACATCCTCTAACTTATTGGTTTTTAAATTGATTCGCATATTTGTTTTATTTACCTTTGTTTTAGATATTTTTTCAATAAGACTTATTTGATATTTTTCACATTCATTATGTTTTCCAATATATACCAAGACTGAGATTTTCTCCACTCTTTAGTTTGACTAATACTTGGTTCGGCCATTTATATATTGTGAAAAACGCGGCGGTAGCCCTTAAAAACCCAAACCCATCTTCCCATCGTTAAAACTTGTGCCCATATGGAACACAATCTATTCTATTCACTCTATCATACAATACCCATATGGAACACAATCTATTTTATACACTCTATCATACAATATCCATATGGAACACAATCTATTCCATTATCTAAAATAAATCTCTTATCATCAAAGGCTCCTAATGCCTTTTTATTTACTTCTTCACTATATATCTTATGTTTATAACTTCTTATTGTATTCATTTTCCTATATTCTTCTTTCTTATTCATCAAACAATTATAATAATTTATAAAAGATATTGATTTCTTTATTACATATTTCTTTATTCCCTTTAACCTTTTATCAATCTGATCACCATACTTATAAGCATATGCCTTTGCTCTCAATCCAATAAACTCACTCATTACTTTTCCACCCAACTCATCCTTAAACTTGCCAATAACCTTTTCATTCTTTTTTGAAAATAACTCACTCTTCTTACTCAAATTACTTGTATCATATACTCCAATGTTTTTCTTCATATCTTTATAAACATCGTCAGTTTTTATATCTAGAATAAAACTATCAGTGTCCATATACAACAATAAAACATTTTCACCATACTCTTTCTTTAAATCATTATACAAATAATCATACATCAATATCTTTGATAAATCAAGAACTGCTGTTCCAATATAAATTGGTTTATCCATGACAATACTTTCCTTTTTCATATGAATAGCAGAAAAGTTCTCTGAAAAAACCTCTTCTCTCTCAAAACTTGGTTTATTTATCAATCTAGAAGCTTCTTTCCAAGATGTTGCAAATCTAATGTTTTGCCTGTTTCTAACATTCTCCATTGTCTTTCCAAAGACAGCATTATTCATCAATTTATAGAATTCCCCTTCAAATTTTACTTTTGTATTTGTTCTCATATCTGTATTGAATTTAATATACTTTTTCATCCAAGGACTTTGTTTAAATTTTAAAACTCTATGAATTTTAGCTACTCTCAACCCAGCAGATAAATATTGTCTCAAGTTCCTTTGATGCAAAACATATCCCTCTTTATCATAGAATGTTGTTAATAACTTTTCTGTTGATTTGCCTTTAATATTAAAACTTTTATGATAATCACTGAACCATTCTTTCTTTGGGGTTTCTTTCTCACATGCAAAAGGAAGGTCTTTATGCTTATTATGAAGATCACTCGGGTACTTCAAATCAACTTCAAAATAATAACCTTCTTCTTTGTCATTCAATTTCTCTTGAGAAGAAATAACAATATTCATCAAAGCCTTTTCATAATCCTTTTCTTCCACCCACTCTAATTTACCATAAGGCAGAGATTGAGACATTGCCCATCCATACAAATTATTAGCATCAAAGTACATCAAATAATTACTATCTTTTTCACTCTCATAATTTGGAAGATATTTATTATTTGCTTTGGCATATCTTTTTGAACATACTTGTGATATTCCACCTCTCTTAGACTTCTCAATCATCAAAAGCATATCCACATCACTGACTAAATCTATATCTTGTTTTGTCATTTTCAACATTGCACTCCAAGCTAAACCAGGAGCTGTGAAATAGTGGGCAGGATCTAATCCATAACAATTTTTATTATGACAGAGTGATCTAAAAGCTTCAAACACATCAGCTAACAATAAAACATCTGTTTTTAGATACAAATCATGATATTCTCCAAGGTTCTTTATCTTAAATATTTTCCAAATTTCTTGTGCGTGTTTATATTCCTTATCACTTATCTCTTCTTCATAAAGGTTATTATAGAAACTTTCTTTTGAAGGAAGTTGTGTTTCTTTAAATCTCATAAATGAATCCATATAACCATAAGGATAAATTCCCTTACTTGTAAGAATTTTCTCTTTACTTTGAATTTCATTCCTTGTTTCAATTTCCTCTCTAGTTAGAATTCCCTCTTTAATCAGAATTTCATCTATAATCAGAATTTCCTCTTTAGTTAGAATTTCATTCTTTGTTCGAATTTTCTGTATAATTAGAATTTCATCTTCAGTCACAATTTCTTCAATCATTTCCTCATTAATTAGAATTTCCTCTTTACTTTGAATTCTCTCTTTAATCTGAATTTCCTCTTTAGTTAGAATTTCCTCTTTTGGAAAGAATGAATTAAGATTTGGAAAAGAGCCCGTGGAGCTTAGATTTGATGCGAGGTTGGCTAGTGGTGTTCCCATAAACTTGTAAGAATCAAGAAACCGAATATGAGTTATAGGTTTTGTGAATATCATTTTTGTAAATGAAATATACTTTTGACTTGTGTTTGTTATGGCAGAAATATTCCCTGGTGTTTTTGAAAGTTCATTTATAAATAGATGTGTATCATAGTTGGCGCTGTTGTGAAGAAAGACTGGAATAAAAGAAGGTAATTTATAATTAAGATTACAACAGGAATGAGCGGGACCTCTATATTTACCAGTAAGATGACAATGATCCCTAACTTTAGACTCCTCAATTTCCTCCTCACAAATATGACAGATATTGTTCTTTCTAAATTCTAATTTTTCTTCTATGGTTAATTTCATCGGTTCATTTGTTTCTTTCATTAATTTAGTTAGTCTTATACAATCCTTTTCTAATCGTTTTACAAACTCTTGTGAAGCATTTTTTCCACTATACTGTTCAAGTTTATTATACTTTTCTCCAACAGATGATTTGATATAATAACAGAAACCACAAGGAATATGTTTTTGATATTTATTTGTATATAGTTCTTTTGGATTAGGAGAAGCAGTATTTATCTTTTTAAGGATACATTCAAAATCAGCGTATATCACAAATGGGTGCATGATAGATTTATTATAATCTTCAAAAGAAATCTTTTCACCAGGTTTAGGCATTGTAATTACAGCTGATTTATGATTACTACAATATTTTGAATGTTGTTCTAATCGTTCTTTTGTATGAAATGAATTAAGACATCGCTTACAAGGATATATTTTGTTTGCTGTTCTGAATACCTGAGAAGAGATTAATCTTGATAAATTATTGATGTATGTGTAATGTGAATTCTTTCCAACACTAAAATATAAAAGATCAATGTGTGTTTCTTCATTTTTATAGTTGTTTGAAATTTTTAATATTTGAACTTTGTTTGTATCCGTTAATCCATATACATTAATAGAAAGATTATTCTTTTTCTCAAATTTAGGAATATCTGCTAGTGGCATTGGGAAATTAAAATCTTTAATGTCCAAGGTATTCTCATATTTCATATATTGTTTTACTCTTTCTGAATTACATTTTGGTGGATGTAAGTGAGCAAGAACAGACCAGAGAAAACATTTATTATCATTATTCTTAATATTAACAACTGCCTTCTTTCGTTTTATTTCTTTTGGTAATTCAATATAAGAAGAAGCTTTAAGAGGGTTTGATTTTAGAATGTGTATATCTAAAAAGATGATTTTTTTAACATTGAATCCACTTCCTACCACTGTATTATCAACATCCTCCTCTTGTCTTGATAGTTCTTCATAAACCCCACTATTCAAAAAATCTTGAAATGATGTTATAAAATGAAGATCTGTCCTCATATAAGGAGTTTGTTCTTCATCTTGTCTTTTCATATTCATTTTCACTCCCATATAAAACTTTAAAGTTTTCATTTCTTTTAATGTCTTTTTAATAAATTTTTCAACATCAGGTTTCACTATTTCAATTGATTCAACTATTGATGATGGACCGGGTTCTCCAAATTGAAAAATCCTTATTTTTATATGCCCTTTAAATGCCCCATCAGTGTTTTCAATATAATAGTCTCCCTTTACTTTAAACTCATTTTTCTTGTGTTTTTGTGATTGAAGATGTCTATTATAACTACTCTTCAAAACATCCTTTGAGCAGGTATCACAATGTTTTCTTTCCAACTCAAGAGGGGATATTTTGTGAAATAGATTAAATGTGTGTCTGTTGGTTCGGAGGTGTTTTCTATAATGTTTATATTCGTGATTACAAACATCGCAGTATGTTTTATTCACCATATTTATATAATAAAACTTTGCTTAAACTAAAATTTTCTTGATGAAAATTTCGTTTATTTTACAGGTGAATCTGCGCTTAAACTAAAATTTTCTTGATGAAAATTTCGTTTATTTTACAGGTGAATCTGTGCTTAAACTAAAATTTTCTTGATGAAAATTTCGTTTATTTTACAGGTGAATCTGTGCTTAAAACCATTTTATCCTCCAACTTTTTCACTTAATAAATACAATGTTTCAAGACACAAAAGACAAGTTTCAATCAATCTCTTCATTTGTTAAAGATGCTGAGAAATATGTCAAGGATGTAAAATTGAACAAAGATAAATATAACAACTATTGGATAAAAACAATTATGGTGGATATGATGAGTTCTTCAATATACTTCAGTGGAAGGGCTTTTAGTACACCTGGAAGAACATCAATTAAGGTATCTCTAACAAAAGTTTCTCCTCTCCTTCTGGCAATATATTCAAAACTAGAAAAAGCAATGAAACAAGAAAAGGTATCAAAAAATAAAAACCTTATGGATGAAGCTTTAGAAAGAAAAGATAAGACCATCTGTAATATGCAAGGAGAAATTTGTATTTTTTTCAACAACCCTAAAGATATAAATCCTGATGAAATAAAGGATGTTAATATATCAGGTGAAATGACATTTCGTTCAATTGTAGCTAAGGATCATTTTAAAATTACCTTTAATATAAAAAATGTAGCAGTTGAATCTGTTAATGAAAAAATGTATATCGATATCGATGGTAATGTTTTTTCTACTAATTAAATGAGCCAATATTCAACTGAAGATTTTGAAGATTATGAGAGTGATTATGATACCGAGAGTTTACATTCAAACGATAGTTATGACACCGAGAGTTTGTGTTCAAATGATAGTTATGAAAGTATAGATGATTCTGAAAGTATCGAAGATGATATCGAAGATGAATTTCAGTTTAAGTAAAGTTTTACTTTATAAATATGAATAGTTTACTCGATTTTGAGCCTCTTGAATTCCATGATTCTCCATATGACAAATTTGAGAATTGTCCTGCGTGTGAAAGGCGGGGATTAAACACAGAGTCAAAAGCCTATAAACAATGTATATTCTGTGATTATCTTCTAATTAATGATAATCAAAAATATAAAAAGGAAAATAATTCTTTTAGATTTACACCAAAAATGAATTACTTTACAAGATTGATGAGAGAAATGAATGTAAAGTACGAGGGTGAGAACACACCTTTCCTTACAAGGGAAGAAACTGAACGTATTAGAGAAATGTTCAAAGGATTGTTGTTATATATTATTCATGGATGTGATTTTCAGGGAAATATCAACACAAGATATTGCATAAATAAAATAATGGATTATCTTGAAATTAAACCTGAACTTAGGATAAAATATAGAATTTCGAAAAAAGCCAATAATAAATTAAATAACCTGTTTTCCAAATATATAAATGAATGATTTTTTACCCATTTGGGAAAATAAGATAAAATTTGACAACCATAAAAATCTCCCAAATTCATTAAGATGCCTCATAGTTGGTTCAAGTGGATGTGGAAAAACCTGCTTACTTTTAAAGATGCTCCTCACTCCCAACTTTTTAGATTATGATCATTTAATAATTTTCACAAAGTCGAGTTTTCAACCAGAGTATCAACTACTCTCACAAGGTTTTAATGCTGGTCTTCAAAAAGAAGATATAATCGGTTTATTTAAACTTCAAAAAAACCTAAATGATTTTAACATTGAAGATATAATACAACTATTTTGTGATACACAGAGATGTAAAAAGAAATCAAAACCGATAACTTGTATTCTGAGTGATAATACGGATGATATACCGTCTCCCCAAGATTTGGATAAATCCAAAAAGAACCTCGTTATCTTTGATGATTGTGTTAATGAGAGAAACCAAACGGTAATGGACAGCTACTACACAAGAGGGAGACATTCTTCTTGTAATTGTATTTATCTTAGTCAATCGTACTTTCAGCTTCCTCGTCGTTCCATCAGAAACAATGCTAATACTTTTATTTTATTCAAGTTAAATTCAATAGATATAAACAATTTTTGGAGAGACAATTGTTCTACATTATGTAGTAAAAAGGAATTTGGGGATTACATGAAACACACGATTGAAAAATATAAATATATTGTTGTGAAACAAGATGAGATATTAAATGATATTTTTCAATAAATAAATGGATGCGAAAGAAAGAGCAAGAAGATTTAGGGAACATCAAGAGTTGGTTTCAAAAGTTGTAAAACAGCAGGAAGACATAAAGAAGAAACGCAGACAGAAACTAACGGGCGAAGAAGCATTTGAAAGAAAACAAGACAAATTTTTTAAACCACTTTTAAAAACTTCCCAAGAAAAAATGAAAGATGTTTCCACAGTTCCCACAGTAGAATATACTCCAAAAAACTTCAAATGTTAAAAGATTTCAGTCAAATGACGGAGGAAGAATTAGAACATATTGGAGAATTAGAATATCATGATGAAGAATTATTTCAACAACTGGAAGAGATTAATCAACCTCCTGATTATATTGTGAATGCTGTTCAAAACAATGAATATTCAGCGGATTCAAAAACCAAAGCAGGACTCATTCCAACAGAACAATCAGCAATATTTCATCTTGTTCAAGAAAAGGTATTGATATTTAATGATGAATTAAGGTTCTTGGGTTCTGCTCAACCCCCTGTTAAACTAACTCCGAGATTAATGTTTCTTCTCACAAAAGATGGAAGACAAGGTTCAACTGTGAGGGATGAATCAAAGTATATTGATAAACCATTGGATATGGAAAATAATGATGATAGAGTATATATTGATCTGCTGAACACTCTAAATTATAAGGTTATTCTTTCTTGTAAAAGTAGGAAGAATGAGAAGGAGAAACACATTATTCAGGCTTTAAGTATCCTTGGTTCAGGTGTTAGTTTTCTTCCAAATGACCCATCGCAATTAGTTAATAGACTGTTATTGTTGTTAGGCAGTAAGAAGGCTGGAAATAACAATTGTTTTAATGAAGCATCAGCCATTTTAGACCAGTTGAGGAACATGAAAATAATTAATAAATATCAATATAAAGACATTTTATCTCATATTAAATAAGATGAGAAGCACAATCCTTCGTTTCAATTTCACAACAAGCGACCACACATCTTCATTCCCATACCCACTACAACTTGACACAACAAAAGAATATGAGGCATCTTTATTGTCCATGGAAACTTATAATACCTTATTTAATATAACCGAGAAAAATGACAAGTTTACTTATAATCCGGGAAGTGGATACAAAACGATAACAGTCTCACCCGGAGCATATGAGATTTCTCAAATATCTTCCGAAATTGCTCGTCTTATGAAAGAACAGGGTGATGAACCAAAAAATATTGTTATAAACATTCAAAAACATACTTCAAAATCAACGATTAAAGTTAAAAATAACTACAAGGTTGATTTCACAATTGATAATTCATTTAGAGAGTTATTGGGTTTCTCCTCAAAAAAGATTGAAACTAATGGGACGTTTTACAGTGATAATGTCATTCAAATATCCTCAGGAATAAATTCAGTGTTAATTCACTGTGATTTGATTGATGGTGCTTATAATGATGGAAAAAAAACAAATACAATATTTTCATTCAGCGCATACTCAACCCCAATTGGTTATAAATTCAATATGGAACCTAAAAATTTGGTTTATCTACCTGTGTTAGGAAAAACCATACACAGAGTAAATTTTAGGATAACCGACAAAGATAATCGTGTGATTTCTTTTAATGGAGAAGTTATATCCATCAGAATTCACCTACGTTAAGTTTTCCAATAAATAAATACGATGGTTATTGTGAGGAAACACGAGTTGGGAAAATATAAAATAATTACAGGGGATGGGATGTTCCTTTCCCCATACTACAAGGGTGAAGGTATGTATCTTGGTAGAGGATACTATAAACCTAAGAGACAAAGGGGTGTTGGGCATCAATTTAGAGGAGATGGGATAATTGATACTCTCATGGGTATTGGTTCAACTATTCTTAAACATAAAGATCTAATTGGTTCAACTGCTTCTGCTGTGGGAAATGTAGCAGGTGCTGTAAAGAGTATAAAAGATGCCCAGAAGGAATCTCATAAATTACAAGCAATAAAAGAAATTAAGAAAGGCAAAACTCAGTTGTCCCCCCAAGAACGACAGAAAATAATTCAAATACTTGGATCAGGGTTTCAAAAGTTTTAACATCTTTTTTTTCCTAAATAAATACAAGTATGGAAGCAATTGATAGTATCTATGATTTGGATGATACTATTATTATGTCAAACTCCACTAAAAAAGAAGATTACTTCAAGGTAAATGCAATAACTGGAACAGACTGGAATACGAATGGTACAAAAAGTTTTGAAATAAATAATCAACAAACCTATTTGAATCTCTCCGAAAGTTTCTTGTTGTGTAAATTTAAATTCACTAAAGCTGGGAATAACACAAACGCTACACTTGTAAATGATTTCTTCTGGAAAATGTTTGATAGTGTGCGTTTGTGTATTGGGACACAAGAAGTTGAAGCGGTTGATTATGTCTCTGCTGTATCTGAAATGATAAAATTTACACTATACATTCAGTGATAGAATGGGAAAGGGGTCTGTCGAAGGTTTTATTCCTGATATGTCAACCGGAACAAACACAGACCCTGGATATACTCAAAGGAAAGGAATGTATAATGATGATACAAAAACAGAAAATAGTTTTACTGTGGCAGTTCCT
Organism: Eptatretus burgeri; assembly: GCF_056783735.1. Taxonomy (NCBI): domain Eukaryota; kingdom Metazoa; phylum Chordata; class Myxini; order Myxiniformes; family Myxinidae; genus Eptatretus; species Eptatretus burgeri. Next base: position 124,873,837 of record NC_140964.1, on the reverse strand, counting down.
CTTAAAGGTATATTTGGATTTTGTGATCATGATAAAGTTCTGTATGGTCTTAAAATTAGATTTCAACTACAGAGGAATGATAATGAAAATCGATTGCTTTTTGGTGTTGGTAGTGCTTTTGGTGAACAGAATACATTTGTAATTGAGGAGATGAGTTGGTATATCAGTGAATATACTCCTAATCTTAAAACAGAAGAGATGTTGAATCGAAGACTTAACTCAAAGAAACCACTCAGTGTATCATACCTCAAAAGAAGATGCCAACACGTTAAACTCAATCAAACTACTTACACGTGGAATTTGGGTGTTCTGGAAGGAAAGCCACGATACCTGTGGATCATTTTTAAAAAGCCAGATGGTGATACTGCGACTGATAAGAATAATGCATTGAGTGATAATGCTAAGGTGAAACAACTTCGCGTTTCTCTAGATGGAACATTTTACCCACGAGATAGATTGGAAATTAATTGGGAAAAAAATGATTTTGCTGAAGCATACAAGTCTTACCAAAAGGTGTGTGAAAGTGACGTGGATTTCTGTCCTCGAACCGCGTCGTGATCGAAAGGATTCTTGATTGTTGAGGGATCTTGACCTCCTCGAGGATTCAACGTCTAGCCGACTCAGTGTTGCATGTATCGGGATAAAATAAACCACAGAAGTCCAGTAATAATCAATGTCCACAAGGAGTTCTTTCTTCTGTACCATTTATTTGCTCTCTCCCTGATCATTCCTCCCCCTCCCCATATATCCATTCCATTTTATAAGCAGAGAGGCCTTTGATCGCAAAACAGAATGCACAGCTTATCAGCCCGGTCACCTTGTACTTTCAGAAACCCAAGCAATGTCCAAAGTGTCAAAGAAAGACAAGATTATAAGTAGGTGGTAGGCCTTAACAACTAAATAGTAGAACAGTAGAGGAAAAACACAAACACTTTGACCTACTCAGACTGAGGCAAAGGTTTCTTGTCTAGAGAGTAATAATTTCCCCAACACTCCCCCCTTGTTGCCTAATAAGGCAACACTAGTTAAGTTTAACGATATATATTTTCTCTTCACTTGGAAATGCATTCTCTCTTGCGTTTGAGTGTGCCCATTTTCTTGGGTAGTCACATCCCCCCTTTTCCCCATCGTAGAGCTCAGTCCCTTAGCCTTTCCTGTCCCGCAAGCCAGGTGGCTTCATGTGGTTGTACAGCTTCGGACCTGGTTGAGGTTCCGGTAGGCCCCTAGGCCGATTGAAGATAAGGCTACCCGTTGGGCTGCACAGCTGATTTTCGACAACCTATTTCGGGAACAAAGCAGATGAGCAAGAGTGGATTTGACAATTCCCGTGAATATTGAACACATTCATTTGCGCTACTTATGGATTTCCAAGTTCAGGTTCTATCTCAAAAGAGTCGTAGGACTCAGTGTCAAAACCAGGGTATGAGGGTGGTGCTTGGGCCACCATCACCTTTTTAGCAGTATTCCTCTTTAGACAAGAAACAATCAATGCCGGCATTGTAATTGTTGCACATCTAACAAGCACCACTACAATGATGATCCACAATAACCCAACGGAAATCCAATGCAATAGGGTAATTCCCCAGCCTCCAAAAATCCCTTCAAACCAGGAATAAAGCCCATCTTTCATAAAATAATTGTGATACTTGGCTCCTTCTTGCTTAATCTTGTCAGCTATGTTCGTGATTTTCTCCGAGTTATCAGGGATATAAGTACAACACTCAGAGTTAATTACAGCACACGTTCCTCCTTGAGCTGCGAGAATGAGGTCGAGCGCAACTCGGTTTTGCATTGAAACTGCACGTAGGGCGACGACCTCCGAGTTGATATCAACCATGCCGAGAGCAGTTTTATTTGCCAATAATTCAAGCGAAGCAGCTAACTCTGCCAATCCCACAGACGTTTGTCCAACACCGTAGTGAGGGATTAAAATCATGAAGAACAGTTCAGTTGACGTGAAACCCCGTTTACCCCGTTTCAAATGCTCAAAAGGTGACTTAGATAACAGGCGCATATGTGGCAAAATGAATGACAAGAAACAGGATCCACTCCAATTAACTGGAAGCCATGGGTATGCTCGATTTCCACACACGAAATAGGTATTATTTAAAGCGACTTGTGGTCCCATCGTGTGATTTTCATAAACATAATGACTGCATTCAGAATTCCCTAATCTTCTTTCTCCCCATGCCTCTTGTACCAAGCATAGTTCGGGTTTTTCTGTTGCCCGTTCAACCATAAAATGTGGAGGCATTTTACTTAAATTAAAATTTGGCCAAAACCAGTTACTGAAATTTCGTTGTCGGAGGCAATTTCCATTTCCATTGGTAACGATGTGGTCGTCAAGGTTATTATCTTGTTTATCCCAGTTTCTTTCCTTTGCCCAGTACCCACACCATTCACTCAGATTGAATGGTATAGCCAGAAGCGGTATCCCAGTAACTGCTGAATGAGGTATCTTAGTACAAACCCAGCAATTGGTTTTATTAAAAGCTTTCGCGTGTTTACGAGAAAGAGCCAGATAAGTGTTTATTCCATGTGGTGAACCCACTTTGCTCGTTAAGCTTCTTCGGTCTCTGAATGCCCTAGGCTTAGTTTGGTGGGTAGTCTGATAGGCCCATCTCCAAAGAACATGCAAATAATGTTGATTACAGACAGTACTTATCGGATTAACAGGCCAAGTACACATTGTACAACTTGCATTTAGTAGTACAAATAATCCTGCAATGGAAAGAATCATTAAAGTTATCAGGAAGCAATGTTCTCCTCGGGTTCTTTTCTGCCGTGTGCCAGTTTGCAGTGTGTGGCATGGATCCATGTTGCTCTTCCTTTACACTTCACAGCTGTATGGGTAGTTAGCAGTATTTGAAATGGCCCACACCAACGTGCCTGAAGAGAGTTCTTCCGTTTGTAAATTTTCACATAAACAAAGTCTCCGGGTTTGAAGTTGTGATGATCAGATGTGGCTGGTTCTGGCAGAGCTTGTTTCACCTGTGCATAAAAAGTTCTTACAGCATGATTCAGAGAGACACAGAACGTAAGCAACGTGTCGTCCATTTGCTGCACGTTCATGTCTTTTATAGTCAAAGGAGGTGAGTTCGGTAATCTCATTGGTCTTCCCATCAGAATCTCATGCGGAGATAAGCCAGTGTTTCGATTTGCGGTAGATCTCATAGTCATGAGAGCAATTGGCAGAGCATCTGGCCATTTTAATCCAGTTTGTTCACAAATCTTGGCCAGTTTATTCTTCAGGAATCCATTTTGCCTCTCTACTGCCCCCGCAGATTGCGGACGATGCGGGCAGTCGAAATGTTGCTTTATTTGCAATACGCGACATAATTCTTTCACCACTTCGGCTGTGAAATGAGTACCTTGGTCACTGGAGATCCTACAAGGTATTCCAAACCTACAGATGAAATCCTTCATCAACAGTTTAACCACAGTAATGGCATCTGCTTTCCGACAAGGGTAAGCCTCAACCCATTTGGTGAACAAATCGACGATGACTAACGCAAATTCAAAACCGCAGCATTTTGGTAACTGGACAAAATCCATCTGGATATGAACAAAAGGTCCGAATGGAATTGGATGACCCCCTGGGGCCATCTCCACCCCCTTGCTGGGTTATGTTTTTGGCAAATATGACATGTCTTACAATACTGTTCTGCAATTGGACTAAACCCGGGCGAACCACTGTCTCCCAATTAAAGCACTCATGCCGCCTTTGCTAGTATGCCCGGCCCCATGTGCCAATCGGGCGAGCCAAGGTAATAGAGCTCTTGGTGCCACCACACGACCATCAGATGATCTCCATAATTTGGATTCATTATCGAATTCACATCCAGCCAGTATCCACAAATCTCGTTCTTTAGCACTGACAGCTGTCTGCAAAGTGTTTATATCGTCAATGGTCGGTGTTGCCTCTTGTCTCAATACACATTGTGATATTAAAAGAGCTCTGGTGTGGGCAGCAGATTTTGCAGCTGCATCTGCCCTGGCATTTCCCCGTGAGACGTCATCAGATCTCCCAGTGTGGGCGTCACATTTTACCACTGCAATTTGGTGAGGCAGAAGTATTGCTTCCAGTAGATTCGCAATCCATGTTCCATTCCTTACTTGTGTACCTGATGACGTTATAAAACCCCTTTCGCGCCAGAGTGCTCCGAATTCGTGTACAGCACCAAAGGCATAGCCGGAGTCAGTGTAGATTGTCACTATTTGGCCTTTGGCTAAATGGCATGCACGAGTGAGGGCGAACAGTTCTGCCTGCTGCGCGGAACAGCTCTCAGCCAATCTCCCGCTTTCGATTACTTCGTGATCAGAGCAAACGGCGTAGCCTGTTAATAAACATCCATCAGGTGCACGCGATGATGAGCCGTCGACATATAGAACCAATTCAGAATTTTGGATTGGTGTGTCTTTCAAGTCAGGACGGGGTTGACACGTGTGGGCGATTATCTCTTCACAATTGTGAGGATCACCATCTTGTACTCCTGGCAACAAACTAGCAGGATTCAGCGGTGCGCATCTCCTAATCGTAATGTTCGTGGGTGCTGTGAGTGAGAGTTCGTATGTTGTTGCTCTTGAAGCCGACAAATGTTGTGTTTTCGTTTTTAACAATACAGCTGTCACTGCATGCGGTACCAGGAGAATCAAAGTGTTTCCCGCGACGAGCGCTTCGGTCGCCTGCACCGCGAGCGAAGCGGCTGCTACTGCCTTGAGACAAGGGGGGAATCCTTGCGCTACCGGATCCAATTTAGTACTATAATATGCAACAGGCCGTAATTTATTCCCGTGCTTCTGTGTCAGCACAGATTGTGCGAATCCCTGTCTCTCACATGCATACAAATGGAAAGGTTTTTCATAGTTTGGTAAACCCAGAGCGGGAGCCGAAGAAAGAGCCTGTTTTAACGTTACAAAAGCCTTGTCTGCATTTTGTGTCCATGCAAGTGGGCTGGGCGCGTTTGCCGAACCAATGTCCACCAGGGGGCGCACTAAGGCCGCATAATCTGGTATCCACTGTCTGCAATAGCCGGTCACTCCGAGGAAAGACCTCATCTGTTTAGCAGTAGTTGGCTTGGGCAGGTTTAATATTGCCGCTATACGTTCAGGGGAGATGCGTCTTGTGTCTCCCTTCAGAATATGTCCCAAATATTTAACTTCTTCTTGGCAAAATTGCAATTTAGCTCTCGATGCTTTGTGTCCTTTCCTGGCTAAGGCCCTCAACAATGTCAATGTATCTCGTTCGCATGCGTCTTTTGACGCTGAACAGATCAGCAGGTCGTCAACATATTGAATCAGTGTGGACCCACAAGGGAAAACTACATCATCCAAGTCGTCTTTGAGGGCCCTCGAGAATAATGTTGGACTTTCACAATAACCCTGGGGCAATACAGTCCAAGTGTATTGCTTTCCCTGGTAGGTGAATGCAAACAGAAACTGTACTTCTTGGGCTATTGGTATACTAAAAAAGCTGAACAAAGATCCACAACACTAAAATAGGTAGTGTTATTTGGGATGCTTGATAGAATGGTAGTTGGATTTGCAATTACAGGAAAAGCTGGAATTACCGCATCATTCACTGCCCTCAAATCCTGTACGAATCTCCACGTTGGTTTCCCAGGTTTTCTCACAGGTAGGATCGGTGTATTACATTGACTAACAGTGGGAATAATTATCCCTTGTTTCAATAGTGCTTCCACGACAGGAGCAATTCCTACCTCTGCTTCTGGAGACAAAGGGTATTGCGGTTTTCGAGGCAGTTTCTTTTTTGGATCTATAGTGATCTTGATTGGATTCATACTTTTAATTTGGCCGACATCGTTGGCATGTGTTGCCCACAGACAAGTCGGGACTTGTTCGAGTATTTCAGGTAATTTTCCTGACCCATTTAATTCTGAGAGATCGACCACCTCAAACACAGCTTTTGCTGATCCTTGACATTCTGTCCAACAGAATCCCTGTTCCCCGATCTTCCAAAGTCCGTTTACTTGGCTCGATTCCATCAAAGTCGCTTGTGATGCTTTTTTCAAAGAGGTTACCATGTGACCAATGTCCGTTTCTTGGTAACCTTCTGCAATCACTAAAGTAACGTGTGGTGTAACACTGGACGGTTGGTTCCACAATTTTAATTGTTCCTGCGTCAGATGCACCTCCAGGCCAATTCCTTGCTTCCCAATCCAAATTGTTCCCAACACTAAGTCAAAGGTCTGGTGTAATTTCGAGAGTGTTTCACTCGCATAGACGTTATCTTTTCCCTTGATGTTGCAATCTGCAATGCAATGTAGTCGAGTCTGTAAGTACCGTCTGTCCATGCCGTGTTTACTCACCCAATCGAGCACCTCGGGTACGTTTCTCTCCAAATGTGATAAATATTCCTGCAAATGGTTAAATGCTTCACAATTAATCACAGTCCATTGATATACAAGATTTTCTGTATTTTCCTGTAATAAATTCATCATAGTTATGTGTGATTCGTGAGGCATTTCTAAATATACACCATCAGGGGTACACTTAATTGAACAATTCAGCTTGCATAACAGATCTCTCCCCAACAGATTAATTGGTGTATCAGTTGCCATCAAAAATGCATGGTTTGCAGACAATGGTCCAATTTCCACCCGGAGCTGCTCTGTCAGTGGAATCGTACTAGCAACTCCCGACATTCCCACTACTTTTACTCGTTCTCGCGATAACGGGGCGTCTGGGAAATCACTCCTTCTGAGCGCAGATTTGGTCGCTCCTGTGTCGACTAAGAAAGGAATCTCTTGGCCTTCAATTTTCAAAGTCAATTTCGGTTCGTCACATGGTTTCAAAGTCAGGAAGGGTAACTCAGACGAAGTCGCTTCTTTTCTTTGTCATAAAACGAATGGGTTTTGGGTTTGAAATGAACCTTGAGATGGAGGAGGAAGAAATGAGGTTGGAGGAGGAGGGAACGAGGCTGGAGGAGGAGGAGGAGGGAATTCGGTTTGAGGTGCAGTGGGTTGAAATGAACCAGCTTGCTCAAACTGTGTTCCCCATCTTTCCTGCTGTCTATAATATGGATTTTCATTCACTGGAGGCGTGGAGTGTCTGCGAGTTTCATCTCTGTATTGTGCCGCTGGTCTCTGTTCTACCGGTTCATACGAACTATAAGTTCGACTGTTTCTACGATTTCGGCATTCATTAGCCCAGTGCCCTTGTTTTCCGCATGTATAACAGAAATCTCTGCGCTGGTCTCTGTATTTTGGTCTCTGACGGTAATTGGTTTGCCCTCGGTTTTGTGAATTATATCTCACATTCCTTTCCCCGGGGCATTCACCTTGACCTTGAACCTGGGATAGCATTAATGTTGATTCGTTTTCCTCGTCAGAACGATGTTTCAACAATGAATTACAATGCGTTACATATTCCATCAAGTCTTTCACTTCCTTTAATTCCCAACCAATACATACTCGCTTTATCTCATTTTGTAATTTGGCCGTCAAACCATTAAGGTAGACATGAGCAAATGGTACCCCTCTTCTTTCAGTCCAGAGTGACATTGGTATACACCCCGAAAACGCTCTAAGAACTCCAATGGGTCCTCGCCAGCGCGTTGCCTGCACACCTGTATTTTTGCCCAGTCGGTCTTAAGTGTTACCACCTCTGTGACAGCGTCAATGAGGGTGTCAATATGTTCTTTGAGCTCCTCCCTGTCTCCAGGAGCTTCATCTGGCCATTCAGCGACCTGTTTCAATTGTCGGAGTAACCCTTCTGGTACCACTAATTTTAATAATATTTCCATGTCCATATATGTTGGCTGATGGCATGCCACCACCACGCGTAGTTCCGCCTGGAATTTTTTTGGGTTCTCCCGTATCTTCGGCATCTCATTTACGATGGCTTTTAATTCAGAGCCCCACGGACGATATATTGCTTGTACCTCCCTTGCACCTGGGTAATCTCGCAATGGAAACGCGCCAATGAGTGCCTCATCATCTCCGTCCTTCGCGGTCTCCGGCATTATTTTTTTGATCGAGTTTGTATTTTACCCTTGTCAGCAAGAGGAACTTTATTTTTGCTTTGTGTTCTTGTTTCTTTCTTAATTACTCGCCTGGCTCCCCGTTGAGCCTCTCCTTGCCCTGTGGCATCATCTCCCTCTGTCTCTCCCGCTTCTTCGTCCTCGAGCGGTTGTGCTATCGGAACTGTGCACTCTGGCCATGTATCTGAGTCTTCTTCTTCATCCTCAAATCTGACAGCCACTGCTCGCTGTCTCTTGGTTTTATTTTCAAGTCTCACCGGCATTTGCTTCGTTAATTGGTCTAGCTGACCCTTCAGGTTTAACAACCGTGCCTTTTCGTCTCTGTCATGACATTCCTTCATCCAATTTATATAAACGCTCCAGTTCACCTGCTTCTGGACCTTTTGTCACTATTTTTCACTTCCAGTACTTTTCTTAAATTGTCTAAACACTCGTGATCGAACGTTCCATTCTCAGGGAAGGGTAATCGACTATTTTTGGTCCAATTGCACCATTTCCCCATGTCTCTCACAGCTTCAGGCCCATACTTATCAAACATAATTCTTGCACATGTACCTCTCCGTGGTTTTTGAATACAATTTTCCTCGGTATACCCATTTTCCTTCCTTTTACAATTTCTATTTCCCATCTCTAAAATCACACAAATCACAACCGCTAAATTCACTCTAAAATCACAGAATAAAATAAATCGCACCCTCGGAGAACCCCCTGCTTACCTTCGCTCAAGCACTTGTCGTTCCTCCAGGCACTGCCTCCGGCAGATTAAGCACCTCCGGTCACGAGCGCCGCACAACGCCGATTCGAATCCGTGTCACTGGCACCAACTGACGTGGATTTCTGTCCTCGAACCGCGTCGTGATCGAAAGGATTCTTGATTGTTGAGGGATCTTGACCTCCTCGAGGATTCAACGTCTAGCCGACTCAGTGTTGCATGTATCGGGATAAAATAAACCACAGAAGTCCAGTAATAATCAATGTCCACAAGGAGTTCTTTCTTCTGTACCATTTATTTGCTCTCTCCCTGATCATTCTCCCCCTCCCCATATATCCATTCCATTTTATAAGCAGAGAGGCCTTTGATCGCAAAAACAGAATGCACAGCTTATCAGCCCGGTCACCTTGTACTTTCAGAAACCCAAGCAATGTCCAAAGTGTCAAAGAAAGACAAGATTATAAGTAGGTGGTAGGCCTTAACAACTAAATAGTAGAACAGTAGAGGAAAAACACAAACACTTTGACCTACTCAGACTGAGGCAAAGGTTTCTTGTCTAGAGAGTAATAATTTCCCCAACAAAAGTAATGGAAATAAAGAACCTATTTTGGATATGACAGCATTTAAAAGTTTGAATACAATCTTTGCGTTTGACCTGAGCGCTCAAAAGGAAACTATAAAGTCTAATCGAGTGGATACTTCCCTATACATTGAAAGAGGAGAGAGTGAAGAAGTTGATACATATTGTTTGCTTTTGGAAGAAACAGAATTGCAGATTAATACAGATAATGGTGTGATGATTAGTCTCACATAATTTTTTGTTCAATAAATGAGTGGCAAAGTACCAACTGGGGTATATGTTAATCAAATCAATCTTCATAAACTATCATCTTCCTGGTTTAATTCCTTCGAGATGAGAGGACGTGATAAGACTTCGTGCCACTCATTGTAAATGTCTTTCAATTCTCTTCTAAAATCATTGATCTCTTCAATAAGAGTATTAATTTCATGCACCACGTCGTGATATGTAAACTCAATTTCTTCCAATGCCCTGTCAGGGAAAAAATATATATATATATATATCAGAATTATCATGATTTAATTAATAATCATTTGCTTCATCGTTCAAAGAGAAAACCATACACAAACTTACCAACTCTGTAGTGGGCTGTTGTCTTCATCGGAAGAAAGATCGCCCATGCCTCAGTTGTAAAAATGAAAATCCCGTCTGGCAGAAACTTTGTCTGGCGAACCGCTTATAAAGCAACGATGAGGAGATTGCTTAATCATTGGGTGTGGCCACAGGAAATGACAAGCTTCTCTTAATGATCTCATCTGGCCACCGCCCGAGTTGCAAATCATTTTTGTACATAAACCACGCCATAAAAAAAGTTTTGCTTCAAATGTTTTCAGTTCATGCCGTGAAAATGAGGAAGTGTTTTTTTGACACGGTCGTGCTGTGTGAATGAGGAAGTGGTTTTGGACTGTCATGCTGTGAAAAAATAGGAACTATTCTGTTTGACAAGGTCTCGTGTTTATATTTTATCTCAGAACACGAACTGAAAACACTTGAAACAAAACTTTTTTTATGGCGTGGTTTATGTACAAAAATGATTTGCAACTCGGGCGGTGGCCAGATGAGATCATTAAGAGAAGCTTATCATTTCGTAATGGCACAAAAGGGGTATCTTAAAAAATACAAAGATTCAAATGTTTTGTTTTTCAATATTTTAGATGGGGATTATTGTGCAAAGAAAATTAAACTATTGAAGGAATTTGAGAATGAACAAATGTTTATAGGTTCAATGAGTGAGCTAAACAATATGCATTGGTTATTTGATAAAGAGTGCCCCGAGGCTTAGACGTTTCAGATATTTCTTTAGAATCACCTTTAACAAATCTTTATCTTGTTGTATGGGTTATTTGATAAAGAGTGTCCCGGGGCTTAGACGCTTCAGATATTTCTTTAGAATCACCTTTAACAAATCTTTATCTTGTTGTATGGGTTATTTGAATAGAGAGTGCCCCGAGCCTTCGACGTTTCAGATATTTCTTTGGAATCACCTTTAACAAATCTTTATCTTGTTGTATGGGCTATTTGTATAGAGAGCCCCTAGGTTAAAAGGAGAAATAAAAAAATGACCGTTTTTACAGCCATTTTTCGCTGCTGTGCAGGGGTTTGGCTTTTTCTTGAGGCAATGTTTTATGGCTGGATGCCCTTCCTGACGCCAACCCTGGTCGCCTCTTACGACACACAGGGATATGGTACACCTATTCTAACCGGGGCATACACCAGGACCAGTACACTGGCACTCATTTCGCCGACCTCGGAAGGATGGCAGGCTGAGTCAACCCCCTGGTGTTAATTCAGCAGCCAACGGGGCTTGAACTCAGGACCCTGGGATCCCAAGCCGCCACCCTAACCACTAAGCCAACACCAGGCTCCAGGTTAAAAGGGGAGACAAATAAATATACCTTGGGCTAAAAAGGGGATTTATTTTTTTAGGGGAAAAAAAGAAAAATTTCATGGCTGAAAATCCCCCATTCATTTACATGGGGAAAAGTGAGCCAGAACCAGTATTCTTACCCTACTGACAACCTTTCCAACAGGCTACTGCAACTCCACAATTCAAGATGGCGTCCAAGATACCGCCATATTGTTATATCACCATAACGTCGTCAATTGTCTATTTTCATGTGTAATACTTCGTTTCTCTTCTTTTCTTGGTCAGGGAATCTATTTATGATGGTTTCAGAGTGATATGATGTGTTTTATACCATTTATTACATGTTAATATATTATTTTAAGGTGACCATGACACAGAAAATCAACAATAACAATACACAGTAGTTTACTGTTATTGTAAGAACAATAATGGTACTAGTTACAAAGAACACAGATTACATGAGAAATGAACTACTGCATGTGCTTCACAGTTTGGAATGCAAGCGAAATGGCTGAGGCAAATATTCGTAAAATTCATGTCAGTGATACTCGCCGCAATGTTGCATCATATGAACAGGTCTACCACTCAATATAATGCTGCAATACAAGTGTCCATGTGAGCAGCTGATGGTATACAGTTAATTGTCACTGTCTGCAGCAGCAGCTGCAGAAGAAATCTCTGTTGACTGTTCATTTTGTCATTGTCTTTTGCATTGCGTGCAATCTGCTTGGAGTATCTTTGCTGCATTGCCGAAGTGTACGATGCTTTTCATCCTCATGTTGCGCTGCTTCTAGATGCCTTAGTTTCTCCAATGCATCACCAAGGGGTATGGTTGATGCGCAAATGAATCCCGATCCACAGCTTTGATCGAGAATGGAAATTCGCTTGCCATACTTTTGTTTCAGCTTCAATTTGAGGGTGATAGATCGGTACGAGTCTGCTGTTTTAACTCCTAGCTCTCGTAAAATGGCCCTGTATTGGTCCCGCAGTGACTTCAACAAATACCCACACATGTCATGGAAAAGGGGGATCTCTAGCTGTTTTCGGAGTCGCTCGAATGCAATATCATACAGGTTTTGTTTTGTTCATTTCCCAATGGGAACACAATGTGCTTTGAATGCAGCCATGCATGGCTTGTGGTATGATATATCATTGGCCACCATGTCATGCCATTTACCAACCAGTCTAAAGAGAATGTCCTCTCTTTTTAGTTGCTTTGCCTTATCTATGATGTTCTGCTGACTGTTTTCTGTCGATACTCTGCATGTTGGCTCTTTGCCACACATCCACCGTTTGTTGCAGATGAGGCATGCATTCTTCGCATCAAATGTTGGTGTGTTGGTCCTGGTTTACCTTGAATGCTGGGAAGAGGTGCTGCACCCAGGCTGGTTCAAGTCTTCAACATCACTTCTTCCGTGGTTCTTCTTTTCAGCAAGTTTGTAACTCTTCTCATTCGTGTACCAGTTTCTACACTTACTGTGCCATTTGGGTATCTTGTCTGTCAGCCATGTACCAGTAGCCGAGTCATGTTTGAGTCTCTCAAATGTCTCATCTTGTCGAGCCTTTATGGCCAAAACTAGTTTGTCTGTTGTTGTGATATTATAAAGTCCCTTTGCACCAAGTCCTTGACATATGATGCACTTTCTGTAGTCAATATCATTGTCCTGACATCTCCTCTTGGGTTCCTTTTTCAGTGACAAGCTTCCCTCCAGCACATGTTTCTCTGCCTGTGTCATCATCGTACTGCTCATGCAATCACCTGCAACAAAACCACCACCATGTTATGCATACTAGCAACTAGAGTACATGCAAACTATTGATACGCTACACTTACATGCAAACTTCTGATATGCTAGATGACATGCACACTACACAATGCCTACACCACTACAGATCACACAGTTTTGGACATTCTGCCCACATGATTTTTATGACTGTGGCTCCAGCGACACGAGTCTTTTTTGAGTACGGTCTGTGCCTTCAGCTATGTTTTCAGCAATGAAAGGACGTTGATGATAGAAATATGGGACACTAGACGATTAAGATGCACGTGCGGTTAAGACGACTTCAAATGACTATACATATCACGATGGAGAGACGATGAGGTTGACAATGACAATTGACGATTGAGAGAGTGGTACAATTTGGATGACGATAGACGTTAACAAATGAAATGGGTGATTGACGAGGACCATTGACGTGACGGTTTCACTAAAAACAGAGGAACAATGACCAGGAATATCAGTCAATAAGAAAAGGATCAAATAGCTGGTACATGAATACTTACAACTTCGAGGCTTGGTAACAATTTAGAAACAGATAAGCGGGAATAAATAGACATAAACCATACAGCGCGCACCACAGCCCACGGGGCTGTTTCCTTTTGACGTTAATGTGCTCGTGCTAAACGTGACGTTACTCGAATTGCTGGACTGTTCGGTGACGTCACTCCTCCTGTGACGTGACCGGCTGCGGTGATGATCTGCAGTAACAAGGAATGCAGACGATCCTAACTGGAAAAAAACTGCAAACTAAGTAATTTATTCTTGGACACATAGGATCAACCTACTTGTGGATCTTATCTGGTCGACAAATTATTCATCTTCAAAAAAGACAATTTTTGCAATAAATATGAGTTTCAAGTTTTTTTCACATTTTATCTCAAAACTGAATATGCCGTTGGATTCCCCATATATGAAAACCTACAAAAGCTCATTTCATTCAAGTTTCTACCTTGTTTAATCAAAACGATTTGTACATAAATACATTTCAGCCCGTCAGTGGCGGCCATCTTGGATTTCTCAATTTTGAGGCATTATGGGCCATTTTTGAGCTGGGCATACAGCAGATTTGAGTTCAGCACCCTTCAATACCCCTAAAAAGCTTGTATGCCATAAATTAACACCATTTGCATTCCGGGTTAATATTTTTGAAAATTGACCCCGTCTATAACAATTGACGACATTATGGTGATTTAAAAATACTAGTGCGGGCCCGTAGGTGCATGCCAGTATGTGCAACTTCGTTCCTTCGCTCTCGTAAACGACTACTGGATTGGGCCATTGTTTCAATTAGATCGGACCAACCGTATCATAAATGGCCATAACTTGGGAAACACCTGGAAAACATACTCAGGTCCCCAGCGTCAATTGTGGCGTCATATCAAACGAAGAAGAAGAAGAAGAATTGTGACGCCCCCTCTCTCTCGCCCCCCTCTCTCTCGCCCCCCTCTCTTGCCCCCCTCTCTCTCCCCTCTCTCCCCCTCTCTTGCCCCTCTCTCCCTCCTCTCTCGCCCCTCCCTCCCCCTCTCTCGCCCCTCTCTCCCCCCTAGCCTCGCCCCTCCTCTCTCCCCCTCCTCTCTCTCCCCCTCTCTCTTGCCCCTCTCTCTCGCCCCCACTCTCACCCCCTCTCACACCCCTTCTTCCATCCCCCTCTCTCGCCCCTCCTCTCTCCCGCTCTCTTGAATTGTGACGCCCCCCTCTCTCGCCCCCTCTCTCGCCCCCTCTCTCACCCCCTCTCCTGCCCCCTCCTCTCTCCCCCTCTCTCTCTGGCCCCACTCTCTTGCCCCCTTCTTTCGCCCCCCTCTCTCCCTCTCCCCCCTCCTCTCTCGCCCTCTCTCTCTCTCTCTGTAAATGTATTCACAAATGTCTACCAAGCACAACAATTAATTCAAACCTTGAGAAAAAACAGCTTTCAAACCCTTGGGAAACAGCTGTTTCCCTTGGGAAATTCAAACCTTTGGATTAATTAATGTTGTTGTTCGTCTTTCGGCTGCTCCCGTTAGGGGTCGCCACAGCTGATCATCCGTTATGATCCGCATACTGATTTGGCATAGATTTTACGCCGGATACCCTTCCTTACGCAACCCTGGTCACCTCTTACGACACAGGGATAAGGATTGGGTTTCGCCGTGATTCCGGGATGCCCTACACCCTCTCATAGCGTGGCCCAGCGCAGAGCTCCCGTCCTCAAGCGTTCCTCCAATCCAAGCCTCCGAGTAGCCGGATTACAGGCGCACACCACTACGCCCGGTAAACCTTTGGATTAATTAATAATTTGAACAATTAATTCGAACCTTGGGAAAAAACAGCTTTCAAACTTTGGGAAACACTTGGGAAACAGCTGAAACTGATGAAGAATGATATCAAACCTTGAAAAGGCACATTCTCAGGTCCCCAGCGTCGATTGTGACATCATACCAAACGAAGAAGAAGAAGAAGAATTGTGATGTCAATCGTGCAAAAGAAAAAAAAAACTAAATAAATAAGCATTCATTGTGACTTCATTCGTGATGTCATAGCACCGTGTCCTGTCATTGGTCGACAGATAAATGGCCGTACCTTGGGAACTGCTCGTCCGATTGACATCAAACCTTGAAAAGGCACATCCGCGGGGCCTCGGCAATATTCCTGGCAAGTTTCAATCCGATCGGACCGGCGGTCGTCGAGAAACGGCGGTCGCAGACAGACACACAGACAGACAGACAGACAGACAGACAGACACACAC
Source organism: Eptatretus burgeri (assembly GCF_056783735.1). Classification (NCBI taxonomy): domain Eukaryota; kingdom Metazoa; phylum Chordata; class Myxini; order Myxiniformes; family Myxinidae; genus Eptatretus; species Eptatretus burgeri. The sequence goes on along the minus strand of NC_140964.1, from coordinate 124,858,169 downwards.
ACACACACACACACATTGCTGGAATTATAGATAGATGGTGGCCATCTTGGACGCCATCTTTAATTGCAGAGTTACAGCAGCCTGTTGGAAATGTTGTCCACCCAGAAGTCGTTGCTGGGGGTCTAAGGAATCCAACCATATACAACAACCTTTAATAGCAGACCGTGTCTGGTTGACCACTCTTGCCCCCTGGGTACTTTGCAACACAATGAGGAGTCCATAACCTCAGCAGTCCGATGAGATTCCTGTTTTTCAATCTAAATAAGATATAACTTTGAAAGACAATGAGGACAGCCGAGTCAATGAGACTCGTGTTTACACAAACTTTGCAATGGAATGAGAAGGCGGAGTTAATGAGACTTTGCAATGTCCCTGGTGCCTGATTCACTGGTGCCCGACTCACTGGTACCAACCAAAGCAGCCTTAATTTCACTTGCCAACCAAGTGAAATAAAGAAAAGATTATGTCGTTGCACAGTTCACGAACACACGATATCTATTCATTATAAAACAACCGTCAGTATGCAATGATCCATTATCAAGTATTTTTTAAAGTATCAGAGCAGCAAACATAACAGTGGGGAACATATTTCATTTTAACGAAGCATGGACTAATAACAAGATCTTTCACCAGGTCCAGGTGTGCTTGGGCCAGTATGGGGATTATATATTTGTTATTACTATTGCCATATGGTTTGAAAGTCATGTGGTTTGAAATGTTCACTTTGAGCATTTACTAGTAGATTCAGGAGAGCACTTTCTCAACATTAAGAATGGCAAACGAAAAATTAATAATCTTTTAAAAGATGTTACAGTTATATGGAATTAACAAGACCATAGTATATTTGAACAGAGATTGTACTCACTCATGGCCTGTCATAATAAGTTCTGAGCAAACAAGGAAACTCATATCATGAGCAGTCCTTGTTTGCAAATGCAATGAACTCTGACTTTGTCATTGTGAGAGACCTGATAAGTACATTTTATCCTGCAGCCAATTTAAATCTTTATCTCAACTCTATCTCAGCGCACATGAGCGATTCCTTATAAAGTGACTTTAGCCAATGCTTTGCACCAAATTTCATGCTTCCATATTGTTTAAAAGCATTTGAAATCAAATGAAGATAAACGAGTACATAATTTGTGGACAAAGAACACATCTTAATATGAAAAATATTTGTTTCAGCATGATCAATACAGAAACACCAATGCTTCACGAGAGTCATGTGATCTATAGAGATTTATATCACCCTATATGTCCATGCTCACATTTCACAAGATGGAATTAATTACTTTCCTTCTACAGACCCCGAAGACTGTCTGTCTGTATGTTCATGTATTTTGCAAAGACCGCTGGGCCGACAACCACCACATTTGGGACACAGACCAAATCTGACCCGGGGATTGTCCTGGTTGTTTTTATCCACCACCTCGGCCATCCATTAAAGACCCCAAAGACTCCTAAGACCACAAATACCCTTTTGATCTCCAAGATCCTGAAGACCTTCAAGACTCCGAAGACCCCTAACACCCTTAAAGGCCTTAGAGACCCCAAAGACCCCAAAGATCTTTTAAAACCCCTGACACCATTCTGACAGATGAGACAGCTTTGACCCTTGACCATTTAGAGCTCAAGACCACTTGGACCTTTTTTGACCCTTTTTACATGCTTTGAGAGTTTAGACCGTTTTGACCTCTGAGACACCAACTACAATTGGGATGTACCATTTAGACCAGTGATCTTGACTATTATTTTAGAAGGGGGCCCACTTTTGCCGATAAGACATCAGTGTGAGAGCCGCCACACCACCTGTAGGACTCCATAATGGCTGCTCTTAGGCTCCGCCTCAACATACTCTTCTTTATTGTGGTTAATTGGTCTGCAAGCATAATTGTTTGTATACTGCAACCATATCCTGATGTAGTTATGTTACTTTTATGCTTCGTGTTGGAACACTCATTTGAAACCATTGGGTCAATGTGATGGCATTTATGGTGGATTATGATGGAGTGTTTTCACATTTGTGTATTATTGGCCGCATGTCAGGGGCCGCCAGTGGCTAGTAGGCCATGAAATGAAGACCAGGGCTTTTGACCATCTATAACCTATTAAGTACACACCACAAAAACATCTATAGTCTTCTTACAAAACACAGACTATACATTTTTCAGCAAGTACGAAATGAGTACAGTGTACTCGACTCACTCAATGTATGGGTACTCTGCTATCTATAATAATTAATTCGTTGGGAGGCCACCAGAGAAATTGCCGAGAGAGATATTTCTTTACTTCTTCTTTGCGGCCTGGTGTTGGCTTAATAGTTATTGCGGTTGGTTTCGAATCTTGTGGTCCTGAGTTTCAGGGGGTGGGGGGAAGGGGTGGTGTGGGGTGGGAGTTCTTTATATACAGAAACCAAATAAAATACCTGGCCGGCTTTCCCAGCGGATGGTTTCTAAGGACCATTCATCGCTAAATTGGTAATTGCCCAGGTGGAAGGATCTCCCAGGTGGAAGATTGGATCTCGTGTTCACCCCACGGTCCAACATAATAATACCTGCACACACATAAGCATCCAACCAGGTGGTGTATGTTTAGAGCATCTGCTCTGAATCTGGGAGGTTGATGGTTCAAACCGTTGCCGAGTCATACCAATGACTTCAAAAATGGTACTTGCAGCTTCCTTTCTTGACGTTCAACATTTAAAGGAAAGAGCACAGACAAACAACGCTGGGAAGGCAATGGCAAACCACATGGTATAACCCCTGCCAAGAATCTGCTTTGGCAACATCAATGCTCGATGAAGATCATGGTTTTGGATTGAGGATGATCTGAAATGATGGTGAAAAGGGGGTATTTGAAGAATTGGATGGAAGAGTAAGATTGGAGAGTGTGTGGAAGATGGTTCCACAGGTGGGGACAAAAAAGACAAACAACAAATGAGCAGTGATGCTGGATTCAGGTAATTTCACCAGAAGGGAATTGATGGTGGAATTTGTGAGCCCTGCAGAAACCTGTTTGGGAAGGGGGATAAAGCACATAAAGACCAGAGGGTGCAAGATCAGAAAGAAGGCGGTAGAAGACAGAGCCCACCAACCTGTCTGTGATGGCGTAGTGATGGGTCCATGGACTGGACTCAGCTTCATTGCGGGAGATTCCAATGATCTTGAAGGTCTTGGTTTCCATGGCGTCAAACTGAGCAAGATGTGAGGCGGGGAGCCAGCACGGAGGGGAGAGCAGTACTCTATCAAACTGCCGTTGAAGGCCTTGTAATGTGGATAGGAGTTCAGTTGTGTCAAGGAAGGACCTTATACGACAGAGGATGTCCAGTCAGTGGATGGCTTTGGAGGCCAATTTTGAAATGTGGTTTTCCTCAGAAACATCGTAGCTGATGGTGAAAGCCAGGATTTTAAATGACTGAACTTCCTCAAGAGGAATGTTGAGAAAGTGGATGCGATGGCAAGTCACTTGCTAACGAAACACACTCCAGCCCGTGATCATTGCCATGTAACGGCTGGCTTGGCAAGCTGCTTGCTAACGGAACACACCCCTGTTGTGGCACCCATATTAAACTGTTAGCCAATAAGATTAGACATAATTCGAAGTTACCATGAACACAGTTTCATTTTCCACGTTTAAAGAAATATGTGATGACAAAAACCGTCATAGAAATGAACTTACAGATGAAAAATCCGGAAACAGTCTGCGACCCAACCAAGGCCTGATTGTCGTTTTGGGCGCATGGGTTGCCTGGAAACCACGAAGCCACGTCCCTTGCTCAGTCTGTTCATTAATGACTCAAAATCTATGAACTACAGTAGTGTAGTTATGAACTACTGAACCTGCGGACACGTTTTAATCTATCGATGATTCCAGTAATCTCTGTGTGTGTGTCTGTGTGTCTGCGACCGCTGTTTCTCGACAACCACTGGTCCGATCTCATTGAAACTTGCCAGGTATGTTGCTGGGGACTTGAGGATGTGCCTTTTCAAGGTTTGATATTAATCGGACAAGTGGTTCCCAAGTTATGGCCATTTATTTACCAAACCACTGACAGGACACGGTGCTATGACGTCACGATTGACGTCACAATTGTTCTTCTTTTTCTTTTTTTTGCACGTACAGGCACGCACGTACTGGCATGCATGTACGGGCACGTACGGGCATGCATGTACGGGCACGCGAGAGCGAAGGAACGGCCTGTGTGGTTGTTGTGTCTGGCACAAGGTTTGAAAGTTTTTTTTTTCTTGCACGTACGGGCACGCAGTAGTAACGTTAAAGCCTGTATTGGATGAGAAGTTGGAACAATTTCAAACACGCAATGTTTCGCTTCCATTCCACTCATGGATTGACACACAGAGTGACAGATATGTAACGATCTCTATCGCATATGCAAGGAACCACCAGAGTCTGACTCCATTGTCTGGGTGACGTCATGAGCTTTACCCAACCAACCAAATCCTTCAATCCTCAAGGGTGTGCATCATCACTCACTCTCATCAACCATTTGGTGTCACCCCGAATGAATCGGTAGGCCGATTCACTTTCCAATTCGCTCTTCGACTTCTTACTGTGTTATTAGCGGCACTTTCGAGTATTTTGAATGGTAGGTTTTGATTGGGATTGTTTTCATTCATATGCAGGGTGTCCACAAATTACTGTTCCAAATTCAAACCGTAATTTAAAAAAAATGAATGAAATGGGACGCAAGCGTAGGCTAACAAATAGAGGTACATTCAAAGTAAATTGTCCCCATGCCAAAAAAAATAAAAATAACAACACATCTCCAGCACGTGACATTGCTTGGGTGCCTCTGGCACCCGGCGATGCCATTATGCAGCACATGGAGACGGAAATGGGAGGGAGCGGTGCACTTCTGAGGTGTGTACAAATGATACTTAGGTTTTGTGTACAAATGTACTTCTGAGCTGATTGTGTTCAAACTATAGTTCATGTATACAAATGTACTTCTGAGGTGAATGTGTACAAATGATACTTAGTTTATGTGTACAAATGTACTTCTGAGCTGATTGTGTTCAAACTATAGTTCATGTATACAAAGGTACTTCAGAGGTGAATGTGTACAAATGATACTTGCAGTGCAGCACATGGAGACAGTTTTGAGAGGGAGCGGTGTTCAGTGTTTCATCCGAATGTGTAACTTTTTGAAAATTAAATAATTCATCGAAAAAATGAATAACTAATCGATTAATTAATTAATCAATTCATCAAAAATAACCTTGATCGCCAAATCACTTGTTTACTGTCGTGTCCAAATATCAGCTTCCGAGCTCAAGAGATGCTTGAGATATTGGCCAGATGAGAAAGAAAATAAATGAGTCATTAATAAATGGATTATAATTGAGTATTTAATTAATTGATAGATTAATCAAAAAAATAAAATACCGTTTTTGCCAAAGCACATCTTCACTTTTGTCCCGAGATTTCAGCTTCCGAGCCTAAAGGATGGCACCATAAATTGCATCACGTATGAAAAATAAGTTCAAGGAAAAAAGTGCATTTTTATGAAAAATAAGTTCCATCCATGTGTTTGACCATTGACTCAACGTCGTCTATCAACAGATGAAAATTCATCGAAGGGACAGTTAATTTGGCTTGGTATTCTGCCATCTATCTATAATTCCAGCAGTGTGTGTGTGTGTGTGTGTGTGTGTGTGTGTGTGTGTGTGTGTGTGTGTGTGTGTGTGTGTGTGTGTGTGTGTGTGTGTGTGTGTGTGTGTGTGTCCGCTGTTTCTCGACAACCACTGGTCCGATCTAATTGAAACTTGCCAGATATATTGCTGGGGCCCTGAGGATGTGCCTTTTCAAGATTTGATATTAATCGGACAAGTGCTTCCCAAGTTATGGCCATTTATTTACCAAACCAATGACAAGACACGTCTTTGCGTGGGCGTGGCCGATGGGGAAGGGAAGCTCAGCCGCATTCGCCATTACGGGTTACAACGTACGGACTTCCGGATAATGATGACTTCGTGTATTCTAATAATTTCTCAATTTCTTATGCGCATTTATAGATAAACACAATGCCCCAAGTTATGATCGTTTTCATATAAGGCGGTGCATAAATTTTGGTAACATCAGAGTGCTGGTATGCTCCGAACCAGGAAGTAATTTTTTTTCTCTCTCTTCTCTTCTCTTTTTGTTTTTCCTTGCCACGACATTGTGAAAAGGTAAAATACGTTGGCGCTGATTGAATAATTGGGAATTAAAACTCAATTGCGAATAATCATAACTGTGAATAATAATATGCGAACTTCCGGGCCACACATGTACGGGCACGCAAGAGCGAAGAAACAGCCTGTGTGGTTGTTGTTTGTTGCTCGCGGTTTGAATATTTATTTATTTATCTTATTTATTTAAAAAAAAAAATTTTTACGGGCACGTATGAGTACTTTAAAACAACCTTTGACTGCATTTTTGTATTTCGTACTTCGAGATAGCCACACAATGATTCATGAAGAATTATGTAACTCCCTTCCATGTGAGAGTTGTCCTTGGCTTTCTGCATAACTTTTGAAGATTCTCTCATTTCTTTCAAGGTTCCAGATCGGTACTAATGTGGAATGACTGTCTGTTCATAGCCCCAACTTCAATCCATTTGATTATGTTATAGTGGGACATTTTAAAGAATCAATTCTTTTTTTTTTGTCTAAAATGTTGAGGCTCATGGATGAGCTCAGAGATAGAATAGATAAGAATGCAACAGAACAAAAGGAACAGCAGAAAGAAAGGGGGGGGGGGGTGAAACACACCAACAGAAGAGAGACACCGTCCGGAGAGACAGCCCTGATCTCATGTTTGACATTGATCCATTCCATTGTTGGGGCCTCAATCCATTGTTGGGGTAGTATAAGCACGATGTAAAAGGTAACTTGACCTGTTCTGATTCCAATTTGATGATCTGAGATCAGGTCATTGGAGAAAAGAAAGGATTTGATGTCAACTGCGGGGATGGATTTTATGACCTTGCTGTTGATTGTAAGCTGATAGGTCTGTAGTTAAGGTGATCTGTGTTTGCATGTTGTTTATACAGTATAATACAGTGATGTTACCTGCTTTCCAAGCAAATGGAAGATGACCAAGGGCAAATTATATGGTGAACAGTACAGAAAGAGGATGTGCAAGAGCAGCAGAACAGGTTTTTAGGACATGTGAGCCGATGCCGTTCTGTCCAATTGCAGAAATATAGTCAAAGATTGACAGAAACTCCTCCACCTTCTCAGGTGCAAAAGATACAGAGTCTACGATCAGTTGAGTGCAATTGGGTTTGGTGGGTAGAGAGCGAGGGGTTGTGGACACAAGATCCAGAAGCCAACATAGAATTTATGCATTCGGCCTTCTCACGGGCAGAGTCAGCTGTGGTGCCATTTGAAGTGAGGGAAGAGATTTCGAGGGAGAATACTCCAGAGGCAGACGTAAAAAGGTGCCATCAGGTTTTCGAGGAGGGAGATAAGTGTGAAAGTTCAATGTTGAGTTTGGCGATATGTTTTCTGGCTCTCCTGAGAGTGGACACACTTGGTGCAGGCTTTGTGGAATGATCTGAGGTTGCCTCTGGTCAGATTTGCCTTCCAGGAAGAGAAGGCAAGTTGTTTCATGGCAACGGCCTCACCGGGCTGGTAGGATGGACTTGAGGTACCGACACTTGTCTCTCAGTTGTCTAGCCTGGGTTCAAATCTTGACCCAGCTATAAACTGTCATGCAGGTGTTTCACAGGTAGGGTGATTCATCAATGTGTGTGCCATCCTTCAGGCGGACGTTAAACGTGAGTCCTGTCTGCCGACATTAGTCGGTGGGCAATAAAGATCCCACAATGTCCTTCACAGACAGTCGGCAAGGATTTTCAGGCACCATGAACAAATTATAAATTCCTGCCATTCCCAGCAGGGGGCACTGCACCAGTAGCACAGCTGTGCTCCCAGCAATGATGCAACCCAGCAGCCAAAGGCTGCACACAAAATAATGACCTTCCACACGACAGGATTGAGTGTACCATTGGCCGGAAGAAGGGTATGATAACTGAAGACAAGATGGGATGGATTAGTGCACAATATATGTTTTCACAAATAGGCCACCATCTTTCCTGGAGTTGAATTGCAGAAGTTATATAATTGTGCAACTCAATCGACAATGAGTGCACAATTTCAATTTCCGGTTGTAGGAGTGCACAGGCAAAATGGTCACGTTAAATTTGTTCACAATAAATTAATTTCCAAACAGGATTGGTCATAATGGAGGAATGTATTTGTCACTTGAAACCCATTAAAACTTTTAAGCCTGGTGTTGGCTTCGCGGTTGAGGCGGCTGGCTTAAGATCTTGAGTTTGAGCCCATGTTTTTTTTACCGTTGAATAACACCAGGTGGGTTTACTCAGCCTGTCATCTTTCCGAGGTCGTCGTAAAAAAAGTACCAGTAAATTGGTTGAGGGTCACAGCATCAGCGGCACAGCTGTGCTTCCAAGAAATGACAGCTACCTGGCACCCAAGCTCCCATCCACAAGAACAGAACAGAAGATTGAAACTTTTCAATCATAATTGCAATTGTTTCTTCATCTCTCGGACCACCCAGTACACTCCTAATAACCACAATATGTGTGTGAACAATGCCACCCCAAAAATTAGGGAACAGATTTCCTTGATTACGAACACCCAGCATCACTTCAAACTGTATCAAACATCTTTACATTACTGAAACAGCTTGGTTGAAATAGCAGACTCTTTATCAGAGAACCAGTTGTGCTTTTGATTCCTTTGACCACAGTGGCATACAAGCTGCTATCGAGTGATGGTCGGGCTAACACTGTGTTTGATATTAATGAATGTTTGTGACAAAGGGCTGAAATTGTGGGGTTCCATGCAGCCAAGTCAACCAGATTTTGTGATATTTCAAAGTAATCCCTGCAGGGCCACTCTCTTTTTGTTTTTACCAAATTACCTGCCTTGGGAACTTGTGGCACCTTGTTTCATTGAGGGCAGTAGTAACAACAATTTGAGACTCGTACATATTTATTTTTAAAAGTAATCTCGCCATCGCAAAACATACAAAGCCCATAATATTGCCATTTGTAGTGCAGCGTCTGACTTCCTTAAATCCTTGGATGTACAATACAGGAAACCCTTTTCCACAAAAAAGGTGCTGAAAGGCGATTATAATTGCAATATTCATTCAAATATTTTTGCTCTGTAAGGCAAAAAGGGGCAAATTGTCATCAAACAATTCAGTTGTCATTATTTTCTCTGAACAGCGATGTTGACAGACAAATAAGATACAGCTCTCCATCAACTATGACAGCATGCAAGTGACGACCCAGTTCGACGATAAGTTGTCTCACACAGAGCCGTCATATCATTTCAGCTGCTGGAGTCCAGGAAGCATTTATCCAGAGCAGTTGATCGAAGCATTCCACCTGGGAAAGCGTGAAAGGCAAGTAATTAAAGGAAGGGGAAAATTAGCTTGCCACCTCGTTGGACTAAGCTGTTTATCGAATTGGGTAGAAGTTGAAGATTCATTGGATCATAACCGATTTGCTCGCCTTGAGGTAGTCGGCCAAAGTTGGTCAGCGTCTGCTTTACAAGGCCAAACTTTCTCTCCTCAATGAAATGATCTGTGGAAGAGAGTAATGAGGTCATTACAGAATACAACAGCACAATTTATTCTGATTTCTTTGTGGGCCATGAATACCCACAGAAGCGCCAGATGTTCTGTACAAGGCAAGGGACACTAATGTAATCAGACGTCATGAAACATTTTGCTGCAACCTTTTAATTTATTCAGCTACTTACATCGAACTGAGGGTCCAGATTTCCTGGGAAAGAAACCATTAATTCTGTCATGGAATTGAATTATAATGGATTTGATTTCTTTGAATTTGCTTCACTCAGTAACAGTGGCATGTCTCCAATTGTGCAAGTTTTCACCATGCCATATTGGCTTTGTCAGATTATTTACTGCCAGAAACACACTGGATGTGTCAACAATCAGTTCTACCTGTCTCTACTGAAACAGCATGGAGGAGCACCCTTTCACAAGCATCATAGTTCCAACTATGTCAACACGTCACTGTGTTTAAATCTTGAAATTCATTGTATTCACATCCTTTCATTTTAGACAGTGACCATGGAATTCTCTGGCTGCCAAACATGCCATCACAAAAAATGGCCATTACTCTAGACTGCCTGCTGCATGTGAGTGACTCAATGTTATTCCATGGTGTCTGAAGAGTCTGAAACGGTAGAAACAAAACTTTACCATCTGTGGAATGTTGCATTCTACAAAAGTGTATAGCTGGAAAGGTGTCCAGGTTTATGGAATTCCTTATTCTTTATTCACAAAAGATGTATTGCGATTTGAAAATTTATTTTTGTACACACAGTCGAGGCTCAAGGAAGAGCTGGAACACACAACGAATCAGGATGCAACATAGCAAAAAGAACAGCAAAAAGAGAAGGGGGAAACAACTGCAGGGCCAAGGGAGAAAATAAACGGAGATGGACAAGAGGGATGCGCGGATAGGGCCGAGGGGTCGGAGAGAATGCAGCAGGTGGATAATATCGATACAGAAGCAACTTTGGAGGAGGTGTTATTGGGTATCGAAAAGATCATGGTTTTTGATGGGGAATGATATGATATGAGATGGTGGTGAACAGCTATCTTGAAGACCATGAGGGGAAAAATGAGATTGAAGAGAATGTGGAAGTTGGTTCTACGGGTGGGGAAAAAATAAAGGAGCAAGTGAGTGGAGGTGAACAGTGATCCTGGATTTAGGTAGTTTCACCAGAAGGGGGTTGCTGGTGGACGACGTGCGCCTTGCAGATACTTGAGGAGGGGGAGGGGGGAGTAAAAACACGGTGAGGGCAAAGGGTGCAACATGAAAAAGGATGCGGAAGAAGACAACAGAGACCACTGTCGGTGAAAGCAAAGTGATCAGCCCACAGACTCAGCAAGATGTGAGGTAGGGGAGCCAGCCCAGAGAGGAGAACAGTATTCCATCAAGCTGGGAATGAAAGCCTTGTTTCTGATGTGCCAAGGAATTCAGATGTGCCAAAAAAGAACTTTGTACGATGGAGGATCCCCATTTGGTGACTGGCTTTGGAGGCCAACTTTGAATGTGGTTTGCCCAAGAAAAGATCATGGCTGAGAGTGAGACCCAAGAGTTTGAGTGACTGAATTTCTTTCAGAGGGTTGAGATGGGAGGGCTTCCCAGACAGTCCTAATGGGGAGATTATATATATATATATATATATATATATATATATATATATATATATATATATATATATATATATATATATATATATATATATATATATATATATATGCCGTAATCGTAGGACATCACACAAAAATAACTTTGTGACGTGGCAGGTCGCTAATTGACAGGGAATGCAAATAACTCGACCACATGTGTTAGGGTCCTCCATCTGATTCCGTTTACCTAAAGGTCATGTGGTTTAATTACTGGGGGACATGCCCTCAGTTCACCTTGTTCAAACTGGATCACCTTACTGGATCAGATGCAGCTGAGCGTAACTGCCCAAGGACGTACCGGCTAGAAAAATGGATCGTTGGGGAATAACGTCCCAGCTAAGGTAGAATACGGACCATGCTGGACCAATGAAGGAAACGACAAAAATGAACTGGGAACATTTCTACACAAAGTATTTATTTACAACCAAGTGAGGAAAGGTATGTGGCACAGTGAATGGGTTTATTATTTTGTACATCAGAGGATAGCAAGGAATTTGTAGGGTGTGACAAAAGGCAAGCAATTTACAAAAGCAGACACAGAGCAGACTTATCCCAGTGGAAATTCTCCAATCTCAACTTATGCTATGACAGGTGCATACACACACCCGCAAACCCGAGGAAGATTAGATAGCCAGAAAGAAAGAGAGCCAATGAGGACAAATGGCCTCGCATTACCTGACGCAGTCACCCAACCAGCACAACCCAGTATGCTTTGGGAGAGGAAGTAGGTAGAAATACTGATGTCTAAGGGGTGGGAGTGGTAGGTGTGATGTAGTGCAATATGAAGGGTGTGGTGTCGTGCCCGAGGAAAATGGGATTGCGAGTCAGTAATGATGCTCTTTTGTGCGTATATATATATATATATATATATATATATATATATATATATATATATATATATATATATATATATATATATATATATATATCTCTATATATCTCTATATATCTATCTCTATATATCTATATATATATATATATATATATATATATATATATATATATATATATATATATATATATATATATATCTCTCTCTATATATATATATATATCTCTATATATATCTATATATATATATATATATATATATATATATATATATATATATATATATATATATATATATATATATATATATCTATATATCCATCTATATATATATATATATATATATATATATATATATATATATATATATATATATATATATATATATATATATATATATATACATATGTGTGTATTGTTGCGGTTTTATTAACCACATGCTGAGATTGAAATGCATACAGCACATAGGCTCTGAGAATAGTTATTTCCGTCATGACCGTTAAGAATAGCGCCTTCCCTCTAGGTGTTATTATGTAATTAAATGCATTGGGTTGGGTAATTGGCACCCCCTCTGAACCTGCTGGGATAACAGAGACATCAGCCCATGATATGTACCGTGACTGCCGTCATCGCATGGGGCATGCATGTTTTACTGCCATGGCGTTCAACATGTGTGAATAAAACAGACATTCTGGAATGCGCGTCAAATTCTCACATTCCCATTTATTGTTTGAAGCCCCATAATGTCCTTGTTTGTCTGTTTGTCTTGTATGTATGTCTACCCTGTAATGTAATTTATTGCAGTCTACCTCTGTACTGTAATTTAATTCCCTGTAACTCTACCTCATAATTCCCTTTTACTTCCATCCTCCTGTACACGACCAGTAAATGGACCAGGACAGAGGGGAGGGTAAAGAGTTTGAGTGGGGATGCGGAGAGGGGACAGAGTTGGGAGAAGGAGATCGAGGCATTGCGGGGAGGGGGGGGGCATGCTGTTGAGGACTTGTGGTGGAGGGGGATAGGGTTGAGGACTTGGATATTGGGAGTTAATCAAGGAACTATTTTTTGCATAATATTGTTGGTCACATTTTACATAACATGGAATTTCTGCAGGTACCTGCTGGTTCATTTTGATATCTTATTCAACTGCTGAATATGGATATTACTGAATGCCTTTGGTGGAATATATTTGCCAGTCTGGCCAACATCAACATTATATTGATCAAGTCCTAGCAGTCATCTCCCCTTACATATTACATGCCAGAATAACTCCAATGATACAGGCTTAATGCTTTGCCTGTTTGGGAAATTGTATTTCCGCTGACACCCCTTTCGTACTGTCATTCTCCACAAGAACATGAAGGCTTAAAGTTCCATAGACTGCTATCAAGACACAAACGAAGAGAGGCACTTAAAGTTGAATATGCGGGTTTGACTTTGCTTTCGAGAAGGGATATCAAAGTTGAATGCATTTCATTTGTGATGTCCTTCTATCAAAGCAAGTACATTAAACATTGTGGATATGTTGTACTTATGATGTTAGCTTCTAATGACTGGGCTGGACATAAGTCAGTTATGTCTGTGGAAACAAGCTTGCAAACAGGATTCTCCTGGGAGAGCGTCTTATAAATAACAAAGGGGAAAACCGAGTGCTGATTCTCAAGCCAGATTGTTTGGCCGCACAGTGCCGCTTCATGCTATGCCTATGGCAGGTTGCTGCGAATTGGAAATTTTGAGTCAAACTTCCCATGGAAACTGAAGCTTTTGCGAACATTGTTTCCATTGAGTAAATTTCTGCTGAGTCAACAAATCAGTTGACGTTGAGACACGGTTGCACCAACATTTCCTTGACAGCTGAGGCTCATAACATGCATGAAAATCACAATCTTTCCCATTCGTGTCTTTTCCCATGGATTCATAATTCTGAGTGGGGCAGATGGTCAAACAGATGCCCTCATGTATTTTGGGCTTTCCAAGGTTAAGAAAAAGTCTCATCGGCAAGAAAGGAGAGATCTGCTCGCTCAGTTCCATTTGCGTCCATTTGTATTAAGCATTTGCAGGTGAGATGCTGCTGATAATGCATTTCGCTCAAATTTTACTCTCAATTATGGCATCTAGTAAAAGAGAAACTGCAGGAATAAAGAATTCATGACAGCATTGCTTTACTGGAAACAAAAACAAAAGTAAACCCCAAAGAACTAACAAGTTTTCATTACATCAAAATTAATTTGTTATCCCCACGCTTTTTGAAAAAAAACGGGGGGATATTGTAATCGGCTCCATCTGTCCGTCTGTCTGTCCGCCCATCACACTATCTCCTTCTGAATGGTTGCGCAGAAATTCACTACACTTGGTAGTTATGATTACCTCATGCCAAGAAGATGCAAGAGCAGTATAATTTTTGTCCCCGTCCCCTGGGGTGGGGTGAAAAGGTCAGATACCAAAAAAAAATGCAATTACAGGCATATTTTTAAACATTTTTAAATAAAACTTTGTATACGCAAGCAACATTGGAGGACGCATGAAATATGTTCCAATTTTTTTGGATTTGACTCCCGGTTAATGCTCCAGTGGGTTGGGACTTGGGGTCACAGGAGTCAAAACAGAAGAAAAAAAAAATTACTCAAAATTTGATATCGGGTCATCCCCGGTGGGACTTTTTGCCATCTTTAATCTTTGCTTTAGTTCCAGGTTGTGTTTGTGTCCCTCTTTTTATTCACAGGACTATAAAATAACTCTAAAGTATCAAAAATACAGCAGGTGTCGTTATAAAAGAAACGGATTTTATAGTTGTTCATACTCCTGTTGCAGGATGACTGGTGTAGTATAAATAATGATACTTCCTTTCCTTTTTCATGTTATGTCAAATTGTTTTCGGTTCGGTCAAATGTTGGTGATGTTTTGTTAAATAATGCAAAGTAAACAATTTATGGGTATTGTTATAACGAAAAATAATTTAGATGGATATAGCGAGTGAAAGAGAGTGTGGGTCTGGTGCAGCCATGTGCATATATATGTTTATGTTCATGTAATGTTTGCATGGGCCAGTTGAGGCCAAACTGATTGGAGAGTAATTTGCTTGATTCGAGATATATATATATATATATATATATATATATATATATATATATATATATATATATATATATATATATATATATATATATATATATATATATATGCATGCTTCGACAGCCAAACCACTGCATATGAGTACCAGGGAGATTATGAAGGTAAACATCTTTAGATAAAGCTATATATGCTATAAGTAGAAAGTTTGAAAGTAAGGTTGCATTGCTTGATTTACTGACTGTATGGACACAGTTGAGGTCATGGATTGACTGCATGATATTGACCCATGGCCGAAGCTGTGGACACATCATTTAGGGAGCTTCTGGACTGAAAGAGTCAAACGTTTTATGAAGAACGGAGCTCAGCTGATGATCCAGGCAGTTGTAAAATTCATCCAGAATTAGTTTTATGGGGAAAAAAATATGGTGTATGTTTGTGTTCCATGAGTGTGTACAGGCATGCACACATTACCTTGTGGCCTGTATTGTTTGCAATACTATCGTTTGAAACCAAAGGCAATCTGGATTTTACCAGTAGGGTTTAAACTCGATCCCAGAGCTTTTGGGACCAAAACTTGACTATTGATTGATCCGAATCCCCACTGGAGTTGAAGATGACAGCTCAGAGCCGATGTCATCTTTGCGGTGTGATTGAAAAAGGAGACGTGGGAGGCTCGTGCAAAGAGCTAATCTCTTGTCACATGGAGTTTCCAATAAATCCTGTTCCAAAAGTTGGTTGCCCTCAATTCTCCTGTGGCTACAGCTGGACTTCTGTGCTAATAGTAAAAGTAACTTTCCAGCTCGCAACTGACCGTGTAACGTAGTCTGGAATCCGCCTTTAGAGATGTTTCATATTGTTTGGCTTGTTTGGAAAAATTGGATCCTCTTTGGCTGAGTATTTTTCCTCGTGGGTTATACAAGTCATTATTCTTTAAAATCTTCGAAGTGTTTGGTGGTTGAGATTTCTCCATCCTCCAATAACGACAAATGAGGTATCATTGTAAACACCTTAATCAGTAAAATAATGAACTACAGATAAATATTTAAGTTGAAGTGTAATTTAAGATGGTTTTAGAAAGCAGGATGATTCAGAAGACAAAGAAGATATTTAAAGCAAGTCATACTGTATAACTAAACCGGTCTCCAAAAATGGATGACAGGAAATATTTCTGGAGCAGCATTAAAGACCATTGAACTGCACGAACGAGGACCCAAGGATGTTAGGAATCTCCTCCCATCCTTTTAAAGTGGATGTCTGTCAGGATATAATGAGCAGCTTTAGCCACCAGACTCCCAAAAGTGATCCCCCCTGCCCCTCCCCCCCAAAAAAAACCAAACAAACCCCCCAAATAACGCTGTAGATCCAACGTACACCACATGGCCAAAGGTATGTGGACACCTGCTCGTCCAACATCTCATTCCAAAATCATGGGCATTAATCTGGAGTTGGTCCCCCCCTTTGTTGCGATAACGGCCTCCACTCCTTTGGGAAGGCTTTCTATGAGACGTTGGAACATTGCTTCAGGGATTTGCTTCCATTCAGCTACAACAGCATTAGTGAGGTCAGGCACTGATGTTGGGCGATTTGGTCTGGCTCGCAGTTGGCGTTCCAATTAATCCCAAAGGTGTTTGATGGGGTTGAGGTCAGGGTTGATGGGGTTGCACAGCTCTGTGCAGGCCAGTCAAGTTCTTCCACACCAATCTCGACAAACCATTTCTGTTTGGACCTCGCTTTGTGCATGGGGGCACCGTCATGCTGAAACAGGAAAGGGCCTTCCCCAAACTGTTGCCACAAAGTTGGAAGCACGGAATCGTCTATAATGTCATTGTATGCTGTACCGTTAAGATTTCCTTTCACTGGAACGAAGGTGCCTCGCCCAAACCATGAAAAACAGCCCCAGACCATTATTCCTCCTCCACCAAACTTTACAGTTGGCACTATGCATTCGGACAGGTAGCTTTCTGGCATCCACCAAACCCAGATTCGTCCATCGGACTGCCAGATGGTAAAACATGATTCATCACTCCAGAGAATGCGTTCCCACTGCTCTAGAGTCCAATGACGATGAGCTTTACACCACTGCAGCTGACGCTTGGCATTGAATATGATGATCTTCGGCTTGTGTGCGGCGGCTCGGCCATGGAAATCAATTTTATGAAGCTCTCGACGAACAGTGCTCGTGCTGACGTTGCATCCAGAGTCAGGTTGGAACTCGGTAGTGAGTGTTGCAACCAATGACAGACGATTTTTCTGCGCTTGTTCTGTGAACTGTGTGGCCTACCACTTCGCGGCTGAGCTGTTGTTGTTCCCAGACGTTTCCAGTTCACAATAACAGCACTTGCAGTTGACTGGGGCAGCTCTCGCAGGGCAGAAATTTGACAAATTGACTTTTTAGAAAGGTGGCATCCCATGACGGTGCCATATTGAGAGTCACTGAGCTCTTTGGTACGGCCCATTCCATTGCCAATGTTTGTCTATGGAGATTGCATGGCTGTGTGCTTGATTTTATACACCTGTCAGCATTGGGTGTGGCTGATATAGCTGAATCCACTAATTAGAAGGGTTGCCTGCATAATTTTGGCCATGTAGTGTAGGTGGTCTGAGATAAAACAGCCCAGAATGAAGGCCCCTGATTGTGGGGTGGTTTGGCTGTCCAAGCATCTCTCTCTCTCTCTCTCTCTCTCTCTCTCTCTCTCTCTCTCTCTCTCTCTCTCTCTCTCTCTCTCTCTCTCTCTCTCTCTCTGTCTCTGTCTCTGTCTCTGTCTCTGTCTCTGTCTCTGTCTCTGTCTCTGTCTCTCTGTCTCTCTGTCTCTCTGTCTCTCTGTCTCTCTGTCTCTCTCTCTCTCATTTTTGTTGGTTAGTTGATGTACACAACTGGAACACGTGAGATGGCAAATGATGGGATTCTGTAAATACAGTTAGGTCTGTGTTCACACATTTGCTGCAATACGCAAGTTTGGGTTGGCAATTGCATGATGCCACCACGTTGGATATCGACATTGTGATTATGATGTCACTACATCAGCTATATTTCCAATCGGCTGTGTGTCTTCGATGGTCGTGAACAAATTGCCATTTTGTCTACTTGCAGGAAATGAAAAACCTTTAATTCTTGCATCAAATAGTTAATAGCACAAGAATATAAAGTAAATTTTTCTGTAACAGTGAGGTACGTGCCTTGGAGATCCTGCTGTTTGATTGGTTTTATATGTGAGGTCGTCTCTGGTGTGCCATGTCATGTGGGCCCCAAGCAGGGACTGGTGCTGGATGAACTTTGTGATGTAAGTGCAGAGTTTGTAAACAATGGATGGAGTACATCATTCTCTCTAGAAGACAGAGATAGCAAGTAAATAATTAAATTTATTTTGTCTACTTGTATATTTTACGATGTTCTGGAGTTTTGATGATGTTATTTCCACGGTGGCCCAGTAACTATATTGATGTACAGTGGCTTGCAAATGTATTCACAGCAACCTACCCCCACTCCAAAGTTTTCACATTTTGATACCATCTGAGCTTATTTCATGATGCTTTCCAATTAATCTTAAGTAGTTTAACTTAAAAATTAAACTCCCACACTTCTCTCAAGAATTTTAAGATGCAACTCACTTGGTTAACCAACAAGGCAAACATTAAGACCAAGGAGCTTTCCAGCGAAGTCAGACATGAAGTGGTGGAGAAGCACCATTCAAAAGAGGGTTCTAAGATGATTGAAATAAAAAAAGATTGAATTAAGAAGATTGAAATCTAAGAAGATAGATTAGAACAAGATTAAAAGACATAAAATGCGAGAGAAACACCTTTCCTGGTGTTGGCTTAATGGTTAGGGTGGCAGGATTGGAATCCTAAGGTCATGAGTTCAAATCCCACTTAGCTGTTGAATTAATACCAGGTGGGGTTGACTCATCCTGTCATCCTCATGAGGTCGGCAAAATCAGTAGCAGCTTGTTGGTATCTTGCGTTGGAGTGGCGACCCATCCAGGATTGTGCCCAATAGCCCAGGAGACCAATGCTCTGTGTATAGTGTGGTCCCCAACAGAATGATGGATGGAACCACCATTCAGGAGAGGCTTATAAGAAGACCGAAAGATCAGGTCACCCATCCAAACACAGCAGCTGAGCAAGCAGGAAACTGGTTTGGGGTGTCTCTGTAAATCCAACAATTACTTTGTAAAATCTGCAAGACTCCATGTCTGAAATGGGGGTCAGTGTTCAATCAACAATATCCTGTTCCCTTCACAAAGCTGGCCTCTGGACAGGTGGCAGTGTGTGTGTGTGTGTGTGTGTGTGTGTGTGTGTGTGTGTGTGTGTGTGTGTGTGTGTGTGTGTGTGTGTGTGTGTGTGTGTGTGTGTGTGTGTGTGTGTGTGTGTGTGTGTGTGTGTGTGTGTTTGATGCAACTTTGTATTTTCTAGGGACAACCATTATTCAAAGAAAGATGTGGGCTTAGTTTCACATGATCATTTCTCGTTGCCATCTCCACCTTGTTTACATACTTTTTGGAGAATATAACATCCCCACATCCTTTTGCATTAAAAAAAGTTTTTTATTACTTGTAATAACTGACATTGCCCCCCAACCCACCCCCACAATCCTTCTTTCTTTCCCACCCTATAAACTTAAAAGTATTCACATTTGTCAAGGATCATTATGTATTCAGAGGTTCTTTCTGTTGTATTGAAAGACAATGACGCAAAAAAGTCTGTCATGGGTCATTATGTATTCAGAGGAACCCAACGCTTCATTTTGAGTCAGTTTCACCTGGGGCCTTCTATGTTAGACGGTTGGGGGGGAGGGGGAGGGGTCACTTTCTGCAGGCTGGGGGGCAAAGCCACAAGTTAGATCCAAGGCAGATGTTAATTTCCAGAGTTTGGTGAAAGGTTCCTCATGTCCTCACCAAACTCGGTGCCTAATGGTTAAAGTGTCTGCTCTGAGTGTGGGAGGTTGGCGGTTTGAACCCTGGCCGAATCATACCAAAGGCTTAAAAAATGGGAGGTGCTGTGGACTGGTCACTAAAGCCACTTGTTAGAACCTGGCACATGTCCATTGATGATTTGATGCTTGACAATTTCACCCTTAGTGACATGAACTTTGTATTCTGACACCGACAGTAAGTCCCTTCACACAATCCGTCCAATTCTTCTCTGCAGAAGACCTCTAAAAAGCCACAAAGCAAAAGGCTGAGATGGTATGAGCATGCAAACATTAAAAGCTCTTCATATTAGCAAAATCAAAATATTCACATAAAATTTGCTTCAAGTAAATTCATATCGAGGCCACGACCTGGAATATTCTGCATTTTTCCATAATTTCTGATTATTTGGAACTGTTTAAAATCAAAGTATTTTAAACTGTTCCAAAGGGTTCTGGGTTTGAGGCAATGGCTGCTTCTCTTCGGGGTCTCTGCCGACTTTCTCAAAGTTAAGTTTCTGGGCGTTATATGTTATATGTCATGTTTTAACTGTTTATTTTCCCAACTGCATGTTTACTGTGTGTTCCGAGTTCGGTTTTGTTTCAAAAATCGTGCTAGTTTGTGAGTTTTTGTCGACCTTGTCTTAACGGGTTCCTTGAGGCCGACCCGTCCTTCCCATCTAAGTGTACAATCGTTTTTATTTGTATTCTCCCCCTATTACCAGCAGTTCCTATTTTCCCCACTTTTCCCACTACCCCCATCTATCCCTCCCAACTGTACCCTCTGTTTCTTGTCTATTAAAAACCAACAACCCTTTCTCCCTCCACACCCATGAGTACTGATCCTTCTTCTTCTTCTTCTTCTTCTTCTTATTCTACTTCTATTCTTCTTCCTCCTCCTGCCAGCACACCATCTTCCTTCTATTTGAGTTGACGCACTCTCACCATGACCTTCACAATTTCTTCCTACAACCTCCCATTCCCAAATCTTACCTAATCTTAAAAAATCCATCAAAATTTTTTTTCCCCCTTGTATCTTTTCTAACTGTACACCTCCCGAAACCACGTGTCTCTCTACCCTCTTCCTGGTACTTTTCATCGATCAATCAGCTTCACTCTGCGTTTACCGTTCCAAATTCACCATACACCTCCACAATTTTACTTCAACCTTTCCTTTTCCGAATCTTACGCAATCCTTATTAAATAAATAAAGAAACAAATAAATAAATAAATTCACTTTTAATGAGACACCTCCCATAACCACGTGCTTCTGCTGGATATGCTTCTACCCCCTGCGTTTACCGATCCAAATTCACCATTCACCTCACAAATTTTTCTTCGACCTTCCTTTACCTAATCTTATGCAACCTTTATCAAATAATAATGAAAAATAATAATAATAATAAAAATAAAAACAGTCTCTTATAATGCTTCATCTTCCTCTTTCACACGTGTGGTTCTCATTACTGTATCATAATTCATGACTTTTTCTATGTCAACAGACTGCTCTCAATTCGACCTTTCCTTCATATCTTGTCCAAAAAGTCCATCTGTTACAACATTTCTTCTCTCCATTCTCTTAATTCGATTTTATCGCATCTGAACGAAAATTTTTTTAAAAGACCCCAGTTTGCAATGTATTTTCGTTTTCCATCAATCATCGTGTTTTTTCCAACTTCAGTGCCAATTCACCCCTCTCACCCCTCCCTCTCAAAGCAACCATCACACACTTCTCCCTCCAAGCTTCCCTCTCACCTTTCTCAAAAACTCCCCCCTCACCTTTTGCCCTCAATTCTCCCCACTCACCCTTCTCCCACCATTCACCACCCTCACTCACCCTATTCAAAGTTGCCCCCCTCCTCTCACATCCACAAAGCCACCTCCTTCCCCTGCCCTCTCTCCTCCATCTCATCACTCCACCCCCTCAAATACTCAACTGCCTTCTGCCCCTTCTCTTATTACTCCCCAGTTTACCTCAACCCAACACCACAGAGCCTCTTCTCCTCCTCATCCGGCCCCTCCCCCAGCTATTCTGCAATCCCCCACACTCTTTCAACAACTCTCGTTACCTTCCCCCCTCTGCCCTTGTCCTACCCTCCCCCTCCACTGCCCTGCACCCAAAGCCTCCTCCCCTCCCACTTCATGAACATTGTGGCCCTCAAATAAACCTGATCAAACCTGACAGATTTTTCCATGCAGGTTGCCACTGACAAATCAGACATAATCTGCCTCACAGAATCTTTCCTCCCTCGAGACGTCTTTCACTCCATCATATCTCTCCCTGATTACTCCCTCCTCCGGTATGACAGACCTGAGCCTCATCCTGGAAGAGGAGTTGCTCTTTTCATCAAGACTCTATTCCTCACTCTCCATGCACTGCCCTCACTCCCCCACACCCCCAGGAATACCTCCTGCTCTGGCTTCCCCTCCACTCCCACCTCATGTTTGTATGTGTGCTGTACTGTCCATCAAACAGTGATGACTCCATTTACACCTCACTATCCGAAAACATGGACCAATTTCTATCCTCTTATCCAAACTCTCTCGTCCTCAGATGTGATGACTTCAATTGTCATCATGTACAATGGCTAGTTGTGGGTACCTCTCTCACCTGTCATGGCACTTCAGCAAAAGTCTCCTGCGACCCATTGGGACTGACTCAATCAGTAAACTTCCCGACCAAGATCTCAACCAATGGTACTCCATCTCTTGTGGACCTGATTTGATAAATTTCCCTGAAAATTTCTGCTGTTCTCCCTTTGCTCCAATCGGTTCTTTTGACCACGTGCTTGTCAAAGTGGACATCTCTCTGGCTGTTATTAGAGAAGCACCTCAGCGCCGTTAAGTCTGCCATTTTGCTCAGGCTGACTGGCAGGGTCTTCAAGCAACCATCAAACTTCTAAACTGGTCTCCCATCGCTACTTTCTCCAACATCGACTCGTCCTGGGAAATCCTTCAAAGAAACTTACTCTCCCTTGTGCACAGATTTATCCCCTCTCGTCTTCAGCTCTCCTACCCTTCCTCCCACCCATGGTTCACTGAAGCTTGTGGTGAGGCAGTTGTCCTGAAACAACTTGCATTTGCCTCGTGGAAAGCAAACCCAACTGAGGGTAATCTCAGTTCCTTCCATAAAACTCGGATCAAGTGTGTGACTACCCACAGGAGAGCCAGAAAACAACATCTTTCTCATTTCAAGTCTGATCTCTCAAACCCCTTTCCCTCCTCCAAATCCTGTTGGCATTTAATCAAATCTGATTCTGGTGAATGTTCCCCCTCCATCCCCTCCCTTACCTCAAATGGCCACACAGCTAAAACTACACGTGAAAAGGCTGAATGCCTAAACTCGGTGTTTGCATCGAAATCTTGTGTCCAAAACCCATTGCTTTCTGTACCCACCTTACCCAGTCTCACCCAACTGTCCCTGGACTCTGTGTCCCTTTCTTCTGATAAAGTAGAGAGATTGCTGTCAAACCTCGACTCTGATTCTGCAACTGGTCCAGACGGCATCAGCCCACGTGTCCTAAAAGCCTGCTCCTCTGCTCTGCTCACCATCTCTCTGTAATATTCATCCTCTCATTTGCTCAAGTTCATCTGCCATCTGCTTGGAAATCAGCAAACATTACCGCACTGCATAAAACGGTGCAAAAACATATCCCTGAAACTGCAGACCGATCAGCTTTTTCCCAATCATCAGTAAGGTTATGGAATCCATCATCGCTTCAGATATTGAATCCTTCCACTTTTCCAATGGCTTGATTTCCGATCATCAATTTGCTTTGAGACCAGGTCACTCTACCCTGGATATGCTGCTTCTTCTCTACCAACAATCGATGGAGGTACTCAATGTCAAACATGAAATCAGAGCCAGATCGCTCGATATATCACGTGCTTTTGACATGTTCTGTCACCCTGTCCTGCTCACCAAACTCTCTTCCTGTGGTATCCAAGGCCATCTCCACTCATGGCTCACAGACTTCCTCGCCTGTCGCAGTCAATCTGTAGCCCTAAATGGAGTTCTTTCATCCCCTCTTCCTGTCCAGGCTGGAGTTCCGCAAGGTAGCGTTCTGGGCCCTGTTCTTTTTCTGGTTTTCATCAATGATCTCTCCGACTCTCTGAGAAATCCTCTATATCTCTTCTGATGACTCCACCCTCTGCCATAACATCTGTCATCCCTCACACCGGCAAGCAGCAGCTTCTTCGCTCTCTGCAGATCTGGATAAAATCACAAACCACGTGGAACATGTCTTTCAATCCGGACAAATCTCACACTCTCACTATGCCTCTCCAAAAGGACCATCTGGAAAATCCCCATCTACTTTCTCAATAATCCTCTGGAAGAAGTCCTTTCATTCAAGCTTCCGGGTCTCACAATCTGGCATGATCTTTCCTGGGAATGCTAAATTTCTGACCAAGCCTCGAAAACGAGTCGCCTACTGGGAATCCTCCATCGTGCAAAGTCCTTCCTCGGCCCACATCAGCTCCTTACCACACAGAAAGCTTTCGTCTGCAGCCTGATGGAGTACTGCTCTCCCCTCTGGGCTGGTGTTCCTGCTTCTCATCTTTGTCGGCTTCACGCTGTGGAAACCAAGGCATTTCAGATCATTGGTATCTCCCATGATGAGGCTGAGTCTTTGGGCCTCTCACTCTCTCACCGCAGGCAGGTCGGTGGTCTTTCTGTCTTCTTACGTCTCTTCTCCGGTTTCGCCCCCCACCCTCTCTGTCTGTGATATGTGCCCCCGTTATTTCCGCAGGGCGCTCAAAGTCCGCCAGCAACCCCATTCTAGTAAAACTACCAAAATCATGAACCACTGCTCACCTTCACTCTTTCATTCTTCTTTTTCCCCGCCTTTGGAATAAACCCCCACCCTCTCTACAATCCCATTCTTCCCTTCAGGCCTTCAAAACAACTGTTCACCACCACCTCTTTTCTTCCCCCATCCAAAACCAGGATCGTTTCTACCCCCTTAATCCACCCCAACCCCATCTCCTCAAAATTCCCTGCTTTCCTTCCTGAAAGTCCTTGTAGTGTCCATCTTGTTTACCTCATGTTCCCCACCCCATCCCTCTCCCTTTCGTGGAGCAGCAGGGGCCAGAAAATTGGCTTATTTAGTGAGATACCCACACCAGCAGTACCACATTTTCTAATGTGGTTATTATTGACCACCTACTATCCCTGTACATGAAAACCAATGATGCCAGTCTGGGAAATGGTGGCATTCTGAGAAATAGGTCAATTAAGGTTGTTGACCCCTGAATTTGGCAATATTTACTAAAACGGCTATAGTTTTTATAATTTACATGTTACAATATCTTGATATACATCAAACTGATCCTAAGACAATAGGCTAGAACATGCAATCACAAAAAAAAAAAATGTGGCTGATAATTGTAAGTGCAGAACCAATTTTATTACAAATTTTGCCCCCAAAATCCAAATTTTCACATTTTTCAAATACTTTTAGCATCACTCAGCACATGCATAAAATAAAAGTATCAAATATTAAGCAGTAAAAAGTTTCTCGAGGGTCTGCTGCAATTATTCATATTTAATATATTCTATTATCTTAAAGGTAAATCATATTTTCATCACATTTTGTCCAAGATGTCTGAAAATACCCAAAAATGGTATTATTCAATACTCATGGCAAATGACCATTAATTTTATATGAAATATTTTTGAAATAATATATTGTTTAAGGAATTGTAATTGTTGATGAGTATATCAATAACACACAGGGATAGATCCAGAATTTTTGGAAGAGGTGAGGGAGGGGGTTACAAATACCTATGTACTAACACCCCCTCCCCCTTCCTCAATATCACTAAATACATATGCACTAAAAAAAAGTGCCACCCCTAAACCCTGAACCAACCCTAAAATAATGCCTCTGACAAAGAATATTGGATTATATAAGATGATCCCATATGCCACAATAATCCTGAGATGACCCCCACATTCCTGACATGGTCCCCACATGTGGCACTGCTATAAATAGCACTCTCATCAGCCATGAGTTTACAATGTATATGAAATTAGGTCACTCACACTTGAACAGATGCGATGGACGACAGATACTGCAGCATGTTTTATGTGACACCCTCTTCTCTGTTAAAATGTAAGTATGAAATTATTTGTTTCTATTTTTAAAAAAAATATGAATAGTCTTGTGATGAAGATATATTACCATGTAGCAAATTTTCTGATGGAAAAACATGTCGTACACTGAATGTTTTGCCTACAGGCTGTTGAGCTGGGGTTAAATAGTATTGTCCTGAGAATGTGTCTAAAATGGAAGTCATTACTGCATAAATTTTATGTAAGGCACATCGTGTTGTTTAAAATAACCCCCCTAAAAGAATAAAGTCCTACGAATAGGGTTTATCCCTTGGTCTAAAATACTTATGTATTTACATTGAATTATTTTAAATTTAGTGGATTAAATAGACTTATTCTGCCAAACTATTGGTGACCAATATTTTTTACGCTTGCAGGCAGATCCACATTTTGTCTTAGTGTACTCAAGATTACTTCAACAACACTGAACAGTCTATTGTTACAATATGGATGCAGAATTTGACACTGCTCCCATTGCCAAGAAAGCTCAGGGAGAAGATACCATTGACATTGATAAGTGTCTTTTCTGCACAAAATCCTTTTCATCAAAGGAACAGCCAGTCACTCCAGTTCTTAACAAACTACGGTCCTTATTCTCAGCATGCAGACAACGGAATGACTCAGTTAGTCAGAAACTTTTGGCCCATGAATCTGATATAATTTCTGGAACAGTGGTGTTCAGGTATCACAGACAATGCAGATCAACATATGTAAGCCAACATCACATCAGAAGAGCTATTAAAACAGTTGATAACTCTGATGTAGTTTTGGATGATGGTGGTAATTCTAGTAGTGGTAATGGTGATGGTGCAAGTGGTGGGTGTGCCAACCCCTTTACAAGGTCCAAGGCATCAGTTGTGAAGTTTGACTGGAAATCTCGCTGTTTCATCTGTAGTGATCCTTGCAGCTCAAAGCACCGATTATCTTGGTCCATGGTGGAGTCATCTGTGAAAGATGACCCTGAGCATCCCAACATGTACACCCGAGTTCTTCAAGCTGCAAAGGCTAAGCAAGATGATGACATGATAACCAGACTTCAGGGTGTACCCAATGGTGATCTGGTTGCCATTGAGGCTCGTTACCACAGACAAAAGTCATGCTACATCAACTATGTCAGTGGTCGCTCTATCCCTGCAAGTTTGAACAGAAAGCAACAATTTTGCTGCACGCAGTACATCAGTGAGGAGACTGATCAGTGAATTTACATCACCCATAATTGAACACAGATAAATATTCTTCCTGAGCACCTTGAGAAAGCGGTTCTTGGAGATCCTTGCTGAAGAGGGAGTGGACCATCCAGGTTCATACACATCCTATAATCTCAAAAGAAAACTTATAAAAGAGTGGCCAGATGTTGCATTCATGCCACAACCAGGCAAGTCAGATCTTGTTTGTTCTTCAAAGACAACAGTAGGAGATGCTTTGCAAAAGGCATATGAGATGTCAAAAGTTTTGAGGGAAGTAGCTGAGGATGAAAAGACAAGTTTGAAGACAGATTTGACATCATCAATGGTCGATGAAAGCATTGTTCACCAGGCTATGGGGATCCTGAGAAGAGGATTCTACCAGATTCACAAGTTGGATGATGAATACTACGCTTCTGCAGAGATGTCCACTGAAGCCAAACAAGAGTTTGTGGATCCCCTCCTTTGCAGAGCTCTGGGATGGCTCACTGATGAAAATATGCATGCTGAGGCCATTGATAAAGCTGACACTGAACCAACACATTCCAAGTGCCTGAATATAGTCTGTGACATTATCACCCTGGCAACATCTGTAGCCTCACCTAAACATCTGGGTCTGGCTGCTCACCTTCACTATCATTATGGCTCCAGACAACTGGTGGATGACATGTACCATATGGGTTATAGTGTGTCCTACACAGAAATTCGGCAGTTTGAAACATCTGCAGCAAACCATGTCTGCAATCAACAAATACCAACTGCATGTGGAGCATACATCCCTCCTGAAATCACTCCAAGGGACAGAGGTGGACAGCTTATTGTTTCTGTGGCTGACAATTGGGACCAAAACAAATGGACCACCGATGGAAAGCGAACCACCCACGATATGATCGGCATCCTTGTCCAGCGCAGCACTGAACGGATTCATTCAGAGTGGCCTCACATCCAACGTGCACCACGTCGTACATTCAAAACCACTGATGTCCCAGGTATCTAGAACATAATTCCTAAATTCAACCTAGCATAATAAAATGACATGTCACTTTTTTCAGCTTTCAAATTGCAATAAAGTTTAGTATATTATATCCACTTGTTTTATTCTAATTAATTATTGTTTAAGGAGGAGACCTATCAACAGTTCTTCCATACAAGAAACCAACAAAGAGACCAGAACCAAAATTTGAACCACCGGTATCCACTGAGGAAATTATGCTGCAACATAATTCACCAATTGTTGCAAAAGCAAAGGCATCTGAACTAGCCTATGCCCTTGCCAGGAGTGGCCTCTTTCACCAGGAATCCCCTGAACAAGGCACCAGGAATGTTCCTCCATGGGGGCCATTTCATGCAACCATGGAGTCAGAAAGCTCAACGCCAGTCTCTACTGTGGCATTTAACCCAATAATAATGGCCAAACCAACAGATCCTGCTACTGTCTACATTACCCTGAAGAGAGCGAAGGAAGCTGCAAATTCCCTGGGGCAACAGCACATTCCCATCTTCTTTGACATGGGGCTGCTGACCAAAGCCTTTGAAATTGCATGGGCCCATCTTGATGATTTGGGAGGCATCATACCATGTGAAGGGGGAATGCATTTACTGATGTTGGTCTTCTCAGCTGTTGGCTGCCTCTATGGAGATGCTGGGCTGAAACAGCTTCTTTCTGAATCTGGGGTGTATGCCCCAGGGAGCATACAGCAGATGTTGTCTGGAAAAGACTTTTACAGAGCGCTACATGGTCTTCTACTGGTGGATGAGGCTTTGAACAAAAGATTTCTTCTGCAGTTCAAACGTTGGTGTGAAGAATCAAATCACCTGATCCAACATGAAGTCAACAAAGTGCTCTCAGCCTATTCAGAAGACATCCCAATGTCTGATGTTGTAACACAGCTCACAGAAGTCATCACTGGCAGGCTTGGAGAACAAATTGAGCTCTTTCGGGAGTATGGAAGATCTTGCTCCCCAACTTTCCAGTTTTGGGATGACTTCCTGATGAAAGCGATGTGCCCACTGAAGGTGTTCCTCAGTACAACCAGAAATGGGCTCTGGCACGAGAACCAAATCATAAAGGCCGAGTTTTTACCTCTCTTGTTTGCAACAAATCGTACGAACTACTCTCGGTACCTCCCTGTGTCACTACTGATGATGTGCAGGCTACCATCTGAGGTGAAGGCAGCATTTGAACAGGGAGAGTTTGTTGCAAAGCTTTCCCAGGGAAGGTTTAATGCTGTCTGGATGGATTACACTCTGGAAGCAACTGAAAATAAATCCCTGAAAGGGACTGGAGGAATTATTGGTCTGACACTGCGAGGGACCCGCTCTCGCAAGATGGTTTTTAGCTCGTCCTGTGACAGCACAGTACTCCATGAAGTTCCAGGAAGCCATTCGTTTTATGGGTCAGAAAAGCAAGAACAAGCAGCCTCACCAGCACCATGCAGCAGGGGAATGCTGCCCAAAAGAGGTCGAATGCAGATGTCAAGAAGATGACAGTTATGTTTGATGGGGCTTACGTTGATCCATTTGAGCTGTCTACAGATTCTTCAGGATACTTGGTCAACTTTGCAACTGGAGCAGTTGCACCACCACCGATTCAGGAGAGCATGACAAAAGCCTTGTCCAACGGAGCAACAATGGCAAAAGCGTTTATTGCTGAGCGCTTCATAGTACCTGAAGGAGAAGATATTCCCAAGAAGAGTCTTTATGATCCCATCCCAAGATCAACAATCAAGACTATGGCGAGCATGCACCAGAAAGTAAAAGTGAAACACAAGGATGTGACCATTGATGGTGAAGTGATGTATTTGAGGCTTCTTGCTGTCAATGCTAACAAGAAGGTGCCACTGAAGTGAGTCTTATCATTCGAGAACTCTCCATTGCCCCTGAGCCTTTTCACAGATGATGGCAACATGACAACCTGTGCTAAGTAGACTTCATGCACAACCTTGAAGAGCTGGTACCTGGAGAGAAAATTACAACAATACAGAGGAGTGATGTTGTTATCTTCGAAGGACATGCATCCATCCAGATGCTGGGAGTTCCAAATACTGTCGAGAAGGTGACTTTCAAGAACATCGCACAAAGGTTCCTTGCCTATATTCTGCACACCAGCAGCCCCATTACAGCCAGCAATACCCTAGTCTAGCAAGTGCACATTGTCTTTGACAAATACACCAAGGATAGCATCAAAGCTCAAACCCGTGCAAGGATAGGTCAAGGACAAGGTCACATCTACCATGTGAAAGGAGATGCACTCATCGCTCAGAACTGGAAGCAGGTTTTGACCCATAGAGAGAACAAGGCAAACTTGGCACGGTACTACACACAGCATATCACAGAAAATGCACCAGAGATATTAAAGGAAGGACAGACCATTTTTGTCATTCGTGGTCAAGAAGATCAAGCATCTTCCATTACATGTGAAGGAGTAAAAGAAGTTAGTTCCTTGTGCTCCAACCAAGAAGAAGCAGACACAAGAATCATCCTCCATGCTGTAGCTGCAGCAGATGATGGGGCACAGACTCTTGTGGTGTGCAGCCCTGATACTGATGTTCTTGTCCTCTTAGTTCACCATAGACAAGCAATCAAGACCAAAGAGATCTTCTTTTTGACTGGTCGTGATGGCAGGCACACACAGCTTACCCGTTATATACCTGTGCACACCATCTATGATACACTCACCACTGAACAGCAGACAATTCTTCTGTCAGTCTACTGCGTGACTGGTTGTGATACGGTAAGCTCTTTTTTCGGCCATGGAAAGCGCACTGCCTTTAGGATAATGATGCAGAAAGCCGACCAGTTCCATCCTCTTGGTCTGCGAGGATCTGATGAGCAAAACATTTCAAAGGAGATAGAAATGGCAGCCACAAAGTTTGTTGGCTACATGTATGGCAAGACAAACTGCATATCATTGGATGCCCTGAGGTGGCAGAAGACTGGACAGAGGAACATCCAGGGAAAGAAACTAACACCAACAGAAGACGCTTTCAGTCTGCATCTACTTCGCTCTGCTTATCAGCTGTTAATATGGAGACAAGCTGCTTACCCTTCTCCAACCTTACCTGATGCAACATCATATGGCTTCGAACACAGCCCTGGTGGCACTGGTCTCCAGCCTCAAATGATGAGTCAATCGCAAGCTGCTCCAGAGTTGTTAAATGACCTTGTGTGTGACTGTCAACCCAATACCTGTGCAGTGGAGTGTTCTTGCTTGGAGAGTGGCCAACCATGCACAGCAGCTGGCACCTGTGAAGCCTTGGTGGATGAAGGGGACAAATCATGTTCAAATCCCTTTACTCTCTCTGCATTTTACAGTGATAATTCAGACTCAGATGCAGACTAGCTATATCAACATAATATGTAACAATAATGTTGACAGTTTCCTGGCATTTATCTTAGTAACTGATAATTTTGTTCGAAAGATTGCATTTGATGCCAAAAGTGGAGAGTTTGTACAAACAGCCATTATAGTCCTCAATATTTCTTTGAAATTTATTTTCAACAAAGTACATTGAAAAATTACCATTTAAAAATATTTATAGTATATAAGAATTTTTACCCCCCCCCCCCACCATTTACACAAATCCTGGATCTTGTGTGTTGTTGATATACTCATCAACAAATATAATTCCTTGTGACAATATAATATTTGAAAAAAAAATTTCTCTTACTAAATATGAAATTAATCAAGTTAATGCTCATATGCCATGAGTACTGAATAATACCATTTTCAGGTATTTTCAGGCATCTTGGAAAAAATGTGATGAAAATGTGATTTGCACTAAAGATAATACAATGTATTATATATGAATAATTGCAGCAGACTCTAGAAAAACTTTTTAATGCTTAATATTTGATACTTTTATATTATGCATGTGATGAGTGATGCTAAAAGTATATGAAAAATATGAAAAATATGAGAATTTGGATTTTTGGGGCAAAATTTGTAATAAAATTGGTTTTGTACTTACTATTTTCAGCCACATGTTATTTTTTGTGATTGCATGTTATAGCCCATTGTCTTAGGATCAGTTTTATGTATATCAAGGTATTGTAACATGAAAATTTTAAAAACTATAGCCGTTTTAGTAAATATTGCCAAATTCAGGGGTCAAGGACCTTAATTGACCTATTTCTCAGAATGCCACCATTTCCCAGACTGGCATCATTGGTTTTCATGTGCAGGGATAGTAGGTGGTCAATAATAACCACATTAGAAAATGTGGTACTGCTGGTGTGGGTATCTCCCTCTTTTGGTGGCCCCTGCTGCTCCAATACTTCCCCAGATCTCCTAATGTCTCTGTTCCCCACAGTTTTGTCCTTCCCTCTCCCCCCCCTCTTGTCACCTGCCCCTCCCTTGTTGTGCATTGTGTGCTAGCTCTCATACGAGCCTCGACAATATCCCCCCCCCCACAAAAAAGTATCAATCTGATACACCACATAACTACCATTGCCCTGTCAGAATAAACAATGCACCAAATGCAACAATAGATATCTGTGATCACAAAGCGATCGTCAAGGGTAAGCCTCCGTCGACTGGGGGAGGCGTACCCTTTGTGATCACCCATGACTTATCCTTGGCCTGTGATCCAATGATCGACATTTTTTACGGACCATCATATGACCTGTCCTTCAACATTCAGGGATAGAATGTAAATCCTGAATTTTTTTTTGAAGAAAATATGTCCCCATCTATAAAATGTGTCCTCCTCTACCAAAAATTAAAGAAAATGTGTTCCCATCTTCAATCTATCCATAAAACTCAACATCATGAAAATCAGAAGAAAATGATTCAAGTTATGATCAAAAAGGTGTTTTTGTTAATTCGGGTGCAATCTGAAAAAGTAGGTCAAGAACACTCATCAAATATTGGTGCACAATTTAAATGTTCAAATATAGGTGCACAACTTCAGGTACACTATTATGATGCAAGAACATCATGAAAGGCCAAAGGGTCTTTGAGATCCCTCATTTGCAAAATTGAGCGATGACAAAAAATGAATTTTATTTCAGACCACCATTTGATCTTGACCTTTTACCCAGAGGGGTATGGTGTAAATGAGTGTAAATGCATCTTGCTCTCGGCTATCTATAGAGGGCAACTTTGTTCTGATCAGACAAATTTTAGTCAAATTTTGGTGAAAAATGTTAAAATGGCTATTATTGTGTCATGATCTGAATTCGGTCAAAATCAAAATAGGTCAACCCCACATACTTTTTATTCCCATTATTGATGCAAAATTTCCTTCCGAAAGCGCCAGTCAGCTCTGAGATACAGCTCAGACATTGGCAGAAAAAAACAGAGAAAAACCTAAATGGTGGTTTAGTACCCAAAGGGATGTAAGACCTTGACCTTTAACCTGGAGGGTATGATGTAAATTACCCTTAAATGTGCCTTGGTCTGGGCGAACTGGAGAGGGGAATTTCTTTCTTATCGGACAAACCCTAGTCGAATTTTGGTGGAAAATGTTAAAATGTCTATAATTGGTTATGACTTTAAAAATTAGAACAAGGTCAAAAAAATTATGCTGGGCCCTCATAGTTTGTATTCCCATTATTGAGACAAACATTAATTCCAAAAGTCCCAGCCTGCTTGAAAATTGGGAGTGTTGGGAGTGCAGGAGAATTTTTTTTTTTCTACATGGTGTTTTACTACTCCTTGGGGTCTAATAAACTCTGGGGTTCCATTATTAATTGGGGCTGCAAGTTGTAGAAACAAACCCTACAATAGCAATAAGCCTTTCCATCTGCTATCAGGGGAGGCTTAATTATGGTATAATCAAACTTGGGTGGTGATTTATTCATTTTCATAACTGGTGTTAAGAGTGCATTTGATGATCAGAAAGTGAGAAATTAATCGTTTATTTCATAAATCCTTGCCAAAACATTTTGGGGGAAAAAATCACCAAAAAGGAAAAGCATACAAAAAAAAAGAGTACTTCTTTTTTTCTGTTTTGTTTTTGAAGAGTTTTTCTCCAATTTTCATGATGTTGAGTTTTATGGATAGATTGTAGATGGAGACACATTTTATTAATTTACACGCTATCCATAAATGTTGAAGGTCAAGGTCAAATAGTGTTCTGACAAAAATGTCCATCGTTGGATTGTGGTCCAAGGGTAAATCGTAAGCGATCACCAAGGGAGAGTTGGGGAAGGCTTACCCTTGGCATTAACTGTATGATCACAGATATCTAATTTCCTTTCTTACTGTCTAGTTGCTTAATGATCAAATTTCTTGTGAAATTTTAATTAATCTATTGATCGAAATCACGCTTTAGCCATAAATCAAAAAAATTTCTCTGTTGACCTTATAAATTGCCTTTATCATCGATGAATGCCGACAATCATAAATTAATTGCCTGGGATAATTCACATTTAATCAGTTCATGAATCTGAGTCAATAGAATGCAAGGCTGTGCAAAGAAACATCTTCATCCAACAGTTTCAGCTCATGGTGTCAGATGTTAACTAATGTATGTATTTCTATATGAAGAAAACAAATCTATTTTTTGTGCATGTGTTCCCTTATTGTCTCCCTGTTCACTTGTTCCCTCCCGCTGTTGGTTCAAAAAAATTGGCACCCTTCATGATTCAGCACTTTCATGAGCCTTGACCACTGCAGGCCAGAAACGAAAAATAGGAAAAAAAGATTTCTGACGCTGGAAAGTTTCACTGTGACTTTTCTGCAGCTTCTTGTAGAATATTGAACTTGATATTTTCTGATAGCGTTTCTGCTGTCGATGCGCAAGAGGTGAGGAAGAATTTCCTTTTATCTCTCTGCCCAGCTTCCCATATGTGTCTGTTAAGTTAGACTGAAGATGATGTATTGGCGTTTTGGCTTCGTATCTGCTTCTGCAGGAATTGGTGGACACTGTCGTTGACACAGTTGTGCTTTCGTGGACAGGACTCACTTCTTCCACTTTCATTTCCACTTTTAAAGTTTCAAGCCGAGGAGAAAGCTCGCAAAAGGAAGACAGTGTAGGGAGAGAAGAAATTAAAATAATCTAGTGATAATGCAAGTAATAATCCTGGAGGATTCCATCTGATATTGCTTGAATATATTCTGGGCAAACCAATTAGGACTGAAATTGTTTTCCCCATTTTAACCAACGTATAACTATAACAATGCATAGATTGTTTACTATAAACCACTAACTGGGAATTTTGGGTTGATGAATTACATTACAATGTTGTTTTCCTATTTTTCACAACCCATGTGTTCTTGAGCATCACAGTGGTTTCACCATTGTGCAGAAAACTTGGTGTTGTCGAAATGTTGGGCTCAGATTCAAAGGAGAACTCTGTAGGAGTGTTCATGACTGTATGATATGTTAAAACTGGTGAGGCAGGTTTCATTTCTCTCTGGTGATTAATTCGCCAATAATATTGTTACAGATATCGTCTCGGGGGGGGGGGGGGGGGAATGAAGGATATATTCGAACAGTTATTTCAAAGTATATGTTAGAAGAAGAAGAAGAAGATCTATATTTATATCTATATCTATATCTATATCTATATCTATATCTATATCTATGTCTGTATCTATATCTATATCTATATCTATATTTTCCTGGTGTTGGCGCAGTGGTTAGGGCAGTGGCTTGGGACCCAAAAGGTCCTGAGTTCAAGCCCCGTTGGGACACTGAATTAATAAAATAAAAAAAAAATATATATATATATATATATATATATATATATATATATATATATATATATATATATGTATATCAAGTCGAAAACACCAGGGGGTTGACTCAGCCTGTCATCCTTCCGAGGTCGGCGAAATGAGTACCAGTTGTACTGGGCCCGGTGTATGCCCGGTTAGAATAGGTGTACCATATCCCTGTGTGTCGTAAGAGGTGACCAGGGTTGCGTCAGGAAGGGCATCCGGCATAAAAAGCAATGCCAAATCATTATGCGGACAACAAAACGAATTTCCATACCGGATCGGTCGAGGCCCGGGTTACCAATGACCGCCACCGGTACTGGTGGTCAGCAGGGTACCAGTGGAAATTGTGCTACTGCTGGGTGAAGGAGGAGAAGGAGACGGGGAAGGCGAGTCTGGAGGCAGTGGGAGAGGGGGAAGGGTAGAAGTGTGGAGGTGAGAGTTGGAACTCTGAATGTTGGCACGATGACTGGCAAAGGGCGAGAGTTGGTTGATATGATGGAGAGAAGAAAGGTGGACATACTGTGTGTACAAGAGACCAAGTGGATGGGGAGTAAGGCTAGGAGCATTGGAGGTGGTTTCAAACTGTTCTACCATGGTGTGGATGGGAGGAGAAATGGTGTCGGGGTAATCCTGAAGGAAGATTATGTCAAGAGGGTATTGGAGGTGAGGAGAGTGTCTGACCGAGTGATGAGTGTGAAGTTGGAAATTGAAGGGGTGATGATGAATGTCATCAGTGCATATGCACCCCATATGGGGTGTGAGATGGAGTATAAAGAAGATTTCTGGAGTGAGTTAGATGAAGTGGTGGAGAGTGTATCCAAGGATGAAAGAGTGGTGATTGGAGCAGATTTCAATGGGCATGTTGGGGAAGGGAATAAAGAGGATGAGGAGGTGATGGGGAGGTACGGTCTGAACAAGAGAAATGTGGAAGGGCAAATGGTGGTAGAGTTTGCAAAAAGAATGGAAATGGCAGTGGTAAATACGTATTTCAAGAAGAAGGAGGAACACAGGGTGACATACAAGACTGGAGGAAAGTGCACACAGGTGGATTACATCTTAAGCAGGAGATGCAACCTGAAAGAGATTCGTGACTGTAAGGTGGTGGCGGGGGAGAGTGTAGCTCGACAGCATCGATTGGTGGTCTGTAGGATGACTTTAGAGGTGAGGTTGAGGAAGAGAGTGAGGGCTGAACCAAGGACCAGATGGTGGAAGCTGAAGGAGGAAGACTGTTGCGTGAAATTTAGGGAGGAGGTGAGACAGGCGTTGGATGGTGGTAAAGATGGGTGGGATGATTGGGCAACGACAGCAGAAGTTGTGAGAGAGAGAGAGCTCGGAAGGTACTTGGTGTGACATCTGGACAGAGGAAGGAAGATAAGGAGACTTGGTGGTGGAATGAGGAAGTACAGGAAAGTATAAGGAAGAAGGGGTTGACGAAAAAGAAGTGGGATAGTCAGAGAGATGAAGAAAGTAGGCAGGAGTACAAGGAGTGGCGGCGAAAGGCAAAAAGAGAGGTGGCAAAGGCCAAGGAAAAGGCATATGACGAGCTGTATGAGAAGTTGGATACAAAAGAAGGGGAAAAGGATTTATACTGATTTGCAAGACAGAGGGACCAAGCTGGGAAGGATGTGCTGCAGGTTAGGGTGATAAAGGACGCAAATAGGAATGTGCTGACTAGTGAGGAGAGTGTGTTGAGAAGGTGGATGGAGTACTTTGAAGAGCTGATGAATGAAGAAAATGAGAGAGAGAAGGTTGGAAGAGGTGGAGATAGTGAATCTGGAAGTGGGGTGGATCAGTAAGGATGAAGTGAGGACTGCTATGAAGAAGATGAAAAGTGGAAAGGCGGTTGGCCCAGATGGTATACCAGTGGAGGCATGGAAGTGCTTAGGAGAGATGGCAGTGGGGTTGTTAACCAGATTGTTTAATAAAGTCTTGGAAAGTGAGAGGATGCTGGAGGAGTGGAGATTAAGTGTACTGGTTCCGATTTTCAAGAATAAGGGTGATGTGCAGAGCTGTGGAAATTGCAGAGGGATAAAGTTGTTGAGCCACACCATGAAGGTGTGGGAAAGAGTAGTGGAAGCTCGGTTGAGAGGAGAGGTGACGATCTGTGAGCAGCAATATGGGTTTATGCCAGGAAAGAGCACCACTGATGCAATGTTTGCTTTGAGAATGTTGATGGAGAAGTATAGGGAAGGCCAGAAGGAGTTACATTGTGTGTTTGTGGATTTAGAGAAAGCTCATGATAGGGTGCCAAGAGAGGAGTTGTGGCATTGTATGAGGAAGTCGGGAGTGGTGGAGAAGTATGTGAGGATCGTGCAGGATATGCTTGAGGACAGTGTGACAGCGGTGAGGTGTGCGGTAGGAATGACGGACCGGTTTAAGGTTAAAGTGGGATTGCACCAAGGATCGACTCTGAGCCCTTTCCTGTTTGCAATGGTGATGGACAGGTTGACGGACGAGATCAGACTGGAGTCCCCATGGACTATGATGTTCACGGATGACATCATGATCTGTAGGGAGAGTAGGGAGCAGGCTGAGGCGAGCCTCGAGTGGTGGAGGTACGCACTGGAGAGAAGGGGAATGATAGTCAGTCGGAGTAAGACGGAGTACATGTGTGTAAATGAGAGGGAGGGTGGTGGTATGGTGCGGTTGCAAGGAGTTGAGGTGGGGAAGGTGGATGGGTTTAAATACTTGGGATCAACTGTCCAAAGTAATGGAGAGTGTGGGAGAGAAGTGAAAAAGAGAGTGCAGGCAGGATGGAGTGGGTGGAGAAGAGTTGCAGGAGTGATTTGTGACAGAAGGGTAGCTGCAAGAGTGAAGGGGAAAGTATATAAGACGGTAGTGAGACCAGTTATGTTGTATGGTTTGGAGGCGGTGGCGCTCACAAAAAGACAGGAAGCGGAGCTGGAGGTGGCAGAGTTAAAGATGCTGCGATTCTCGTTGGGAGTGACGAGGATGGATAGGATAAGAAATGAGTATATTCGAGGGACAGCCCAGGTAGGACGGTTTGGAGACAAAGTGAGAGAGGCGAGATTGAGATGGTTTGGACATGTGCACAGGAGGGAAGCGGAGTATATCGGGAGAAGGATGTTGAAGATGGAGCCGCCAGGCAGGAGGAGAAGCGGAAGGCCAAAGAAGAGGTTCATGGATACGGTGAGGGCGGACATGCGGGTGGTTGGAGTGTCAATGGAAGATGTGGAGGATAGAGCGAAATGGAGACGGTTGATCCGCTGTGGCGACCCATAATGGGAGCAAGCCGAAAGAGGAAGAAGAAGATTTCAAAGTATATGTTAGTGTAAGTGTGATGCAATTCCTGGAAATGACAAAGCATGTCAAGCACATGTTTACCCCCATGCGCCCATCCCCCTCCTACATTCTGGACCCTTCCCCATCCTTATCTGTCCATACATGGAGTTTTTTTCTATTAGTTAACAGCCAATTGGTACAGCCAGAGATCACAATCACAGGGGTCTGCGCAAGGACATGAGACGCACGACAATATGCCCATATATGAACATTTGTCTGATTCAAGGCCATCGGATTGGTAAGCAACCACATAAACCACCCTTTGACCATTGGGTGGGATTTTTCTGGCTCTCCAGTCAATGGACACACATCATCAATCATCATCTATTAGGCTGCTTCTGCCAATGGTCACGTGCCATGGACAGTTTGATCGGCCCCATTGGACGTAATAAAATCATGCACAGCGTGCACATGGTTGTTGTATGTTTGTGGTGGTTCTGGATCGTAGGCCTGTGGTTCTTCGCTTCTTGGTTCTTCCTGAGTCCTTTGTAATTCTTGATTTGTGGTTTGGGTTTGTGGCACAAGTCACAGTTTGCTGCAGAGTTGGTGTGCGGAGAACATGATCAAGACTGAGATGCAAGGCTTGGGCAAGGCCCGTACTGGTCCGCCACTCCAAAACAAGGACTGACAGAAGGTGTTTGAATATGATTTTGAAGCAGATTTCTCTTTGTCTCCACATATTCTTCATCAGTCCCATATCCCACTCACCCCTCTCACCCGAGTGAGAAAGATAAAGGCGTACGTGTCAAGGCCATTGTAGTGCGGGGGGGCATGTTGTTTCAGTTACTCATTAGCCTTCCCAGAGGAGAGGGTATTGCATTTGGGTCTGTTTGTCTGTCTGTTTGCTTGTTTGTTTGTTTTTCCGCACAGAAAGTAAGTATGGTTTTTCTCTGCAACCGCTTCTCGGATTGACATGAAATTTTCACCACAGAAGCGACTCGTCGTGTAGACGGGTTATAATGATAATTATGACGTCATAGGTCATGTGTGTTGGCAGCAAGGTTCGAAAAAAGGAAAAAAAATTGACCTCTGCATCTCCGAAACCACACCATGGACAAAAATTGAAACTTGGCACATGACAAGAACTCCTCATGGGGAATAAGTGTGATGTTTTTTATGACATCATAGGTGCCTTCGCTATGATGCCATAATTGCATATTAGAATGCTACAGCCAATCAGTGTGAAATTTTTTGAGGTTCATCTTGGGATAAATGAGTTGACAGAAAAAAAAATTGATGATGTCAACAGCCATATTAAAAAAATTTTTAAAGCCTTTAA
Organism: Eptatretus burgeri; assembly: GCF_056783735.1. Classification (NCBI taxonomy): domain Eukaryota; kingdom Metazoa; phylum Chordata; class Myxini; order Myxiniformes; family Myxinidae; genus Eptatretus; species Eptatretus burgeri. The sequence goes on along the minus strand of NC_140964.1, from coordinate 124,817,546 downwards.
AAAATCTCTGAAACGGCTGAACAGATCAAGGAGAAACTTTACAGGTATGACTGCCTATCCATGAGGAACAAAACATTCACACCAATGAAGTCATTGATCATATGGTGTGGCAGCCATATTAGATCTACCCAAAAACCTTTAAAATATGTTCTTCTCCAGAACGGCTCAACAGATCGAGTGAAAACTTCACTCACATGTTCCCCAAGACCTGGGGATATCAGAATGTTCACATATAATTGATAGGTCACATGGTCTGGCAGCCATATTGGATTGAACAAAAATTTGTAAAATATTATTTCTCTTGAACCGCTTCATCGATTGACATGAAACTTCAAAATTACGATCTAGTCGTGATGGGGAATGTTTATTTTAAATTTCAACTTGTTTGGACACATAGTCTGGCAGCCAGAATTATATATTTTTTTAATATATATTTTTTTTCTTTCTTTTTTTTTTTGAATAAGGCTCACTTGGCTGCACCTGAACGGGTTTGAAGGTAGAGGGGTAGCAGCTGAAATCTGAATCATATCCAGGTTCCCCCTGATGATTTAATCTTTGCTTTTTGCTTGTTTGGGTTCCTTCTGATTACTCCAATGCAGGACTGTACCTATTTGGTCTTCCATTTGATTTAAATTGAATTTATTTTAATCCCATTCCGAATTCAATTGAATTACAATAAACGTCATGGGTCAGGGTCAGGTGTCCAGTCAAAGCGGGGTTGCATCAAAGTGGGATGTCTTGGTACCCGGTCATCATTGCCTGCAGTTATGAAGTGGCAGTTCTCGTTATTTCTGTTATTAATTACGTAACAAACCATTACACAAGCACCACACAAAATACACGTCACAAAACTACACAAAACAAGTCTTGGCGAGGGTCTGCAATATCTGATTGCTCTTTTTCTTGTTCATTTATGTATTCACTTACTTGTATATTTACGTAGATCAAGACTCATGAAAGAGCGGAATGACTGGAGGTTTATCTGTGATAGAGATGGAGCAAAGGGAGTGGGCATACGATGGAAGATGAATAAATGGGGAAATAATTAACAGGTAGCGGCGCATAAGTAAGGACAGTCGACAGGAAAACATAACTGAAAAAGGAACATAAACAAACAGCAAAAAGTTTACAAACAAGGCAAATGTGGAAAAGTGCTGGTGGACAGGTAAAGAAAGTTAGGGAGAATCGAGGATTAGAAAAACGTACATGTTTGGACGTTCCTGTCGGGTGCTTCAGCTAACAATGGTACTCGCTTGCAAACATTGCTAACACTCCAGGCATCATGAACGGCTGCTGGCTACGAGGTTATGGGTCCCGATGCATGCCTTCCTGGCCCCGTTAAGTGCATCTTTGCGCTAACTAGGCGGCAAGAACATCAATCGTGGCAGCCTTACACCATTTCCCCCATGACACTTCCATTTCAGACTCGAACAAAGTTCATGTTCCGATGCTCACATTCCGGTCGTCAAAGGAAACGTATTATACGTGAGTGTGAAAAGCTCAAAACGTTTTTCTGCAAAACAAGCTGTGTTGTATTATTTATTACTCCGGGTCCTTCGAAGAATCCATGATGTGAAATTTGTCGCTCACGTTAAATTGTCCAAGAACGACGACTCCTGTGGCCGGCATGCGGCGATTAGGCGGATGTTGTGTTTATGGCGATGAGATTGTGCTCTTGATTTAAGAGCATTTATCTCTGAAGATCTTGTCACCAACGATAAAGAAAACTCAGATCACCTGCAAATTTCCCATGAAGCACACATGCTAACTCAGCAGTCTTTTGTGAAATAGTGTGTTGTGTTGTGATGCATGTAATTTATCCAATTCGCGTCACTTCTTTGTTTGCATTTTCAAGGTTTTTTTCTTTGTATACATACAGTAGTCGAGGCTCGTGGAAGAGTGAGTACACTGGATGGAACAGGACGGAACAGGATGGAAAAAGAACAGGAGAGAGAGAGAGAGAGAGAGAGAGAGAGAGAGAGAGAGAGAGAGAGAGAGAGAGAGAGAGAGAGAGAGAGAGAGAGAGAGAGAGAGAGAGAGAGAGAGAGAGAGAGAGAGAGAGAGAGAGAGAGAGAGAGAGAGAGAGAGAGAGAGAGAGAGAGAGAGAGAGAGAGAGAGAGAGAGAGAGAGAGAGAGAGAGAGAGAGAGAGAGAGAGAGAGAGAGAGAGAGAGAGAGAGAGAGAGAGAATCACCAACAGCAGAGGAGAAGGCCAAGACAGAGGGAGATCTGGACAAACATTATGTGTGGTGAGGAATGGGGTGGACAAGATGGATGCAGAAGGAAACTCTCAGGAGGAAAAACTGGAAATTTGGATGGAGGAGGGATTCAGGTGGGGGTTAACAAGGGTAGAAAATATCATGGTTTTGGATTGGGTGAACAACTGTCTTGAAGACCTGGAGGGAAGAATGAGATGTTCATGGAAAAGCTTCTTTAATTCTCACAGATAAGGCTCGGTGAAGCACCACACGTAGACTACCTCTGCTACTGCCACAACAACATATACTTCTTTACAAATCGCAGTTATTCCCACCTTAAAGTGGGGTCGACCATGGGTTACGTTTTTGCTAAGTCTTTCACGAAATTGTTGGTCATGCTTTGCGTTTAACTGGAGATAATTTGATGAAGAATTTGTTGTTTGTTTCAGGGTGCCGGTGATAGCTTGCCTTCTCCCTGTGGGATCTTTAACATCCACCAACGAATGCAAGAAGGTGCCACACTGAACTGAGTGCGCATCAGAGGGCCGGCACACTCTGGGATGCCATGCCCCCTGCCATGCCCCCTACCTGCGAGGCATCAATCCGACACCGTGTAATCGGCTTGAGAATCGAGCCAAAACCACCCTACTCAAAGGTAAGTGCACCATCCTGTTGGATAAACACTACACAAAGAACAGGTCAAAAACACAGAAAAGCATCAAAGGTAGAAAGGGGTAAAATAATGGCCCGTGCAGCTTTACGGAGAATATAATTAAGATAAAATTGATTTGGCATTAAAAAAGTTCAAATTAAATTTATCAAAAGAATTCCTGCCACCTCTGAAATATGCAGTACTTCGAATTAAGACGTATGTCTTGTATCATTAAATATTACATCGTGTTATTTGGAATACCGTGCGATAATAGATCACATAATTTGGATATGATATCCAATATTCCTCAACATCGTCTAATGATAAAATATTACAAATACAATTAATATGAAATATCATATCATATTGATTCTCATTTCAGAGCTGGAACAGCGATATTAATTGCCTCTTCTACACCCAATGCCTTGGGTTTCCTGGTCTCAGCTAATTGTATGCTCTGACCATGCCTTCCCTCTCTACCTCCCCTCTAACCATTTCCACGATGTCTCTGCCGCATGTCGCAAAACGATAGCATTTATTGCACATCGATGTCTGTTTGTTTTGTTCTGTTTGACTCACAGCCAATGCACTACTGTTAATTTTGTAAATTTACACAAAGGCTGGGAACAGAGCCCGAGGAAGCAGGAAATGTATGAAAGAGAAACCGACTGTTGAAAAGATGTCATTTTGGCAGAAATAGCTTTTTCAGTAAATATTACAAAAAACAAACTTCCCTGGAAAAGGCTTGTGGAATGTTAATGAGGCCTATAAAAGTGATAGGCAGGTGGCTATGTTATTGCATTCCAACAATTACATATTTTCACATAGACCTACAATCATTGGAAAATGTTAACAATGCTGCTTGCCTTGGTGAAACAACATGGCAACAGGTTTATCAAGCACTGAAGTGCAAACTACAAGGAGAGTTCCATGGTCATTTGTTATAGTTGGACAAATATTATGAGAGCATACCACATGCGAAGGCCAGAGCGCTCGGTTGTCTTCTAACGATAGTCGGCATAAGGTGTTGCCGTAGGGAACAGGTGCGTTTTCGATGCTGTGATCGGCTATCACACTGCAAATGAAAGAGAAGGCTTCTCCAAAACTTGTGACGGCAGTTGATTCCGTGAGATGAAATTAATATAACAAGGTCTTGTAACAAATGTGGTTTTACAACATTTATTGAAAAAAAATTATGAAATATAATACCTGATGAATTTCTTTGGGAGTCCAGTATGATGCTGCAGAGGTAGCACACCTACCTTTGAGCTGTGTAGTCCATGTTTGATTCACAATCCCAATGACTATAAGCTGTCGGATTGCAGCTTATTAGGCCAGGGATTGCATCGCCAAGTAAGCTGTACCTCGGATGTACATTAAAATGGGTGTCTCATCTGCTAGCTCGTGTTTATATTCCTGGACGTCCTGTCTGCTAAAGATTCCATCGTCTTCCACGAAACATAAGCGAGTTATCACCGACACCATGAACAAGCCACAAATTCCTGACACCTTTAGTCAAACGTCAGGCCTGGCATACTTAGAGCAAAACCTATCCATGGCTAAACCCACAGGATGGTGGGAATAATTATGGCCGTCAAATAAGAAGTCGTAAATTTATCTCCTGGGATAAACATTTCATCCTCACTCTGTACTCCATAACCTTGGGTGCATGGATTTCACACCCAGCATGCACAAAAGACTGTTCAAACTGAAAGCCGAGTACAAAGATGCCTAATACTGTGCTGAAGGGATGGTGGCCTTTGCACAGCAGGATGTTGTTCCAGTGCCTTTTGCTTTGTAGCATTCCTGCTCATGCCTTGACCTGAAAGAAATCTATTCTTCATTCACAACGGGAAAGATTGTCGATTTTTCATGTGCCATGCTCCTTATACAGAGCTTTAGTGTGGCCAAAGTTGGTTCTTGACAAGGGTTTAATACTCGGTGGTTTGCCATTGCCTTGTTTGTCTGTGCTCTGTCTTTTAAGTGCTGACCATCAAGCAAGGCAGCAGCTCATACTGTGCCATTTTTAAAGACTATGGTATGATCCAGCCAGGGTTTGAATCATCAACTTCCCAGACTCAGAGCAGAGCAGACGCTATAAACATTGCACCACCAACTGGTTACAGTGAAAAGTATAAAAGGTAATTATTTGCATGTACTATTTTTGCTGTTGTGAGCCTGCGCTTGCGAAGCGAAAAGCGGGGTTAAGTGATCGGTCCTGTACATTCGTACGAACTTGTCTGCATTTTGTTATTCCATTTCCTCCAGAATCGCTTGTCGGATGCACAAAAATTTTCACCATAGGTACGACTGCTCATGTATAATGTTCTCATGATAATTATGACGTCAAAAGTCATGTGGTGTGTGAGCCATGTTTGAAAAAAGGAGAAACATTGGACCTTTGTATCTCCGAAACCGCTTTGTGGAAAAAATTGAAACTTAGCACATGTCATGTACTTCCCATGGGGAATAAGTGTGATTTTTTTTTCATGATGTCATCGGTTCCTTCATTTTGATGTCATAATTGCATACATATAATGCTACATCCGATTGGTATGAAAAATTTTTGAGGGTCATCTAGGGATAAATTGGTTAAAAGAAAAAAATTATGACATCATCGGTCATGTGGGTCGGCAGCCATTAAAAAAAAAAACATTCAAAAATCTCCGAAATGGCTGAACAAATTGAGGAGAAACTTTACATATCTGACCGCCTATCCATGAGGAACAAAAAGTTCCCCACCTATGATGCCATCGGTCACATTTTTTTTGCAGCCATATTGCATTTACCCTAAAACTTTTTGAAATCTTCTCCAGAATGGCTGCACAGATCGAAGGGAAACCACACATATTCCCCAAGTTTTGGGGATACCAGGGTGATCATGAATAATGGATTGGTCACATTGTTTGGCAGCCATATTGGATTGAAGGAAATTTTTTTTAAATTCTCTCTCTTGAACCACTGTATCAATTGACGTAAAACTCCAAAATTATGATCTAGTAGTCATGGGGAATATGTTTTTTTAAATTTCAACTTGATCGGATAAATGTTCTGGTAGGCAGAGTTATTTATTTTTTTGAATCTCGGTTCTTTTTGATTATTTTCTTTTTTAATGTGGCTCACTTGGCTGCACCTGGATGGGTTTGAGGGTAGAGGAGTGGCTGTTGTAGCCTGAATCCTATCCAGGTTTCTCATGATGACTTCATCTTTGCTTTTTGCTTGTTCGGGTTTGGGTTCGGGTTTAATTTTAATTTTTTTAATTACAAATTTGCCACCAGAGGAGTTGGCTCGCAACATGTTCTTCTCAAGACTGTACGGGGTAAGTATTCCATGAATACCATCTAGTTTGTTATGTGGTTGTTAAAGCATATTCAAAAACATGATAAATATAATCGATTTAACAAAGCTTTTTAAAGTTTTCCAAGATATTTCAACGTTATGTATTCCAGTTAAATTTCACTTATTTCTACTAATCAGACGTAACAATTTAGTATGACTACATGATCATATCTGGCCTTAGAAATGAAAAACAATCATGCCAAAATATTGAGAAAATAATATTCTCTGTCTGAAGATCTTGGGCATTTCTTTTCCTGCACTAATCTACCAAACCCTTCATGGTGTGACAGCTGTGTGCACACAAAGTGTAACCATGGTGGCAATAATGAGGATTGAGCAGTGAAGCAAGCAGTGCCTCATTATTCTGAACCAAACTTTGGCAGAGGCATTAAGCCAGTGGTCCTGTCTGCTTGACGACATAAAATATCCCTTAGCCCAGTATGATGCTACAGCCAAGCCAGTGTGTTGTACAAATTACGAGGACACATGTCTTTCTGGATTTTCATCGATATCCTGTCAGGCATGCCCAGGGGAGAGAGAGAGAGAGAGAGAGAGAGAGAGAGAGAGAGAGAGAGAGAGAGAGAGAGAGAGAGAGAGAGAGAGAGAGAGAGAGAGAGAGAGAGAGAGAGAGAGAGAGAGAGAGAGAGAGAGAGAGACAGAGACAGAGACAGAGACAGAGACAGAGACAGAGACAGAGACAGAGACAGAGACAGAGACAGACAGACAGACGAATTATTTGATTCTAAGAGTCTGAGAAACAAAGAGAGGAAGAATGAGGTTTAATTGTCACATCTAGGAAGGGTTCCTATGATAAAGGAAGAAAGGTATTTGAGTTCGTCTGAACATGGATATCTGTGCAGGTGAAGAAATTAGAGCGAAGGGAAAGTTCAGTTCTGGTGCAGCATTTCATCATGAAAAAAATGCATGGATCGAGAGAATTCAGTTGCCCAATGAATGGTGCAATTGATTTTTTTTATAGATAAGATTAAGAACGGTCCAATGACCACAATTTTGGTCTCGAAAACAAGTGAGCCATTAACAAACATGTCATCGAAACATGATGTAACTTTTTGGATTTGGATCATACTGCTGGAAAAATCGGTCTGGGGATCTCCACTTATTCTTGGATTTATGGCTTCATTGAATCACCCCATGTTTATACTCACCTGGTGTATTTATTCCTTACTTTTCAAAACGGGGCGAAATTATTGGATGGTCAGAAGGAAGTTCAACTCCAAGCAATGTTGATTTAATTTCCAGATAATAGGGAAAACCATATTCAAAATAAGAGGAGTCAATACAAGCTCATGGTGGCTTAGACAGGGAAAGTTGTCTCAGTTAATGAAGATTCCAGCATCCCTTTATTGCTGGATAAACTTTCAAGAATGCACACCAACAAAAATAATGTATATTTTTTCATCAATGCAGGGGAGGGATTTTATTTTACCTCCACCACCAAAGGTGGACAGATGTTATGCTTTCTTTCATCCCTGTCTGTCTGTCTGTGAGCAGGATGTCTCACAAAGCCACAAAGGTATGGATGGATTCGGATGAAACTTGGTGGAACGGTTAGGTGTGTGACAAGGACAAATTGATGAGATTTTGGTGAAGATCTGGATCTAGATTTGAGAATCTTTTAATTTTTTTGAGATTCTTCATAATTGAGAGACAGAGCCAAAAACTATATATATATATATATATATATATATATATATATATATATATATATATATATATATATATATATATATATATATATCATGATATCTCAAAAAGTTATAGACAGATTCAGATGAAACTTTGTGGATGACTTAGGTGGGTTACTCGGGAAAACTGATTATATTTTGGTGTCGCTCTGGATGCAGATTCGGCCTATCAGTGGGATAATAAGGTAAAGTGTTCGGTCTGGTTTGCATTTGCAGTGCTCCAGGTGTCTGCAAAGTCTTGCTCCAGTTTTAAACTGTTATTACAACCAAACCAAAAGAGAAACAATGATGCAATTTTCTCGTTTTGCAGGTCTTAACCAGTGACCAGTTGCTATTGATTGATAGCTAAATTAAAATGGTGATTACACAGGAGAATGCTCAATGTGTCATCTGGTTGACAGAGTCAAAGATCAGTGACAACTGTTCAACGTAGTTACCGCCGTCAATACGGCAAGGATCCTACCTCCCTACCCAGCATTAGGAGGTGGTTCCACAAGCTTCTGGAGACAGGGAGCCTTATTGACAGGCCTCAAAGTGGGCATTTTGGAAGACGTGCCGCCCATGAATGTGAGGTACCAAAGTCGACAGGGTACAAAGTTGTACATAAGAGATTGCATCTTCACGCATATAAAGTGCCGCTAGTGAAATCTTCACTGTAGAACCGAATAACAAGCCGCAGCACTATGAGTTTGCAAGTTCAATGCTGAATTTAAATGATGAAGACAACAACTACCTAAAAAAGGGTTTTGTTTTCTGATGAAGCCACCTTTGACATATCAATATGGGTTAACCGCCATGATGTGCGAATCTGGGGGTCTGAAAGTTCACATGACTTTTGTGAACACATTCGTGATCGTCAAAAACTTAATGTTTGTTGTGGACTTATGTATTAGGGTGTTAGGCCCATTTTTCTTTTGCCGAGTGGAATGTTATGAGAATTGTGTATCTTTACGTGCTGAAAAATTACATTGTCTGCCAGTTTAAAAACTGCAGCCATTCCTGATTTTGTAGCAAGACAATGTGTACTTTGTTCCTCCACACATGACTTCCTTAACGAGAACTTCCCCGGTAGATGGATTGGATGTGGTGGGACGGTCCTCTGGCCTCCACGGTCTCCCGATGTAACTTGCTGAGACTTCTTCTTGTGGGGGTATGTCAATGATTGTTTTCCAAACCTCTGTTGCTGACATTGAAACACTTCATGCAAGGATAACCAATTGCATCAGCAGTGTTAAGAGGGACATGTTGACCAACATGTGGATTAAAGTGGATTATCGCTTGGATGTGATACATGCCATTAAAGGTGCACATGTTGAGGGAGACTGAAGTAAACAAGAAACTTTTATGAATTATGTGACAAAATGCAAAAAAGTGCATCACTGTTTCTCTTTTGGCTTGTGTGTAATAACATCTTAAAACTGGGACAAGACTTTGTGGACACCCAACTATGTTTAGTCAATGATGTTAAACTTTCGCAAATTGAGTGGTTTGGAGCTGGAGTCCAAAAAGACCCCAGTTCGTTGTTTGTATATGTAAAATATGTCGGTAGGATGAAAGTTAACCTGCGCAATCCTCTGCTCATAGATTTCCCAATCCAGCCCAAATAATATGTCTTCATTGATCTCATTTGTTTTTGTTCCTGATAATACATGCTGAAGAGGTACTGTCATCTATAGCTATAAACTGTCACCCTGTTGTTTCACAGACAGATTGAGGCTTCCATGGGTGCACTCTCTCGCAAATGGACCAATTGGGTGTTCTGTTGTTACGTGTCGACCTCAGGGCCCCACAAGCGAGTGCACCAAGAGCCCAGAGGGAGTCACAGCAGAAAATATATAAAGACACCAATGTGCCCTTAGTGCGGTTTTAAGGGTGAAACCAACATACGACAAGAGACAGAAGGGTAACATTATAAAGAAATATTTATTAATCCATAATGTCTACCTGAAGCACAATAATAATAATTAAATGTAACCATTAATGCCTTTCCTAAGAATACCCAAATTAAGTTAGTACGAAAGTTACATACAGCAATATGTTAACTAACGACTCTTGACTCAGCTTAATCAAGCAGTTCGCACATTAAACCCCAGCGGGTTAAAATTGGGGAAAAGGTCAGCGGTGAACCCTTTTGAAATGTTCAAAGCTCTATGTTAACTCACGACTCTTGACGTGGTAACTCAGCTTACTCAATCAGTTCACACATTAAACCCCAGTGGGCAGCAGGTTATGAATGGGTGAAGGGTCTGCAGTGAGCCCCGTTTTCTGAAAGTCCTGAGGGTGCGCAAAAATATTGAAGCCGACACAGACAGTCAGTCCATCACATTCAACAAGTCCTCAGAAGGTGAATCCCTGAATCAGCGAAGCACAGAGAAGAACCAGAGCAAAATGCCGCACCACAGATAATGAAGATGGGAACTCCAAGCTGAAGAGGATGGTGTGGTTGAAGGACAGTGATATGTTGGAGGGATGAATAGGCTCCGAGAGTACACACCTGTGAACATGTCGAGTGCCTTCTCAAAATGACGCATACATCACCCAGAATGGCACCAACGACGGATTAAATGAGCAGCGTTTATCTTGACCCCCTAGGTAACAAGTGAAGTGCAATATCCGACAGATATGTCCACTGAATAGTTGAGGAAGTTCAGTGGAGAAGAATACCTCAAAGGGTAGATGTACAACGATAAGCCAAATCTCTTCCCAAGACCTGCACACAGTGGGTTAAAGTTGAGCCGCTGTGGCCAAGGAATCATTGGGTCATTAAATATTTACAGGTTCATGTCCAGAAGACCCCCGATCCCTCCTTCACTATGGTTGTTGGTTTTTGAAATTAAATGCACCACTTGAAACAGATTGTGGCAGCTCAAGAAAAGTCACACACCTGTTTGCTCTCCTCATTGTCCTTTTCCTTTGTCCTGTTCCCTCTATGCCATTGCCTTTTCACTCATGTTGTGGTTGTTGCTGTTGTTATTTTTGTTGTGACTTCTTTTATCTGGAGTCCAGAATGTCTGGACATCTGGGTTAGGCCTGGACAGTCAGGGATTCACTGGATCAGGTGTATATATAGGTATATATGTCTATGTACATGTATATGCATATATATATATATATATGTATATATATGTGTATTTGTATACATGTATATGTATATATGTATTTGTATATGTATATTTTTATATGTACATGTATATATGTATATATGTACATGTATATATACATATATATATATATATATGTACATGTATACATACATATATATATATATATATGTACATGTATACATACATATATATATATATATATATATATATATATATATATATATATATATATATATATATGTATCTGTATATATAGATGCATATATATACATATATATATATATATATATATATCTGTATATATAGATGCATATATATATATATATATATATATATATATATATATATATATATTTATATATATATATATATATACAGTATATATACACTGATGAGCCAAAATATTATGATCACTGACACGTGAAGTGAATAACATTGATTTTCTTGTTACAATGGCACCTGTCAAGGGGTTGGATATATTAGGCAGCAAGTGAACAGTTAGTTCTTGAAGTTGATGTGTTGGATGCAGGAGAAATGGGCAGGAGTAAAGACCTGAGCGACTTTGACAAGGGCCAAATTGTTATGGCCAGACGATTGGGTCAGAGCATCTCTGAAATGGCAAGGCTTGTGGGGTGCTCCCAGTCAGCAGTGGTGAGTACCTCCCGACAGTGGTCCGAGGAGGGACAAACCCCAAACCGGCGACAGGTTGTTGGGCGCCCAAGGCTCATCGATACATGAGGGCAACGAAGGCTAGCCCATCTGGTCCGAACCGACAGAAGGTCTGCTGTGGCACAAGTCACAGAAAATTTTAATGGTGGTCACGGGAGGAATGTGTCACAATCCACAGGGCATCGCACCCTGCTGCGTATGAGGCTGTGTAGCCGCAGACCGGTCAGAGTGCCCATTATAACCCCTGCCCACCGTCGAAAGCGCCTACATGGACACGTGAGCATCAGAACTGGACCTTGGAGCTATGGAAGAAGGCCGCCTGGTCCCATGAGTCCCGTTTCCTTTTCGATCATGTGGATGGCCGTGTACGTGTGCGTGTATACCTGGGGAAGTGGTGCCACCAGGATGCCCTGTGGGAAGATGACAAGCCTGTGGAGACAACCTGCCTAATATGCTGTTGGTCCTCCGTTTGCCACCAAGGCATGGACTCTACAAGATCCCTGAAGGTGTCCTGTGGTCTCTGGCGCCAAAACATTAGCAGCAGATCCTTCAAGTCCTGGAAGTTGCGAGGTGGAGCCACCGTGGATCGGACTTGTCGGTCCAGCACATCCCTCAGATGCTCAATCGGATTGAGATCTGGAGAATTTGGAGGCCAGGGCAACACTGTGAACACTTCATCATGTTCCTCAAACCATTTCTGAATAATGTGTGCAGTGTGGCAGGGCATATTATCCTGCTGAAAGAAAACACTGCCATCAGTGAATACCATTGCTCTGAAGGGGTGTACCTGGTCTGAAATGATGTTGTGGTAGGTGACACGTGTCAAATTGACATCCACATGAATGACTGGACCCAGGGTTTCCCAGCAGAACATTGCCCAGAGCACCACACTCCCTCCACCGGCTTGTCGTCTTACCACAGTGCATCCTGGTGCCATCACTTCCCCAGTTAAATGGCACACACATACACGGCCATCCACGTGATATAAAAGAAAACGTGACTCATCGGACCAGGCGACCTTCGTCCACAGCTCCAAGGTCCAGTTCCAATGCTCACGTGCCCATTGTAGGCACTTTCGATAGTGGACAGGGGTCATAATGGGCACTCTTACTGATCTGCGGCTATGCAGTCCCATACACAGCAGGGTGCAATGCCCTGTGGATTGTGACACATTCCTCCCGTGACCACCATTAAAATTTTCTGTGACTTGTGCCACAGTAGACCTTCTGTCAGTTCAGACCAGATGGGATAGCCTTCGTTTCCCTCGCTCATCAATGAGCCTTGGGCACCCAACACACTGTCGCGAGTTTGTGGTTTGTCCCTCCTCGGACCACTGTCGGTAGGTACTCCTGGGAGCACCCCACAAGCCTTGCCGTTTCAGAGATGCTCTGACCCAATCGTCTGGCCATAACAATTTGGCCCTTGTCAAAGTCGCTCAGGTCTTTACTCCTGCCCATTTCTCCTGCATCCAACACATCAACTTCAAGAACTGACTGTTCACTTGTGCCTAATATATCCCACCATTTGACAGGTGCCATTGTAACAAGATAATCAGTTATTCACTTCACCTGTCAGTGGTCATAATGTTTTGGTTTGGGCTCATCAGTGTATATATGTATATATATATATATATATATATATATATATATATATATATATATATATATATATATACATATATATATATATATATATATATATATATATATACATATATATACATATATATATCTTCTTCTTCTTCTTCTTTCGGCTGCTCCCGTTAGGGGTCGCCACAGCGGATCATCCGTATGATGCGCATAGTGATTTGGCACATGTTTTACGCCGGATGCCCTTCCTGACGCAACCCTGGTCGCCTCTTACGACACAGGGATATGGTTCACCTATTTTAACCGGGGTATACACCGGCCCAGTACACTGGTACTCATTTCGCCGACCTCGGAAGGATGACAGGCTGAGTCAACCCCCTGGTGTATTAATTCAGTGGCCCAACGGGGCTTGAACTCAGGACCTTTTGGATCCCAAGCTGCTGCCCTAACCACTGCGCCAACACCAGGCTTACATATATATATATATATATATATATATATATATATATATATATATATATATATATATATATATATATATATATATATATATATATATATATATATATATATATATATATATGTATAGATATATATATATATATATATATATATATATATATATATATATATATATATATATATATATATGTATATATATATATATGTATATATATATATATATATATATATATATATATTTGTATATATATATTTTTATATATATTTATATATATATATGTATATATATATCCTTCCAGTACATTCTGTTATCAACAAGTAACTTGCTTAAGCAAGGCAATAATTATCAAGATCATTTATCAGAAATGATTATTATAATATTGATATAGAAAGGTCTTTGCAAAACAAGGAGTCGCTGGAACACTGGATCAAGTTGTAACAAAACAAAAGGAACACGAGAGAGAGAGAGAGAGAGAGAGAGAGAGAGAGAGAGAGAGAGAGAGAGAGAGAGAGAGAGAGAGAGAGAGAGAGAGAGAGAGAGAGAGAGAGAGAGAGAGAGAGAGAGAGAGAGAGAGAGAGAGAGAGAGAGAGAGAGAGAGAGAGAGAGAGAGAGAGAGAGAGAGAGAGAGAGAGAGAGAGAGAGAGAGAGAGAGAGAGAGAGAGAGAGAGAGAGAGAGAGAGAGAGAGAGAGAGAGAGAGAGAGAGAGAGAGAGAGAGAGAGAGAGAGAGAGAGAGAGAGAGAGAGAGAGAGAGAGAGAGAGAGAGAGAGAGAGAGAGAGAGAGAGAGAGAGAGAGAGAGAGAGAGAGAGAGAGAGAGAGAGAGAGAGAGAGAGAGAGAGAGAGAGAGAGTGAGTTTGGGGGACACACCAACAGCAGGGGTGAGGGACAAAATAGAGGGAGACTTGGATAAATAAGTGAAGTGGAGAGGAAGGAGAGGTGGGGAGGATGCATCGGGTGGAGAACATAGATACAGAAGCAAACCCTCAAGTAGAAAAAATTGGAAATTTGGAAGGAGGTGGGCTTGAGGATGAGGGGATTAACTGGGTTAGAAAAAAAATGTTTTGTGTGGGGGATGAACTGAGATGGTGATGAACAGCTGTCTTGTTGAGCTGGAGGAAAGAATGGAATTGAAGAGAACGTGGAAGCCGGTTCCTCGGGTGGGAGAAAGAGAAACGAATGAGTGGAAGTGTGCAGTGATTCTGGATTTTGGGAGTTTCATGAGAAGGGGGATGGTGGTGGACCGCGTGCACCTTGAAGAACCTGGGGGATATTCTCTGCAAGTATTAATTGAACTAAAGGTTTCAATCATATGGAGGTGAATTCCAGTTGAATGATGCACAAACGACACGATGTAATTATAACGATTAGCTTGCCTTCAACGCTATACTTTAAAACCTTTTGCAACACAAAGGGTTGAGAGAGCTTCTTCTGGCAGTGTTGAAAACCTTTTCTTTTTTTCACAATTTTCTTTTTACATCATCGGATCAACTTTCAAGCATGTTAGTTGGTTGGTGACTGGCTTCACATCTGTTGCCTGGCAATCATTGCAGTCGCCCCAGATCTAGATCCAGATTGGGTATGAATTAAATGGTACATCTCCACATTTAATAATAATGCCAATCAGTTTACCAGTAGTTTTATCTCATCACGAGCTGGGAAAGAATGCTGATGATATGAGATTATTGGTACAACAGAACAACAGCCAGTGACATTCACAACAGGAAAGGGCACCATGTGCTGAACATAATGCACTGCTGCCCTATAGATATCCAACAGCCACTTATGGACATTGAGTTTCCTTTTATTCCTCCATCATAAACGTTTAGTTTCTGAAATAACTCTCATCAGCACGTAGGGAAACTAACTGGAAAGGTTTGCCCATCAGTGAAGTAGATCATGAAGGCTTTGGCGTCATCGAAACGAGATTTTGGTTAAATGTCAATGCAAGCCGAGCTCGCTCTGATGGACTGAGCTCAGATGTGGGTATTGTCTCCAACGTGATTAAATCGTATACGAGGGTCATCGTAAAATTTATATCAACTTTAACAACCATGTCATATTATATGGTTATAGCCATGTCCAAAATCCACCAAGCTCAATATGACATCAACTCAATGATTCATTTTGTTTGTAACAATCTTCATCCACTGAAATTTACTTTGTTCAGCGGTCAAGCAATTTTTCATTCAAGCAGAGAAGCCTTCCTTCTGAAGTGTGGTTAAGACAGTACACATGGCTGTGTTGACCTCTTTAGCAGATACAAAACATCTTCCCTTGAGCTCCGTGGATTTTTTTGTATTTTTTTTCTAAAATCCTTAGTTTTCTTTCCTTCTTAAAATCTCCCTCCAAGTCATTGTGACACCTCGTGAAGTCTGTCTCTGGTGTATGCTACCTCTTCATCTCATCCCACACCTCAAACGGCATTCCTTTATAAACACTGCCAGAGATACTGTATGTCAAAAGGTCTAAATTCTCTCCAAATCTCATGTACCCAAACCATCCTGTTCTGTCCCCATCTCACCATGACGTCCAACTGTCCAGTGAACCCTGTCTTATTCTCACCCAAAAAGGTAGAGAACATTTTGTCTGGCCTTGAGGTTGCTTCAGCGACGAACACTGATGGCATTGGTGTCCATGTTCTCAAATCCTGCCCTGATGTTCCTGCTTCCCCCTATTTCTGCCAAATTCAATCTGTCCTCTTTTGACCATCTCCCCTCTGAATGGAATCTCTCCCACTGTCAGTACTGCCTTGCTCTTCCACTCTTCCATGAGCCTTGCTCCTGTAAATTGAAAAAGAAATCCCTTTGTGGATTTATTTTTGTACGTTTTCCTTCTTCGTCACCACAAATTTAACTAGAATGGCACTTGGTCGAGCACATACCCCCACCAAGCTGAACAGTTTATGTTTTGTGTTTCACTGATAGGCCAGATCTGCATCCCCACCTTAACCAAAATTGAATCACCTTGTTCTTGTCACCTAACCAACTCATCCACCACGTTTTGTCATAACACGTCCACAAAGTTTTGAAATACCATGATATTTATCGTTTTTAGCCTTATCTGTCAATGATTTCTATTTCTTCATACGCAGCAAGTGGCTGCTTGGCTGCATCATTTTCTGGGAGCATACCTGTGCTATTGATGCAATGCCCTGTTACCAGTAAGCTGGTACTCATTTTGCTCACCTCGGAAGTATGGCAGGCTGGTTTAATCCACCTCGTGTAAATTCAACCGGACGAGAGATGCCCAAACTCAAGACCCTGAGATCTTAAGCCAGCCACCTTGAGGCCGAAGTCACATTTGCTCTACGGCGAGGATACGGCGGCCGTACCCCCCCTGAATTGACAGAAACGTGCGGTGGCCGCAGA
This sequence comes from Eptatretus burgeri, assembly GCF_056783735.1. NCBI lineage: Eukaryota > Metazoa > Chordata > Myxini > Myxiniformes > Myxinidae > Eptatretus > Eptatretus burgeri. The sequence continues at coordinate 124,800,461 of NC_140964.1, read as the reverse complement.
GTTTCTGAGGTGGCCTCAGGGTGGCCCTAAGCCATATGGCTATCTTTTACAGGCCGTAGGGGTCGCCGTGGAATTATAGCGCGGAGTTATAACTTTTTTCATTTCTATGTTGGCCGTAGCAATTCGACAAGCCAAGCTGTGATGTAGATGTGTTCCACGTCGACCGTACGTAGGGCGTACGGTGGGCTTGCGTTATTCGTGCGGCTGCCGTGGGCTCTTATCAATGAAAAATGAATTTTGCCAACCCCAAAAAATTACGGCAGCCGCACTATTTCCATGTTCGCCTTAGGCCCCCCCCCTGCGGTCGCCTTGCGGGCACCTTGAGGCTACCTTGCGTCTGCCTTGAAAATTCTATGGCCGCCGCAGGAACGCCCTAAGGTCACCGTGCGACATCAAATCAAAGACCGTACGGCACCCCCACGTTTTCGGTCTCCACAATTTCTAACTACCCCGTCCGGCTCCCCGAAAAATAAAAACATATGTGACTGCTACATTGTGTGACTGTGGAAATACTGCGGCCGCCCTATAATTGCTAGTGGCCGTCGATTTTGTCGACCCTCCGACCGCCGTGCCAAATGTGACTTAGGCCTAACCGTTAAGCCAACACCAGACTTTCTCAACGGTAAAGAATTACTTTTAAAATTAAACGTTCTCGTATCCGGATCCGATCTTCACCAACATCGAATCAATTGGTCCTCGTCACACACCCAACCGTTTCAACAATTTTCGTCCAAATCTGTCCGTAACTTTTTTGAGATATCGTGCTCACAAACAAACAGACAAACAGGGGTGAACACATAACCTCCGTCCACTTCTGGTGGCAGAGCTAACAAGGGTTCAGAGGTCTACCTCTCCTGGAACTTTCTGCCGTGGCCAGTTCCTTACTAGTCAACGTCATTATTTTAAGTCCTGAAACCAAACAAATTCCATGCTAAACCTTATATTCACGAGACATATCAGGAAATAATACAAGTATTGTTGCGACCACTTCGACCTTTAACTGGGGTGACAGAACATTTGGGATTACCCTCAATCCCTCATATACACTGAACGTGTGGGGCTCGTGTTACCGGTTGCTATTAGTAGGGTGAATATACTGATTCTGGCTCACTTTTCCCCATGTAAATGAATGGGGGATTTTCAGCGATTCCCTTTTTTTTTCCCCAAAAATAAACCCCCTTTTTCTCCCAAGGTATATTTATTTGTCTCCCCTTTTAACCTGGAGGTTGAACCTCATTGAATTGAACACCTGGGGGTTGAACAGCTCACTCATTGAACCTATAAAGATTTGTTCATTCTCAAATTCCTTCAATAGTTTAATTTTCTTTGCACAATAATCCCCATCTAAGATATTGACAAACAAAACATTTGAATCTTTATATTTTTTAAGATACCCCTTTTGTGCCATTACGAAATGATAAACTTCTCTTAATGCTCTCATCTGGCCACCTCCTGAGCCACATATCATTTTGAGATTATAGTAAATTGTTTTTTCATTGTTCAATTGATAACCATCAAAGTTTTCAGTCCATTCAAGGATATTCATTTTTTTCTTTACATCCTCTAACTTACTAGTTTTTAAATTGATTCGCTTATTTGTTTTATTTACCTTTGTTTTAGTTATTTTTTCAATAAGACTTATTTGATATTTTTCACATTCATTATGTTTTCCATTTATATACCAAGACTGAGATTTTCTCCACTCTTTAGTTTGATTAATACTTGGTTTAACCATTTATATATTGTGAAAAAACGCGGCGGTAGCCCTTAAAAAACCCTAACCCATCTTCCCATCGTTAAAACACAATCTATTCTATTTACTCTATCATACAATATCCATATGGAACACAATCTATTCCATTATCTAAAATAAATCTCTTATCATCAAAGGCTCCTAATGCCTTTTTATTTACTTCTTCACTATATATCTTATGTTTATAACTTCTTATTGTATTCATTTTCCTATATTCTTCTTTCTTATTCATCAAACAATTATAATAATTTCTAAAAGTTATTGATTTCTTTATTACATATTTCTTTATTCCCTTTAACCTCTTATCAATCTGTTCACCATACTTATAAGCATATGCCTTTGCTCTCAATCCAATAAACTCACTCATTACTTTTCCACCCAACTCATCCTTAAACTTACCAATAACCTTTTCATTCTTTTTGGAAAATAACTCACTCTTCTTGCTGAAATTACTTGTATCATATACTCCAATATTTTCCTTCATATCTTCATAAACATCATCAGTTTTTATATCTAGGATAAAACTATCAGTGTCCATATACAACAATGAAACATTTTCACCATACTCTTTCTTTAAGTCATTATACAAATAATCATACATCAATATCTTTGATAAATCAAGAACTGCTGTTCCAATATAAATTGGTTTATCCATTACAATACTTTCCTTTTTCATATGAATTGCAGAAAAGTTCTCTGAAAAAACCTCTTCTCTCTCAAAACTTGGTTTATTTATCAATCTCGAAGCTTCTTTCCAAGATGTTGCGAATCTAATGTTTTGCCTGTTTCTAACATTTTCCATAGTCTTTCCAAATACAGCATTATTCATTAATTTATAAAAGTCCCCTTGAAATTTTACTTTTGTATTTGCTCTCATATCTGTATTGAATTGAATATACTTTTTCACCCAAGGACTTTGTTTAAATTTTAAAACTCTATGAATTTTAGCTACTCTCAATCCTTCTCTCAAAAACTGTTTTAAGCTTCTCTGATGTAAAACATATCCCTCTTTATCATAGAATGTTGTTAATAACTTTTCTGTTGATTTGCCTTTAATATTAAAACTTTTATGATAATCACCAAACCATTCTTTCTTTGGGGTTTCTTTCTCACATGCAAAAGGAAGGTCTTTATGCTTATTATGAAGAACACTCGGGTACCTCAAATCAACTTCAAAATAATAACCTTCTTCTTCGTCATTCAATTCCTCTTGAGAAGAAATAACAATATTCATCAAAGCCTTTTCATAATCCTTTTCTTCCACCCACTCTAATTTACCATAAGGCAGAGATTGAGACATTGCCCATCCATACAAATTATTAGCATCAAAATACATCAAATAATTACTATCTTTTTCACTATCATAATTTGGGAGATATTTATTATTTGCTTTCGCATATCTTTTTGAACATACTTGTGATATTCCACCTCTCTTGGACTTCTCAATCATCAAAAGCATATCAACATCACTGATTAAATCTATATCTTGTTTTGTCATTTTCAACATTGCACTCCAAGCTAAACCAGGAGCTGTGAAATAGTGGGCAGGATCTAATCCATAACAATTTTTATTATGACAGAGTGTTCTAAAAGCCTCAAACACATCAGCTAACAATAAAACATCTGTTTTTAGATATAAATCATGATATTTTCCAAGGTTCTTTATCTTAAATATTTTCCATATTTCTTGTGCGTGTTTATATTCCTTATCACTTATCTCTTCTTCATAAAGGTTATTATAGAAACTTTCTTTTGAAGGAAGTTGTGTTTCTTTAAATCTCATAAATGAATCCATATAATCATAAGGATAAATTCCCTTGCTTGTAAGAATTTTCTCTTTACTTTGAATTTCATTCCTTGTTTGAATTTCCTCTCTCATAAGAATTCCTTCTTTAATCAGAATTTCATCTTTAATCTGAATTTCCTCTTTAGTTAGAATTTCATTCATTGTTCGAATTTTCTTTATAATTAGAATTTCATCTTCAGTTAGAATTTCTTCATTAATTAGAGTTTCCTCTTTACTTTGAATTCTCTCTTTAATCTGAATTTCCTCTTTAGTGAGAATTTCCTCTTTTGGAAAGAATGAATTAAGATTTGGAAAAGAGTCCATGGAGCTTAGATTTGATGCGAGGTAGGCTAGTGGTGTTCCCATAAACTTGTAAGAATCTAGAAACCTAATACGAGTTAAAGGTTTTGTGAATATCATTTTTGAAAATGAAATATACTTTTGACTTGCGTTTGTTATAGCAGAAATATTCCCTGGTGTTTTTGAAAGTTCATTTATAAATAGATGTGTATCATAGTTGGCGCTGTTGTGAAGAAAGACTGGAATAAAAGAAGGTAATTTATAATTAAGATTACAACAGGAATGAGCGGGACCTCTATATTTACCAGTAAGATGACAATGGTCTCTAACTTTAGACTCCTTAATTTGCCCCTCACAAATATGACAGATATTGTTCATTCTAAATTCTAATTTTTCTTCTTTGGTTAATTTCATCGGTTCATTTGTTTCTTTCATTAATTTAGTGAGTCTTATACAATCCTTTTCTAATCGTTTTACAAACTCTTGTGAAGCATTTTTTCCACGATAATGTTCAAGTTTGTTATACTTTTCTCCAACAGATGATTTGATATAATAACAGAAACCACAAGGAATATGTTTTTGATATTTATTTGTATATGGTTCTTTTGGATTAGGAGAAGCAGTATTTATCTTTTTAAGGATACATTCAAAATCAGCGTATATCACAAATGGGTGCATGATAGATTTATTATAATCTTCAAAAGAAATCTTTTCACCAGGTTTAGGCATTGTAATTACAGCTGATTTATGATTACTACAATATTTTGAATGTTGTTCTAATCGTTCTTTTGTATGAAATGAATTAAGACATCGCTTACAAGGATATATTTTGTTTGCTGTTCTGAATACCTGAGAAGAGATTAATCTTGATAAATTATTGATGTATGTGTAATGTGAATTCTTTCCAACACTAAAATATAAAAGGTCAATGTGTGTTTCTTCATTTTTATAGTTGTTTGAAATTTTTAATATTTGAACTTTGTTTGTATCCGTTAATCCATATACATTAATAGAAAGATTATTCTTTTTCTCAAATTTAGGAATATCTGTTAGTGGCATTGGGAATTTAAAATCTTTAATGTCCAAGGTATTCTCATATTTCATATATTGTTTTACTCTTTCTGAATTACATTTTGGTGGATGAAAGTGAGCAAGAACAGACCAGAGAAAACATTTATTATCATTGTTCTTAATATTAACAACTGCCTTCTTTAGTTTTATTTCTTTTGGTAATTCAATATAAGAAGAAGCTTTAAGAGGGTTTGATTTTAGAATGTGTATATCTAAAAAGATGATTTTTTTAATATTGAATCCACTTCCTACCACTGTATTATCAACATCCTCCTCTTGTCTTGATAGTTCTTCATAAACCCCACTATTCAAAAAATCTTGAAATGATGTTATAAAATGAAGACCTGCTCTCATATAAGGAGTATGTTCTTCATCTTGTCTTTTCATATTCATTTTCACTCCCATATAAAACTTTAAAGTTTTCATTTCTTTTAATGTCTTTTTAATAAATTTTTCAACATCGGGTTTCACTATTTCAATTGATTCAGCTATTGATGATGGACCGGGTTCTCCAAATTGAAAAATCCTTATTTTTATATGCCCTTTAAATGCCCCATCAGTGTTTTCAATATAATAGTCTCCCTTTACTTTAAACTCATTTTTCTTGTGTTTTTGTGATTGAAGATGTTTATTATAACTACTCTTCAAAACATCCTTTGAACAGATATCACAATGTTTTCTTACCAACTCAAGAGGAGATATTTGATGAAATAGATTAAATGTGTGTTTGTTGGTTCAGAGGTGTTTTCTATAATGTTTATATTCGTGATTACAAACATCGCAGTACGTTGTATTCACCATATTTATAGAATAAAACTTTGCTTAAACTAAAATTTTCTTGATGAAAATTTCGTTTAATTTATAGGTGAATCTGTGCTTAAAAACATTTTATCCTCCAACTTTTTCACTTAATAAATACAATGTTTCAAGACACAAAAGACAAGTTTCAATCAATCTCTTCATCTGTTAAAGATACTGAGAAATATGTCAAGGATGTAAAATTGAACAAAGATAAATATAACAACTATTGGATAAAAACTATTATGGTAAATAATATGAGTTCTTCAATTTCCTTCAGTGGAAGGGCTTTTAGTATACCTGGTAGAACATCAATTAAAGTATCTCTAACAAAAGTTTCTCCTCTCCTTCTAGTAATATATTCAAAACTAGAAAAAGCAATGAAACAAGAAAAAGTATCAAAGAACAAAAACCTTATGGATGAAGCTTTAGAAAGAAAAGATAAGACCATCTGTAATATGCAAGGAGAAATTTGTATTTTTTTCAACAACCCTAAAGATGTAAATCCTGATGAAATAAAGGATGTTAATATATCAGGTGAAATGACATTTCGTTCAATAGTAGTTAACGATAATTTTAAAATTACCTTTAATATAAAAAATGTTGTCGTTGAATCTGATAATGAAAAAAGTATATCGATATCGATGGTAATATACAACTGAAAGTATAGATGAATTTCAGTTTAAGTAAAGTTTTACTTTATAAATATGCTAGACTTTCCTGATTCTTCATATGACAAATTTGAGAATTGTCCTGCGTGTGAAAGACGGGGATTAAACACAGAGTCAAAAGCCTATAAACAATGTATATTCTGTGATTATCTTCTAATTAATGATAATAAAAAATATAAAAAGGAAAATAATTCTTTTAGATTTACACCAAAAATGAATTACTTTACAAGATTGATTAGAGAAATGAATGTAAAGTATGAGGGTGATAACACACCTTTCCTTACAAGGGAAGAAACTGAACGTATAAGAGAAATGTTCAAAGGATTGTTGTTATATATTATTCATGGATGTAATTTTCAGGGAAATATCAACACAAGATATTGTATAAATAAAATAATGGATTATCTTGAAATTAAACCTGAACTTAGGATAAAATATAGAGTTTCTAAAAAAGCCAATAATAAATTAAATAACTTGTTTTCTAAATATATAAATGAATGATTTTTTACCTATTTGGGAAAATAAGATAAAATTTAACAACCATAAAAATCTCCCAAATTCATTAAGATGTCTCATAGTTGGTTCAAGTGGATGTGGAAAAACCTGCTTACTTTTAAAAATGCTCCTCACTCCCAACTTTTTAGATTATGATAATTTCATAATTTTCACAAAGTCGAGTTTTCAACCAGAGTATCAACTACTCTCACAAGGTTTTAATGCTGGTCTTCAAAAAGAAGATATAATCGGTTTATTTAAACGTCAAAAAACCTAAATGATTATAACATTGAAGATATAATTCAACTATTTTGTGATACACAGAGATGTAAAAAGAAATCAAATCCTATAACTTGTATTCTTAGTGATAATACGGATGATATACCGTCTCCCCAAGATTTGGATAAATCAAAAAAGAACCTCGTTATCTTTGATGATTGTGTTAATGAGAGAAACCAAACGGTAATGGACAGCTACTACACAAGAGGGAGACATTCTTCTTGTAATTGTATTTATCTCAGTCAATCGTACTTTCAACTTCCTCGTCGTTCCATCAGAAACAATTCTAATACTTTTATTTTATTCAAGTTAAATTCAATAGATATCAATAATTTTTGGAGAGATAATTGTTCTACATTATGTAGTAAAAAGAAATTTGAGGATTACATGAAGCACACGACTGAAAAATATAAATATATTGTTGTGAAACAAGATGAGATATTAAGGGATATATTTTTTGTTTTATAAACAATTACATATATAAATGACAACTATTATTATAAATCTTGTGGGTAAATCTGCTTCTGGAAAAAACTTTCATAAATCAAGGTTCTTGTGTCGTACAAATGAGAATATTGTAAATTTACTTAAAAAACACCCCGTGATACGCATTGTATCAACAACAACTAGAGCAATAAGACCTGGAGAAGTAAAAGGTGAAGATTATCACTCTATTTCAGTGGAGGAACATATGCGATTGAGGAATGAAGGACAAATATTTGAGGAGGTTTCTCTTGGTACAACAAAATATTCACATTGTAAGAGTGAGTTAAGGAAACTAAAATCTGGTGGTGTTGGGATATTAGAAACTAATCCAGAAGGAACGAGACAAATTATTAAATATCTGAGCGGGGTGAAGATTTTATCATTCGGTTTTGATGTTGATGAAGAAACTCAACGCAAACGTATGAAAAGCAGAGATGCAAGGATTAGTGAAGAAGAAATTACAACTCGCATTAATGTTAATAAAGAATTTGATGAAATATTAAAAGAAAAGGATTTATTTGAACACATCTACTTGAATGATGAAGAAAAGGAAAATTTCCCTGTTAATCTTTACAATTCATTAAATGATATTTTACAATAAATAAATGGATACAAAAGAAAGAGCAAGAAGATTTAAGGAACATCAAGAGTTGGTTTCAAAAGTTGTAAAACAGCAGGAAGACATAAAGAAGAAACGCAGACAGAAACTAACGGGCGAAGAAGTATTTGAAAGAAAACAAGAGAAATTTTTTAAACCACTTTTAAAAACTTCCCAAGAAAAAATGAAAGATGTTTCCACAGTTCCCACAGTAGAATATACTCCCAGAAAGCTCCAAATGTTAAAAGATTTCAGTCAAATGACGGAGGAAGAATTAGAGCATATTGGAGAATTAGAATATGATGAAGGTTTATTTCAACAACTGGAAGAGATTAATCAACCCCCTGATTATATTGTGAATGCTGTTCAAAACAATGAATATTCAGCGGATTCAAAAACCAAAGCAGGACTCATTCCAACAGAACAACCAGCAATATTTCATCTTGTTCAAGAAAAGGTATTGATATTTAATGATGAATTAAGGTTCTTAAGTTCTGCTCAACCCCCAGTTAAACTAACTCCGAGATTAATGTTTCTTCTCACAAAAGATGGAAGACAAGGTTCAACTGTGAGGGATGAATCAAAGTATATTGATAAACCATTGGATATGGAAAATAATGATGATAGAGTATATATTGATTTGCTGAACACTCTAAATTATAAGGTTATTCTTTCTGGGAAAAGTAGGAAGAATGAGAAGGAGAAACACATTATTCAGGCTTTAAGTATCCTTGGTTCAGGTATTAGTTTTCTTCCAAATGACCCATCGCAATTAGTTAATTGACTGTTATTGTTGTTAGGCAGTAAGAAGGCTGGAAATAACAATTGTTTTAATGAAGCATCAGCCATTTTAGACCAGTTGATGAACATGAAAATAATTAATAAATCTCAATATAAAGACATTTTATCTCATATTAAATAAGATGAGAAGCACAATCCTGAGTTTTAATTTCACAACAAGCGACCACACATCTTCATTCCCATACCCACTACAACTTGACACAACAAAAGAATATGAGGCATCTTTATTGTCCATGGAAACTTATAATACCTTATTTAATATAACCGAGAAAAATGACAAGTTTAGTTATAATCCGGGAAGTGGATACAAAACGATAACAGTCTCACCCGAGCATACGAGATTTCTCAAATATCTTCCGAAATTGCTCGTCTTATGAAAGAACAGGGTGATGAACCAAAAAATATTGTTATAAACATTCAAAAACATACTTCAAAATCAACGATTAAAGTTAAAAATAACTACAAGGTTGATTTCACAATTGATAATTCATTTAGAGAGTTATTGGGTTTCTCCTCAAAAAGATTGAAACTAATGGGACGTTTTACAGTGATAATGTCATTCAAATATCCTCAGGAATAAATTCGGTGTTAATTCACTGTGATTTGATTGATGGTGCTTATAATGATGGAAAAAAACAAATACAATATTTTCATTCAGCGCATACTCAACCCCAATTGGTTATAAATTCAATATGGAACCTAAAAATTTGGTTTATCTACCTGTGTCAGGAAAAACCATACACAGAGTAAATTTTAGGATAACCGACCAAGATAATCGTGTGATTTCTTTTAATGGAGAAGTTATATCCATCAGAATTCACCTACGTGAAGTTTTCCAATAAATAAATACGATGGTTATTGTGAGGAAACACGAGTTGGGAAAATATAAATAATTACAGGGGATGGGATGTTCCTTTCCCCGTACTACAAGGGTGAAGGTATGTATCTTGGTAGAGGATACTATAAACCTAAGAGACAAAGGGGTGTCGGACATCAATTTAGAGGAGATGGGATAATTGATACTCTCATGGGTATTGGTTCAACTATTCTTAAACATAAAGACCTAATTGGTTCAACTGCTTCTGCTGTGGGAAATGTAGCAGGTGCTGTAAAGGGTATAAAAGATGCTCAGAAGGAATCTCATAAATTACAAGCAATAAAAGAAATTAAGAAAGGTAAAACTCAGTTGTCCCCCCAAGAACGACAGAAAATAATTCAAATACTTGGATCAGGGTTTCAAAAGTTTTAACATCTTTTTTCCTAAATAAATACAAGTATGGAAGCAATTGATAGTATCTATGATTTGGATGATACTATTATTATCTCAAACTCCACTAAAAAAGAAGATTACTTCAAGGTAAATGCAATAACTGGAACAGACTGGAATACAAATGGTACAAAAAGTTTTGAAATAAATAATCAACAAACCTATTTGAATCTCTCCGAAAGTTTCTTGTTGTGCAAATTTAAATTCACTAAGGCTGGGAATAACACAAACGCTACACTTGTAAATGATTTCTTCTGGAAAATGTTTGATAGTGTGCGATTGTATATTGGAACACAAGAAGTTGAAGCGGTTGATTATGTCTCTGCTGTATCTGAAATGATGAAATTTACACTCTATACATTCAGTGATAGAATGGGAAAGGGGACTGTCGAAGGTTTTATTCCTGATATGTCAACGGGAACAAACACAGACCCTGGATATATTCAAAGGAAAGGAATGTATAATGATGATACAAAAGCAGAAAATAGTTTTACTGTGGCAGTTCCTCTTAAAGGTATATTTGGATTTTGTGATTATGATAAAGTTCTGTATGGTCTTAAAATTAGATTTCAACTACAAAGGAATGATAATGAAAATAGATTGCTTTTTGGTGTTGGTAGTGCTTTTGGTGAACAGAATAAATTTGTAATTGAGGAGATGAGTTGGTATATCAGTGAATATACTCCTAATCTTAAAACAGAAGAGATGTTGAATCGAAGACTTAACTCAAAGAAACCACTCAGTGTATCATACCTCAAAAGAAGATGTCAACACGTTAAACTCAATCAAACTACTTACACGTGGAATTTGGGTGTTCTGGAAGGAAAGCCACGATATCTGTGGATGATTTTTAAAAAGCCAGATGGTGATACTGCGACTGATAAGAATAATGCATTGAGTGATAATGCTAAGGTGAAACAACTTCGCGTTTCTCTAGATGGAACATTTTATCCACGAGATAGATTGGAAATTAATTGGGAAAAATGATTTTGCTGAAGCATACAAGTCTTACCAAAAGGTGTGTGAAAGTAATGGAAATAAAGAACCTATTTTGGATATGACAGCATTTAAAAGTTTGTATACAATCTATGCGTTTGACCTGAGCGCTCAAAAGGAAACTATAAAGTCTAATCGAGTGGATACTTCCCTATACATTGAAAGAGGAGAGAGTGAAGAAGTTGATACATATTGTTTGCTTTTGGAAGAAACAGAATTGCAGATTAATACAGATAATGGTGTGATGATTAGTCTCACATAATTTTTTGTTAAATAAATGAGTGGCAAAGTACCAACTGGGGTATATGTTAATCAAATCAATCTTCATAAACTATCATCTTGTGTTCAAAATCAAAAGCCTTGTACGATTAACGTTAATACAATTCAGAGAAAAGGAGCAGTAAGAATTGATGTTTTGCTCACAAGAGAACAGGTTAAAATCTTGAATGACACTGGCTCACTTAAAATTAAAATGACAAAACCAATGTTGAAAAAATATTCAATAAGAGAGACGAGTGGAGGATTTCTCCCATTTCTAATTCCTTTATTTGCTGGTTTAAGTGCGGTTGGAGCATTGACGAAAAACTTGAAGGTCTGCCTGATAAAGCAAGATTGTTAGTTGGAGATATGCTTTCTTCTATAGCACAAGCAGGTGTAAAATTAACGAAAAGAGGTAATGGATTATATCTTTCTAATAAATAAATGAGCATTGATGAGTGGTTGAAAGAATTTGGAAAGAATACAACATCAAATTTACAACTTGTCAAATATTGTAAGAAATTAAAAATTCATAATGTGGTTATTTGTATGAGAGATGAATTAACAAATGTGTCGAAACATACAAAGAATATTATTATGAACTTAGAAGATAATGATGGGAACGGTTCTCATTGGGTTTGTATTTTTAATAGTCAAGACAAATATTATTTTGATAGTTTTGGTCTTCCACCACCTGTTGAAGTCATAAAATTCTTACAGAATGGTGTTTATCAAACATTTCAAGTCCAAGAATTAAATTCCAAGTGTTGTGGTCAATTATGTCTATATATGTTATTTCAACTCAACAAAAATAAAAAATTTTATGATATTATTTTTAATCTAATATAAATGACTTATGTTGGTAAAGATGGTTCTATCTTTGGTGTATCTCAAGAACTGGATATTGATTTATCAAATTATTATACAAAGGCACAGGCTGAACGACATAAATATAATATAAACAAAAATATTAACATGAAAAATGCTTATAAATTAAAAAATTATCCAAGCCCGACTGACGCGAATGACTTGGTGAGATTAAGCGATTTATCACAATATATATACTTAAATAAAACGGCTGTGTATTCCAAAGATACAGAAGTGTTGATATTATCTCCAGGTCATACAGAATTCACAGTTCGAATTAAAATAAATTTTTATAAAGAAGGGCGTATCGTTTGTATGAGAATAGAACAATGGGGGTATGATATGAATGATTTAGGGTATAATTGGTCATTTAAAATTAACCTCGAAGACCTGGAACAATTAAATCAGTCTCGTAAGGAAGAATATTATGCACTTGGTATCGAGAATGAGTTTTGTGGAGCCACGATTCGTAAACAACAAATAAAAGAATTTAATAAGGGTAAATATAATAATGGTTTTGCCCTTGTTTATCTCATGAAAACAGAAAAAACAGGATTATATATAATAAGTAAGGAAATACAAAATGATTTAACTATGGGAAGATGGGGAGGTGTTTCGTGCCATAATATTATTCTGACATATATTTCTAATACATAAATGACAGCAAGAAGGCTTCAAGAAAATTATCATTTCTGTGTCCAAGCATACCTTCAAGAAAAGGGTATTCGGTATTTTAATAAATATGTTCTACAACATAAGAATGAGGTATTTTCAATAAAAGATTGGCATTATGCTGATGTTGATAAACCGACAACTTTAGATTTAATTAGAATGTTAAATAATGAAAAAATTATAAGGTTAAGAAAAGGTAAGGCTCTTTTAGAAATTCAAAAGAAATTTTATTGGTTTCCTGTTGTAAAAAAAATTATTTTGGATACAGGAATAACAAGAAATCCTGATGAATATATGTATAATATTCTATGGGGTGTAAACGATTCAAGGATAGTAAGGGATGAGGAAGGAGTTGAAGAAGAGAGGGAAGAGGAGGAAAAGGAGAAGAAAGAGAAGGAGGAAAAGGAGAAGAGAGAGAGGGAGGAAAGAGAGAGAATAAATAAATATTATAGTATGGAAACCAGTGAGATTCAAAAAAGAATAGAGGTATTACAGAAAATAACTCAACCCACCGAGGAGGAATACAAAGAATTAACAAGTCTATTTGCAATACTTTCGACAAAACTATTAGCATCGACAAGCTATTCATTTTAATTCAAATTTTTTCTGAAATAAATGGAGGAGAGAGTGAAGGCATTTCTACGGATTCTTTATGTTTTAAAAATTAAGATTCAAATGTGCATGTTGGAAACTAAAAAGGTTTTTGCACTCTGCAGGACTTTTTCATATAAATAAATGAGTTATTGTCTCAAATGTAAAAAGAAAACTAATACTAAAAATATTTCATATATTAAAAGTAAAAATAACAGGGTTATACAAAAAGGTATATGTTCGGTGTGTGGTTCAAAAAAAAAATCAATTTATCTCCAAACACAAACTCGGAGGAGATATACAAAAGTTTTTATCAGGAAGTAAATTTACAACTACTGGAATACCAGGGGAATTACATCTTCCAGGGTATTCTTTCTGTGGTCCAGGCACAAACTTGGATAAAAGATTAGATGAGGCAGACAATCCTAAATCCTGGAGTAAACCAATCAATAGAGTTGATGAAGTGTGCATGAGACACGATATTGATTATGGGAATACCACAACGTTGGAAGAAAAGCATGAAGCCGATAGAGAAATGTTGTATAATTTGTCTCTGATACAAAATCCAACCTTGAGAGAAAAAGTTGATAGGTTCATCGTGAAGAAGATGATTAGTGCTAAATTGAAACTTGGACTTGGAAATTCAAAAAACTTATAGGCTCTAATGATGCCATTAAGACTGAAGAGCAATTAGCTGATGAATTACATAAACCAATATTCACAAAGTTTCAGAGAAGGAAAGTTTATTCCAAGGAAGTTGATTATATCTGGTCTGCTGATTTGATTGAACTCAATAATGATAAGGGGTACAAGTGTGCTTTAACCGTTATTGATTTGAGGAGTAGATATGCGTGGGTTGTCCCTTTAAAAAACAAAACAGGTAATACTCTTATGTTAGCTTTTCAACAGATATTTAATAAAAGTAAGAGAAAACCTAAAAAATTGTGGACTGATGAGGGTAGAGAGTTTTATAACAAGACATTTATGAATTTTCTAAAAAATAACAGTATTACATTATACAGTACCTTTAATGAAGGGAAGGCAGTTGTTGTTGAATGTTTTAATCGTACCTTAAAAGAGAGACTATATAAAAAATTCACACAACTCGGTTCACAACAATGGTCATCTTTTATTCAGGATATTGTGGATAAGTATAATGACACGATTCACACGTCAACAAATATGAAACCATCAGAAACATTTACAAAATTAAAATATGAAAAAGAGATTAATGTCAGAAAACCTAAGTTCAAAGTTGGTGATATCGTAAGAATATATAGGTGGAAATCTCATTTTGAAAAGGGTTTTACTGAACGATGGACGAAATAACTTTTTAAAATTGTTGATGTAATAGATACGGTTCCTTGGACTTATAAAATATATGATTTGGAAGGGGAAGAGATTTTAGGTTCATTTTATTCACAGGAATTACAAAAGACAAAACTAAGCAGATAATACACCTTTGTGGACACTGGAGGGACAAGTCCGAGGTGTATTACAGTATATAATGTGTGTCAAGGTTCTTAGATCTGTGAACCCCAAACACAGAATCCTCAACTGAATAGTCAAGGTTTAACTTTTGTTTGTGTGTGTGTGTGTGCAATGGGAGCAATAGGTTGGCGCTTCACTCCCTCCTACTATACACCATTGTGGACACTCGAGGGCCAAGTCCGAGGTGTATAACAGTATATAATGTGTGTCAAGGGGTGGACGTTCTTAGATCTGTGAACCCCAAACACAGAATCCTCAACTGAATAGTCAAGGCTTAACTTTTGTTTGTTGATGTGTATGTGTGTGTGTGTGTGTCCCAACCCTCACATTCAAAATCTCAACCCCAACCCTCACATTCAAAATCTCAACCCCAACTCAATCCTCACCCAACACAATGTCTTTTTCAAAATGAGATTTCCACATATATATATATATATATATATATATATATATATATATATATATATATATATATATATATATATATATATATATATATATATATATATATATATTTATTTTACGTTTTTTTTTTTCTCTTCTTCCAATTCTGTCTTTTAAGGCTTTCAGGTTTGATAACATAGAAAGAGGGAGTAAGAACTTTCTTGATAGGTTTAAATCCCAAAGAGTGGTAGCATTTCAAGTCTTCAAAATAAACCCAACTTTCCAAGTCTCCAAGGTAGTTATTTAAACCATCAAGGCAGAACTCATTTACTGATTTTTTCAAAATTTGTGAGTCTCCAAGGTAGTTCCCATATTTAGAACCATCTTGGCAGAACCCTTTTCCTGAGTCTCCAAGGTAGTTATTTAAACCATCAAGGCAGAACTCATTTACTGATTTTTCAAAATTTGTGAGTCTCCAAGGTAAAACTTGTATTCTGGCTCATCAACGTATAACTTGTTCAGTGGGTATTGTCTTGATAACTCACAATGAGTACTATTGCTGTAAAACTCTTTTTCAGGATTTTGCTGGTCTCCAAGGTATAACTCTTTGGTTGGGTCATCAAGGACGAACTCGTTCTGTGGGTCTTGGTCGCTCATAAGGTCTTCAACCAAGCCAACAATTTCGCCCCAAGTTGTAGCAAAAGCAGTATTTTCATTTCGTATTTCAGACACAATTTCCTGTGAGAGAAAATAATAATGTATTAATTAAGTTATTTAATTATTAAATGAGTATGCTTCAATCAAAGTTTGAAAATAGGAAAATAAAAATCTTACCTCAACAGATAAGAGGTTTGAATCCAGTTCATCAACTTGAAGGTTTAGTTCCATACAAGACAGAGAGTTCCAAGGAACACCAAAGTCATCCCACTCAAGGTCTTGCTCGTTCTGTAGGTCTTGGTCGCTCACAAGGTCTTCAACCAAGTCAACAATTTCGCTCCAAGTTGTAGCAAAAGCAGTATTTTCATTTTGTATTTCAGATACAATTTCCTGTGAGAGAAAATAATAATGTATTAATTAAGTTATTTAATTATTAAATGAGTATGCTTCAATCAAAGTTTGAAAATAGGAAAATAAAAATCTTACCTCAATGGATAAGAGGTTTGAATCCAGTTCATCAACTTGAAGGTTTAGTTCCATACAAGTCAGAGAGTTCCAAGGAACCCCAAAGTCATCCCACTCAAGGTCTTAGTCGCTCATAAGGTCTTCAACCAAGCCAACAATTTCCCCCCAAGTTGTAGCAAAAGCAGTATTTTCATTTTGTATTTCAGATACAATTTCCTGTGAGAGAAAATAATAATGTATTCATTAAGTTATTTAATTATTAAATGAGTATGCTTCAATCAAAGTTTGAAAATAGGAAAATAAAAATCTTACCTCAACAGATAAGAGGTTTGAATCCAGTTCATCAACTTGAAGGTTTAGTTCCATACAAGACAGAGAGTTCCAGGCAAGCACACAGCACACCATTGCCAGCAAAAACAAATGTTTAAAATGGAGCCTGGGCTTGAAGCTTTTATAGAGAAAGACTGGTGGGTGTGGTTTCCTTTGGAAATTCCCTGGGCAAGCCAAGGCAAGCCTTCATTGGGAAATTTTTCAAAACCATAACATCCTGTAATTTTCTAGTGATTTCTTTGTGAGTCAGAGATGAACTGGAAATGATGTAAGAGTGGGCGGGGCTTAGCAAAAGTAGGCGGGGCTTAGGAAAAGTGGGCGTGGCTTAGAAAAAATACCTTATGAAAAGTGGGAGGAGCTTAGCAAAGTGGGCGGGGCTTAGAAAAAGTGGGCGTGGCTTAGAAAAAATACCTCACGAAAAGTGGGTGGAGCTTAGCAAAAGTGGGCGGGGCTTAAAGAAAAGTGGGCGTGGCTTATTGAATACCTTGTGGAAAGTGGGCGGGGCTTAGCAAAAGTGGGCGGGGCTTAAAGAAAAGTGGGCGGGGCTTAACAAAAAATAACCTGTGGCTCAGGAGGTGGTCAAACAAGAGCATTAAGAGAAGTTTATCATTTCGTAATGGCACAAAAGGGGTATCTTAAAAAATATAAAGATTCAAATGTTTTGTTTGTCAATATTTTAGATGGGGATTATTGTGCAAAGAAAATTAAACTATTGAAGGAATTTGAGAATGAACAAATCTTTATAGGTTCAATGAGTGAGCTGTTCAACCCCCAGGTGTTCAATTCAATGAGGTTCAACCTCTAAGTTAAAAGGGGAGACAAATAAATATACCTTGGGATAAAAAGGGGGTTTATTTTTGGGGAAAAAAAAAGGGAATCGCTGAAAATCCCCCATTCATTTACATGGGGAAAAGTGAGCCAGAATCAGTATATTCACCCTACTGCTATTGCATAAAATTTGGGTGTTTAAAATCTTAACAACCAGCTGAAATTATGAAGAAAGAAGGACATTTTCATCATGTTTAAAGGCCAGGTTTGTCA
This sequence comes from Eptatretus burgeri, assembly GCF_056783735.1. Classification (NCBI taxonomy): domain Eukaryota; kingdom Metazoa; phylum Chordata; class Myxini; order Myxiniformes; family Myxinidae; genus Eptatretus; species Eptatretus burgeri. Next base: position 124,782,404 of record NC_140964.1, on the reverse strand, counting down.
CTGAGCAGGACATGTGTTTTATTACAGAAAACAGCTCATTTGGAAAAATCTAATTAATGTTTTAATGAGTTCACAGTGCAGCGAGTATTACGAGGGTATAGAATCTACGATCATAGGATTGTAGAACAGTGGAATAACAGATGGTGCGGCTTCCTGGTACAGAAATTGCACAGGCCCATGAAATGTTTCTTGGTCCTCCAGAAGCATTTTGGTTGTTAAGTCATTGTTCTACTCTTTCGAAAGTCGATTCTTCTTTGGCAAAGTAATTTTTATTCCCTTGCAAGTTCAAAATCTAAAACTGCCTTTGTCCAAGTATCGAGGCTTATGGAAGAACAGAACGACAAGGTCAGGCAATGGATTAACAGACAAAATGGTGCAAAGAGAAAACGGTTGAAGAACAACAAAAGGATGCACCACGACACAAGATGACAAATTGCAAAATAAGAACAAGGTCTCAGCAGGTGTGGTAAAGCTCAATAGAGGAATTGGGAGTCTTTCCCAAATTATATCCTGCCAGGAAGAGATTGAGACAATGGAATCAGGAAGACAAGTTTGATAAAATGTGAGCATTGAGTTAGTTTGGTGAAAATGAAAGGGTTTCTGGAATGATGTGCATGATGTGAAGAGGGAAAGGAAGAAAAAGATGCAGCAGAGAGGGACAGAAGGAGCTGAAGCATAATATAGCCAAAAAAAAAATTGGGAAATACAAATTGACATGAATATGTTGATGGATATGTCTCAACTCACAATAGATGTCACCCATCCATACATCCATCCATTGGGACCATACTTTGTGCAGAGTGTTGGTGCTGCCTAAGCAGTCTCCTGGACTAATGGGCACATTCCTGGACAGGTCACCACTCCGACACAGGATACCAGCAAGCTGGTACTCATTTTGCCAACCTCAGAAGGATGACAGGCTGAGTCAACCCCACCTGGTATTAATTCAACATCCAAGCAGTATTTGAACTCAGGACCCACTCAGGACCTTGAGGATCCAAAGCCTACCACCCTAACCATAAAGCCAACACCAGGCATGATGCCACCCAATTTCGTTTGATCTCAATTAACGGTCACATAAAAATGTACAGGTCACATGAGAGAGAAAGGGAGCATGAGAAAGAATGAGAGTGAGATGAGAAAGAAAGGATAAGAAGAAGAAACACAATGACAGATGCTTCCAACTCATTATTATCTGCAAAATTATTTTCAAAGGGCACATATCCTTTGTCATGTTTGAATTCATCTCACCAAAATTCACCAGAATTCACCAAAATTGAATCCATTCATCTCTCTATTACAGTCTATACTTGAGCCAAGTTTGGTTCAAATCTCTGCAATGTTTCAGAAGTTATAATGGCAACAAAAAAATGATAACAGACAGACACACGCACGTATGGATAGCCAGAAAAACAACATGAAAACATAATGCCTCTTATCTGGACTTCAGCTCCTGAAGCTCTGGCCTTCAGTTCCAAAAACCGCAAGGCCATAAACCTGACAATTGCGAGCTGGAAGCACACTCTGAGATTAATTTTCCTGACATGAGATTCCAATGACATGGAGGGCCTCAGTACGATTGGGGAGAAGGGAATCAGGAGCCCCGGTCCACAGTGGGAAGCCATATTCCATGACTCCAAAGACAAATGTTTTTTTTTTAACCTCATTATAAGTTAAGAATATTGAGCAAAGACTGAGGCTGCAGAAATTCTGAGGTGACAGCCAGCTTTGAAGGCCAATTTAGATATATTCTCTTCCCTGGATAGGTTGTAGCTGCTCGTGTGGTATAGAACCTCCAGAGACTGTACCTCTCACAGGGGCTGACCATTAGAAATTAATTCGGAATTCAGCTGCCTTATAGAGAAACAAAGTGAGAATGAGTCTCCTTGTCTCTCCCATATGTTCCAGAGAGATGACCAGTTGTTTATTTGCTTTGGATCAACAGAGAAGCATTCTGCTCCAGCCTACCTTGAGAAAGGGGTGCAGAACGATGCTGCACAGTAGTGGAGTCATCTGCAGATCGACACAATGGATTTCAAAGTGCAAAAGACATGCCATTGATGTACGGTGCATATATCAAGAGCAGGATTGGACACAGAACACTATCTTTAGGGATATGGGACTCTAGAATGATAGCATGGGGGTAGTATTCTCTCCAACACCATCAACAATTTGTCATAATCCATCCACAACTTTTTGAAGCATCGAGTGTATGGCCCCATCTCTCAATGGTGAAGAATCACTGAAAAATTATCATAATCAGATGAGGACCTCAACTCAAATGTAATCGGCTTGTTCTTGTCGCTTTATCAACTCATCTACCAAGTTTTATCCGAATCCTTCCGCAACTTTTTGAGATGTCGTGTGATATGTCATTGTGGCCTTTTCTCGCGATGGTGAAGAATCACTTTTGTGTGTGTACTCCATGGTGAAGGAAGTGTGTGTACTTCATGATTGTTTACAGTCACGTTCACCAATGAGTATCAGGGAGTGTTTTAGGCAGAAAAACAATTTTTAGAACATTTTGAAAAAAAGGATTAAAATAAATAAACCACACGAAAGTATTTAAGCCTTCGTGGCTCTGTGAAAGGTAATATTATATGATCCCTGACCCCATTCCTTCGTTGGCGCAGGGAAGTGTTTTGGCCCCCACAAAAACAAAAACTTGATTTCTTCAAAATGCCAACAGCATGAGAACAGCACAAAGCAATGTACCCCCACTTTAATGACCCCATCTCAAAGCGAAGATCATGAGAGGTCATGATGTCGGTACATTGTATGCAACGTCCATTTTCCATGTTTGGGCCCTCTTTTCCGATGAAACATTACAATGCATGTTTTTTTTTTCATTAAAACATCAAAATAGAAATATTTCAAAGAAGATTTTAAAAAAAATCCTCAACCTATTGTGTAATGTACATAATACAGCAAGAGATTAGGGTCGTTACTTTCTCATGAATGAGGTATATTTGAGTTTTATTGAAATGACATCCCAATGACTTTCACTCGTGCTGCAGATCTCCAAAGTTTATCCTTAACGAGCACCGAACGTGTTACTTTGTCATCCCCCCCCCCAATTTTTTTTTTTTAACAAATCGTCCAAAATGAGGAATTTAAACTGCTCTGAATTCGGAATAGATTTCCAAAGTGTACATACAAGTGTGCCTTGATGATTTGGTTCCATCAGAATGGTGGCGGGGAATAGCCAAATTTGCATTTAAATTAAAGAGCAGAGACCGAAATGTAGCCTTAGATATGCGTGTAATCCAGGTGCTGCGAAGACACCTTGTGGACAAGCAGATAACATCTTGGGCCACTTGAATCTAATCGGTGAGGCCGATTGATACACCTGGTTGATTCTACACTCGCTTTTGCACGTAATTGACCGATTAGAATTGCACATGCTGGACACACCCCTGTGGCAGGAACCTAAAGTTGAGGCTTGATTTGTTGGAAAAGATGGCTTTAAAATCGAAAGGATTTATTGGTTTGTTTGCAAGAGTTTCCGACAACAATAATGTTTGCAGTTTTTCGCAAAAAAAAAAAAAATCTGTATTGCATTATTACCTTCAGCATCATTCCAGGACAATTAAATAGTTCAATAAATATATAAAGGTTTCACTCTCGTTATCCGCAGTAAATTGGTAGCCGGTGAGAGACCTGTCATAAGATGGGGATTCCGCTGAGGTTCCGAAGATCCAATTGGTTTTCTCAAGAAAAGATAGATCTGCCATAATCCCAATGGTTGTAAAGATCTCACTGCAATCAAAACTGCGTGAATAGCCAAGTTATTTTTTTTTTTATGCCCTCATGCTTACGATTGCGAAATTCACTCAAATTGTTATCAATTTTACACCATTGACGTGCACTGTTGTAGCTTTAGATATGCATGACATCTTCAATGACATCTTGGATGCTGCTCTCCTGTCTGTGCCTGTTTTGTGGTGAGGACGTTGAGGTCGTGGAGAGAGTCACTTACCTTGGCAGTGATATTCATGTCTCTGCTGGATGTGAGTCAGAGGTCAACAGACGAATGGGTCTGGCCTGGGGAGTCATGGATTCACTGGATCATGGGGTGTGGCACTGCCGGTACCTGTGCGGGAGGACGAAAGTCCGAGTCTTCAGGTCCTTGGTGCTTCGAGTCCTGCTCTATTGATGTGAGACTTGGACTCTGACCAGGGATCTGAGATGGAGACATTATTCCTTTGGTACCAGGTCTCTTCGGGGAATCCTTGGCTATCACTGGTCGGACTTTGGGTCCAACGAGCAGTTGCTGAGAGAGACTCAAATGATATTTGTTAACTGCATAGTCTGTGAGCGTCAGCTGCGGCTGTACAGACATGTGGCTCGTTTTCCTGACGCTGATCCTGCTCACCAGATTCTCTCAGCGAGGGAGTCTCGTGAGTGGAGGAGGCCAATGGACCCACCACGTGCCTCGTGGTTGCAGCAGGTTGATCAACATCTCAAGGAGATGTGGATGGCCAGACGGAGGCTCCTGGAGTACCGGCAGAAAGTGGACGCAGCGACGCACTACTCCGACGCATGCTCCCATACATGACCTGACCTGACGTGCACTGAAGAAAGAATAAAAACAATTCCAAAAATATAATAATTTATTAAACCAATGAGTCGTTAACAGAGCAATTACTATATAAAGCTATTGAATTCACACGGCAATCACATTTACTGATTCAAATTTGTGTCTTCGCGACTGCAAACTTTTATAATATATATATATATATATATATATATATATATATATATATATATATATATATATATATATATATATATATATATCATACAATAATACATGCACTCACAGATGATAATCCCTTCACTGTAATGTAGGAGGTTATCAAAATGAGAAATTCCCCCCTTTTATTTTTTTTTTAACTCTCGGTCTCTGCGCAGAAACGTGTAAACAATAACCCACAAAGGACACACAGACTTGTCTATTCCACTTTCACGTAAGTCTTTTAAAATGCGCTGTCCATCACTACCTCATGCTCTCACCCATGCACATACACAATTTCTTGTACATACACACTCTCACCCAGCTGCGTTCCTCTCCAGCTCCGTGACGTAATAAGTCAAAGATGTAGGACTAAACATTTATTTTATATATCAGTGAGTTATTGAGTGTCAGTGAGTGAGTGGTGAGGAAGGGCTTACATATAATTTGATGATGCAGCGGGGTCCAATATATTTTCGTTTTAAATGTAAAAAGATCAAAAGGTAAAAAAAAAAAAAAATATATATATATATATATATATATATATATATATATATATATATATATATATATATATATATATATATATATATATATATATATATATATATATATACCAGTTATTAACATTGTTGTGGGTTTATAGGTTAGGCGAAGAGGCAGGGTTATGATTTTCAAAGTCGAAGACAAACATTGAAGGACAGCATATGAACCAAAGTCAAAAACAATATTGTGATTGTGATATTCATTGTAGCTGTTCCCATTATTACACGTTGTTATGGGCAGAGTCAATTTGAGTTGTTATCATGTTTTAAGATAACATCTTTCCTTTTTGATACGTTGATGGAATTTAGATCAGTAATTGCATAATATGCTGCAAGAGATAGCAATTTTACCATTGAGCCGTCTGGTGTGGGTTAACTTCCTGACCCAATGATAAACTTTCGGATTCGTGATACACTGAAGGCAGGTCATTGTCGTAAGATGATGTGCACCTTCCCTATTGTGTGTATCTCAAATTATCAACCCTTTTGACCTCGTTTTTTTCCGTTCTGCCCTGTGCAAAGAGTCCTTTATGTTCTTTTTAGCATTCTCCAAGGCCGGCGACACGTTTTGACAGCAAAAGCCATTGTAACTGGGCCGTGATGGTTCAGAGCTCAGAGTGAGAAGTGCGGGAGGCCAAACAGCTGAACTGAGGCTAAACAGTGGCCAGGGGTGAGTGAGATGGAAGGGGTGTTAAGCAGCACCATTGACATGCATGGGAGACCTTATAAAAGGAGGGCCCAAAAAATTTGGAGCGGAGAATACGGGGGTAATGTGCAGCAGAAAGCTGCGTTGTCACAAAGCTCCCAGCGCGGAAGCCACTCCCTGCCCAGACAAGCTGTGCCCACCCAGCCAGAGTCATGCCTCCCCTGTTCTCCTCACTGGTGACCCAGATGCCTTTTGGGGGTTTTGTGCAGCTTTTCTTGGTTACTTTATGTAGCTTTCTTTGCCTGGAAGAGTATGTGGGTTAATTTATTAAAATCCTACCCAAATGGGGGAATTGAGTCGGTGAGAGCTGATTGGTTATTCCCTACAATTGTGGGTGAGAGACGTGATTGGGTCTTGTTATTTATATGTTAACTGCTATTGCCATTGCACTTGGTACAGGTTTGGGAGCATCGGTGGTGCGTGTTTATGTCTATGCTGTTGCTGATGACTCTCTAACAAGTGATGTAACCGGTCTGCCAAATGGGCAGCGGCGACATAAGTGGAATGCATCCTATGCAATTGCATGGGGCCCCAATATGACAGGGGGGGCCCACACGACTGATCGTGGTTCACAATCATTTGAGATGGGGCTCCTGAGGGTGGGATCTCACTTTTTCGATAAAACATGTCAACTTGTGAGTGGTGATAAACACATCACAAAGAGAATGCTATATCTTTAGGAAAGGAAGCACTGTGATGTAATGAATCGATAAAAAAGTTTTCCCTGATGTTTAACTTACAAAATTGTTGAGGGGGGAGGTTGGGGAGAGAGGAAGAGAGAAGGGAGGGAGGGAGAGAGAGGAAGAGAGGAGAGAGGAAGAAGAAGGGAGGGAAAGCAAGGAAGGGGGAAAGGGCGAGGAAGGGGGAAGAGTGAGGAAGGGAGGGGTGGGGAGGTGGGGAGAGCTATTCCTCACCAAATGTTGCTATATACTGTGGGAGGGACGGGTGCAATTTGGGGGTGGAAGAGAGAGAGAGAGAGAGAGAGAGAGAGAGAGAGAGAGAGAGAGAGAGAGAGAGAGAGAGAGAGAGAGAGAGAGAGAGAGAGAGAGAGAGAGAGAGAGAGAGAGAGAGAGAGAGAGAGAGAGAGAGAGAGAGAGAGAGAGAGAGAGAGAGAGAGAGAGAGAGAGAGAGAGAGAGAGAGAGAGAGAGAGAGAGAGAGAGAGAGAGAGAGAGAGAGAGAGAGAGAGAGAGAGAGAGAGAGAGAGAGAGAGAGAGAGAGAGAGAGAGAGAGAGAGAGAGAGAGAGAGAGAGAGAGAGAGAGAGAGAGAGAGAGAGAGAGAGAGAGAGAGAGAGAGAGAGAGAGAGAGAGAGAGAGAGAGAGAGAGAGAGAGAGAGAGAGAGAGAGAGAGAGAGATAGAGAGAGATAGAGAGAGAGAGAGAGAGAGAGAGAGAGAGAGAGAGAGAGAGAGAGAGAGAGATAGAGAGAGATAGAGAGAGAGAGAAAGAAAGACAGAGAGAGAGAGAGAGAGAGAGAGAGAGAGAGAGAGAGAGAGAGAGAGAGAGAGAGAGATAGATAGAGAGAGAGAGAGAGAGAGAGAGAGAGAGAGAGAGAGAGAGAGAGAGAGAGAGAGAGAGAGAGAGAGAGAGAGATAGAGATAGAGAGAGACAGAGAGAGAGAGAGATAGAGATAGAGATAGAGAGAGAGAGAGAGAGAGAGAGAGAGAGAGAGAGAGAGAGAATGAAAAAAAACAGAAGAGAGTAAGGTGAGGGGTGAAGGTGGGGTAAGTAAAGAGAATGATATGTTATGCTTAATGACCAAACACACACACAAAAACAAACTCAAGTCAGAACAGCTGTACACACAACGACACAACAGAGTTTACAAAGTAATCTGCTGGCACATCTGCAAAAACTTTGATGTCCAAGTTCCAGAGAATCTGTGGGAACATGAACCAAAAGCATGGACTGAAAACATGGCAATACCTACCGCTCACGTACGAACTAATGATCCCATCGAGCGTGAATTTCGATAACGAAGCGCTGTGCCCAGATATCGTACTTAGCTACAAAAACAGAGAGAAGAAAGCATTGCTTATTGAGGTGTTAACAGCAGTGATTTTGGACTAAACAATGCAGAAATCAAGAAAATTACCAAACACCAAGACCTCAAGAACGAAGTGAGAAGATCCTGGAAGATGAACAATGACAAAGTTGGACCAGTGATAGTTGGAGCTATGGGAATGATGACAAAGAACCTCACAGAAATGTTAAACATAGAGACAATACCCCTCGATTTTTCACCTGGTAGTGGCTGAATAAGATAACCAGGTAACCACTAAGTAGGCATGGATGACCCACAAAATATATAATGGAGAAAAAAGTAAATACCTATGGGGGTTTTTTTAATGCCATGAACAAACCTTGGTAAATCACGGGTGGTGAAGATGGTGGTCAAGTTTCCTTGGAATTGTATATGAAGTTTTGGAGAAGAAAGCAAATACATTTTGGGGGGGCAACCCCCCTTAAACCACCATAGAGCTCGATTTTGCAAATGTCATTAACAAACTTTGGTACGTCATGGTTAATGAAGGTTGGAGTGAAGTTTCATCAGAATTGTGTATATCGTTTCTGAGAAGAAAGCAAATACCTCTTTGTGGGGGCAACCCCCTGCTACCCGTAAACTCCCTCTGTAGACCCCTTCAGACCCAGTTTTTTTTATAAGACCATAACGGGTGATGATAGTTGTGGTCAAATTTCAGTGAAATCATATGTGTGGTTTCTGAGAAGCAGCAAGTATTTGTGGATGGACGATACGCCTTCCTATAACCTCCCCGGAACTACATTAAAGGTGAGCTAAACACCATCCCTGGGAATATTATAACAGATGAACTGCAGTTGGAAGCTCTCCAGGGTTCAGCGACGATCCTGAAGAGAGCCCTCGGCACAAAGTTCAGAACAGAAAACTTCACAACTTGGTCCATGAATCGTGACCCCTTACCGAAATGAAGGTGGATGCTTTGAGCCTGCCCTGGGAGGACTCCATTCCACATTCTGAAACCCACATATGTAGATAACCATCAATGAGACATACACACACTTTGAGACCTGGGGCGGGAGCATTTAAAACCAACAGCTCGTACATGCAGCGACATTTGCACCCCACCGATTGGCTCCAAATCTGATTAGTACATGCTACAGTCCCCTCAACAGGGGGGGGGGAGGTGCGAGACCGGTGGAAGGGTTGGGAGAGAGAGATAGAGGGGAGAGGGAGAGGGGGGGTCGGCGTTGGAAACAGGGATAGGGGTGGGAGAGAGGGAGTAGGGTTGGGAAGGAGAGGGGGGAGGGATTCGGATAGAGATGATTCTGAGTTTATCGTCCATCCGAGAGATGACACACACAGTGATGAATCACCCGGCCTGTGAAACACCTGGTGGACAGTTTAGAGCTGGGTTGGGATTCAAATCCAGGCTTCAAAGAGTGAGCAAACGTAGCTCTCGGCTTTCCTGCCGTGATGTGGCGATTCCTTACTTCAGAACTGAAAAGATTTTTTTCTCATTGTAATCATGTAATTTATTTTACCTTCCCACCTCCAGTGAAGAACCACGTTTTCGCAATTGAATGTTGAATAACGTGCCAAGTGGCTTCACCATGCAATGCGCGAAACATTTGAAGAAACTTTTAAAAGTGAAATGTGTAATTTTTGTTTGTATTTATCTCTGCCGAAGTGACGGGTCATATAATGGAAGAGCAAAAACGGGAAACATTGTGGAAAATTAAAATTTCACATTTTCAGCGAGGCAGTCACCGCATGTTGCACCGCAGAACAATACGTGGCCAACGCAGGCGAGTGAACCTGAACTTTGTTCAAGTCGATCTATATGTAGTATTCAGTGACAGTGCGAATATTGTAGAGTGCTGGTGGAAGCACTCCAATGAAACCGTGGATAAGGCCTAAGTCATATTTGCTGTACGGCTAGGATACGGCGGCCGTACCCCCCCTCCCCGAATTGACAGAAACGTGCGGCGGCCGCAGAGTTTCTGAGGTGGCCTCAGGGTGGCCCTATGCCGTATGGCTATCTTTTACAGGCCGTAGGGGTCACCGTGGAATTATAGCGCGGAGTTATAACTTTTTTCATTTCTACGTTGGCCGTAGAAATTCAACAAGCCGAAAAAAAAGAACTGGTAAAAAAAGAAAAAAAATAACTGGTAAAAAAAGAAGAAATAAAAACCCACTCGTTACCATCCGTCTGGCCGCACGTTCACCTTAGGGCCCGCCTGCGGTCCTCCTGCGGGCACCTCGCGTCTGCCTTGAAAATTCTATGGCCGCCGCAGGGACGCCCTAAGGTCACCGTGCGACATCAAATCAAAGACCGTACGGCACCCCCACGTTTTCGGTCTCCACAATTTATAAATACGCCGTGCGGCTCCCTGAAAAAAAAAAAAACATATGTGACTGCTACATTGTGTGAACCGTGGAAATACTGCGGCCGCCCTATAATTGCTTGTGGCCGCAGATTTTTTAGACCCTCCGGCCGCCGTGGCAAATGTAACTTAGGCCTAAGAAACGTCTCCCTTGGCACGCAATTGGTAATCATCGAAACGTCATATTCAACATCCACCTCCCGAATTGGACAAATCAACCCTTATCTAGGAGTCAGAACTGTTTGTAAGTTCGATTCTGGAGCTTAAATTTTGTAATTCTCCTTAGTTTCGGAGATACTGCTGCTGATCGCATGTGCGGAAAAGAAATAAAGCAACGAACGCTGACGTCTATGGGCCTTTAGAAACATTGTAATGTACCCAGCGATCCGTAGCTACGATGAACAGGCATTCGATAATATGAGTGAGGAAAGTGAAAAAAAAAAAACTTTACCGTTAAGAAATCGTTAAGGTCTGAAAAAAAGTCAAGACAACGTTGAGTTGGCCAAAAAACATGGCGGCTTCAGACCCCAGAAAGGCTACCGAGGATGCTCCTTAAGACCCCAAAGAGAGGGGTGACCGAGGATGCACCTGATAAGGATCTCATTAAATAAGGCCATTAATTATCTTCTAAATGTGTGTTTTAATTATCTCAAACATCCAATTTTCACTCTTTTTTTGTATACATTGTCGAGGCTCATATGAGAGCTAACACACAACACACAGCAAAGGGGGCATGAGACAAGATGGGCAGGAGAGGGAACGACAAAACAGTGGGTAACAGAGACATTAGGAGATCTGTGGAAGGGAGAGGGATGGGGCGGGGAACATGGGGAATACAAGATGGACACGACAGGGACTTTCAGGAAGGAAAGTAGGGAATTTGAAGGCGGTATGTTTGGCGTGGATTAACGGGGGTAGAAAAGACAAGGTTTTGGCTAGGGGAAGATAAGAGGTGGTTGCACTTCCTTGGAGTTTTCTTTGTCTGCAATGTTTCAGGCTGCTAGGTTTTAGAGTTTTGGAGTTATGGAGGAGACAAATTGACACAATGATGCGCGCATGCACGCGCGTGCGCGCGCACACACACACACACACACACACACACACACACACACACACACACACACACACACACACACACACACACACACACACACACACACACACACACACACACACACACACACACACACCTTGAATGACACTCAAGCTGCTGTATATCCGCCTTTCCAATGCAGAAAAGGCAATAAAACATGGGAATTCCTCCAGATTTTTTTGCATTCCAGGCTAAAGAAACATAGGCTAAGCGAGTGTGAAAATCCTCTTTCTCATGAGTCGTGATACAATTGAGGGTTCTGAAGCAACACTCATAATACCCTCTCCCACCAGCACTGGGAACTACACAGTACGTATTTACGAAGATCATTTGCATTGGCCCACCTTCGGAATTCCTGGTGAGGAGGGCAAATGAATTCACCACAACCTTTGCCTTATGACCTGTTGTCCTCTTGGTAAGTTTAATTGGTTGAGAGTGCATAAAGTAACGTCTGAATGAATCGACCTCAGACAGATGGATGCCAAAATACCTATTTTAGTGTGATGACAGATTGACAGGTTGGCAGGGGTCCCACTGGGCTATTATTGCGTTTTGCATGGGGCCCCCAAATGCCACCCCTGCGAATGGGCAACGTGACCACCAAATATTAACTCACAAGACACTGAACATTGGTGTTCATGGGATGCTTATCGACTCCACGGTGCATTGTGGTTAACGGAGTTAATTAATTTGCCTGCATGTCAGGCTTGGTACGTACAGTCGACTTTAAGGAGACAAAGATGTCTGTGTTTAACGAGATGAAGAATGATGTTTTATGAGCCAACATTTCTCCCCAAGATGACGAAGGACTGTTCGCTTGTCTTGGCCGAAATTAACATGTGCAAACTTGTTCAGGGAGGCAGGGCACATGAAGGAATACGCCAGACATGGAAGTGAATGTGGAGGGGAATATTTCCTTGAGGTGTTTGTAAGGTGTTGGGCAACGATGGACCTGCAAGCGGTGGCAGCAAGAAGGCAGTGCACCACCACCTCACCTCATCCTCCATTATGATCCATGATCTTTATTACCCCATTAATCCTTCCTTACCCAACCCTCTTTAATTGCTGATTTCAGTCTTTGCTCACCTTCTCTCTTTCATCCTTTCCTGTTCATTTATTCCCTTGCTGGTTGTGCCCAATTGTTTCCCCACTACCCCACTATCAGTTGAACCTTGCTCTTCCACGAGCCTTGGTCTTGTAAAAAAAAACAAAAAAAAAACATGCATTCATCTTTCAACCGAGGAAGATTGCTCAATAATTCAAGGTTTGCATGAGTTCTGGTTTTGTAGCATTCATTTACAAAAACAGGAGGTATTACCTTTGGGATAATACTCGAATGTTTATGACATAAATTAGAGTTAAACATGTGATTTTATTGGGAAGGGGGGGGGGGACAAAAATTCAGCATATAAACAGGATTATAAGGAAAGCGAAATGGACAGGAGAGAGAGAAATCAGTAACAACAGGATAATTTGTCAAAGTGTCAAGGGGACTCCCTGAGCCACAGTTTGGAAATTCTGCATCTCATGTGTCTTCACAATCGTCTTTATGATTTTAACTCAATTCCTCCAGTGGTGGCAAACACGATGTGTAAGCTTAATGTGTATTACATCGAATGCATTCATATTTTGCAGCCAATGTAAATATGTAACTTACAAACTGATCATAGTGCTGAAGTGACAATTCCATGGTTTGCTACATTTTCCATTTTACGCAGTAATTGTTTCAACTAAAACAAGAGGCAGGAATCATTTGTCGATATCATGTTGTTATCTTTGTCCACAATCCATATGATATTGTAATAATTGTCCCATCTCCTGCAGTAATCATTCAATATGATTGTTTTTAGCTCCTGTTGTTAGTTATTCTGAACACGTTTCCTGTTATTGGTTATTCCGAACACGTTTCAGTATCTGCTATGGACTCGTGGTCCATAGCGAGTGAGGGGATGCCACAGCCCCCAACTCATTGGTTTGTAGAGGTAGATATGGCAGGAATTTGTAAGTTGGCCAGGTTTCCGGAAACAATCATCAACTCTTTGAGAAGGACACTGTGGGCACTGTGACGTCTACCAGAATATCAATGATGGCAGATGTGTCCGTAGCTGTAAAGTTCCATGAGAACGATGACGGACTTTGCAAAGCAATGGTCTCTCTACCCGTGAAGCATCGTTCCCACAGTTTATAGTTAGGTCATGAATCGAATCCAGACTAGACAGCTCAAAGGCAAATGCGCTATCTCTCACCATCCTGCGTCACAAAATAATTCTTACATAGTTTCTTTGAAATGTTAACTCAGACATCAAATTCACACAGGTCATAATTACTCATAGTGAAAAACAAACAAGGAGCTAATGTTGGGTTCGAAAACTGTTATTTTTTTCCTATCTACAAGACTGTAGCACATGGAAGAGCTAGATTAATTGACAGTGAGGTAGTGGGGTAACAATTGGGCACAACCAGCAAGGGAATCACAGAGAGAGAGAGAGAGAGAGAGAGAGAGAGAGAGAGAGAGAGAGAGAGAGAGAGAGAGAGAGAGAGAGAGAGAGAGAGAGAGAGAGAGAGAGAGAGAGAGAGAGAGAGAGAGAGAGAGAGAGGGAGCTAGAGAGAGAGAGAGAGAGAGAGAGAGAGAGAGAGAGAGAGAGAGAGAGAGAGAGAGAGAGAGAGAGAGAGAGAGAGAGAGAAACAAGCTCAAATGAGCTAAGATCCTCGTCCTCTTAATGATGACGTCTTAAAAACGAATATGACGTCATTGTGATGTCTCATGTTTGCGATAAATTATCTGTGCCAATGCCCGGCTTGATTCCTGCAAACAAAATTCAAACAGCTTGCCTAGTTTCGGAGATAATGGTTGAGGTGATTTCCATTAGCAGCGATATGAAGTCAACTTTTTTTTCTCGGAAGAATTTCCAAAATCGGAGATGGTTACTGCCTGCGCGTGGGCTTTCTGCATATATATGGCAAGTTTCACGAAGATCTGATGAAAAATCTGGGTTGTGAAACAAAAAATGTCAAAAAATAGGAATGACGTCATAAAAATTGATATGACGTCATAGTGATGCATCATATGTGCGGTAATTCATCTCTGCTTATGCCCCGTTCGATTCCCACAAACAGAATTCAAAAAGCTTGCCTCGTTTCGGAGATAATTTTTTAGGCGATTTCCATTAGCGGAGATATTTTGACGTCATAACTTTTTTTCTCGGAGGAATTTTCAAAATCGGAGATGGTTACTGTCTGCCCGGGGTATTTTTACAGAAAACGCCATGTTTCAGGAAGTTTCGATGAAAACTGGAGGCTGTGAAACAAAAAAGTCCACAAGAAGAAGATGAAGAACAACAACGTGAGTAAGACTTCGAGATCCTCCACGAGGATCTAAAAAAGAAAGAAAGAACCAGTGAAACCAGTAAGAGGGTTGGGTTGGTAATGGTGAATGGAGGTAATAATGATCATGGGTCAGGATGGGAGGTGAGTGGGGAGGGGGGGTGGGGAGAGTGACATGAGGAGGTGGTGTACTGCCTTAATAAGGGTGGGAACGGTCTCTGGAAAGTGGTTCCAGAGATGGGAGATATGATGAAAAAATGAATTGAGGTGTGCATTTTGCCTAAATAATGGCACTTTCACCAGAAGAGAATTCCTGGAAAACGTGTATATCCTGGAATTGTTGGGCAGGGTTGAAGGACAGAGTGAGCAATATTGGAGAAGAGGTGGTAAATACATAACAGAGGGTCCACCTACCTGCCAGCATTGTGAAATTTGCAGATATTATGTTTCGAAGGATATTCCAACAATGTTGCAAGCTTTACATTCCACAGTATCTATGAGAGACAGATGTGATGCTGAGCCACAAGGGAGAGCTCCACCCCATTAAACTATGAGCAAAGGCCTGGTGCACTGTGAGTAGCTCTGATAAGCCTGGTGTTGGCTTAGTGGTTAGGGTGGCGGCTTGGGATCCTCAGCTCCTGAGTTAAAGCCCCATTGGCCGCTGAATTAATAGACCAGGAGGTTGACTCAGCCTGTCATCCTTCCAAGGTCGGCAAAATGAGTACCAGTGTACTGGTAAGGGGGACACTGCATCAGCGGCATAGCCGTGTCTCAACCAATGATGCAACCAGCAGCCACAGGCTGCACTCGTGAGAGAGAGAGAGGGAGTAGCTCTGATTTTCCAAAGAATGACCTGGATCAATGGAGGATACTGAGTCTGTTGCTGGCTTTGGAGGCCAGCTTTGCTATGTGATTGGTCCAAGAGAGGTCATGGCTGAGGGTGAGGCTGAGGAGTTCAAGACACTGAATCTCTTCTTACAAGGTCAACTAACAAGGCAAACATAAAGACCAAGGAGCTTTCCAAAGAAGTCAAACATAAAGTGGTGGAGAAGCACCGTTCAGGAGAGGGTTATAAGAAGATTTCAAAGTCACTCATCCCTTTGAGTACAGTGAAATCCATCATTATGAAGTGGAAGACATATCATACCACCCAGACTCTAACCAGATCAGGTCATTCATCCAAACTCAGCAGCTGGGCAAGCAGAAAACTGGTTTGGGATGTTGCTGTGAATCCAACAATTCCTTTGAAAGATATGTAAGGCTCTATGTCCGAGATAGAGGTCAGTGTTCATCAATAAACAATACCCGTTCTCTTCACAAAGCTGGCCTCTGTCCAGGTGGCACAAAGAAGTCATTACTGAAAAAGATGCATCTAAAAGCTTTATGGAGTTTGTGAAAAAGCATCTTAATGATACTGCAGGCATGTGGAGAAAGGTTTTGTGGTCAGACAAAACAAAAAATTGAAATTTTTGGTATCAATTCAAAGCGTGAAGTCTGGTGCTAGCCTGACACTTCACATTACCCAGTCAACACAATGCCTACTATCAAGCATGGTGGTGGCAGCAGCATGTTATGGAGCTGCTTTTCATCAGCAGGGACAGGCAAGCTTGTCTGGACAGAAGGGACAATGGACAGTGCAAAGTACAGGAGAATCCTTGATGAAAACCTGCTCGAGTCATCCATGAATCTGAAACTGGGTGTGGGATTCACATTTCAGCAGGACAATGATACACACGGATACACAAGGAAATTAGATGCAGGTGGAGGCCATTCTGCCCATCATTCCTGTGCCACATGAACACCAATTTATCAACACCAGATCAAACCAAGAAAAATGGGAAATATTTTTATTTTTTATTTTTTGTATGTATGTATCTAAGTCAGATATCAAATTCACACAGGTCATGATCCGAAGCACAAAGCTAAACTAACACTGGAGTTGCTGAGTAAGAAGAAAAGAAATGTTATTGAGTGGCCCAGTCTAAGTCCTGACTGGAACCCAATTGAACATTGATGGCGAGATTTGAAGATTGCAGTCCTTCAACGATCCCCATCAAACGTGGCAGAACTAGAGCAATTTTCACCTGAAGAATGGGCAAAAATTTAACATCTCGCTGTGCAAAGCTGGTAGACACCTATCCAAAAAGACTCACAGCAATCATTGCTGCAAAAGGTGCTTCCACCAAGTACTGACTTCAGGGGCTGAATATGTTTACAACCAGTGAATTTTGATTTGTACATGTTTTTTTGCAGGTATTCCTGACATGTACACCTCCTTCAAATATAAGTGTTTCATTTGATCTCTTCAGTTATAACTAAAAAAGTTCATTTGGAAAAAATGTTTCTACCTGATTCGTAATTTATCTAAATGTGACATTATTGGTACGGGGTGAATACTTTTGCAGGCCACTGAAGATGAGGAACAAGACTGTTCTCAACACATTACCTTGAAGGCCTGCAGCCTCCACTGGAAGAGAGGAGAAGATGGTTCCATTGTTAGCAACACGTTGACTGAGTGAATGAAGGAAATCATACCTCTCGAAATGAAGGTGGCCTTGGCAAGCAGATAGCTTGGCAAGCAAAGCAGTATTCCAGACTGTGTCGAATGCCTGAGACATATCCAAGGAGATGGTCCTGACCTCTTGATTGCAGAAAGAGCGGGAGCAGCATGATCAGATTTGACTGATAAGGAAAGAATCCAAACTCATGATCAGAGATCAGACTGTTTGAAAACAGGCCAGACCTGACATTAACAGCAATGATGAATTGCATTGACTTTGCTTGTAATTGGAAATGAGCTCACTGGTAATACAGTTGATATTACTTTTCCCCCTTTCTTCTCGATGGGAGTGATGTTTTCTGACTTCCAGCTTGCAGAAAAAATCGAGTCTTTTGAGTATCCTGAGTAAGAGTGTCGACCCATCGAGGATTGTGCCCAATAGCCCAGGAGACTGCTTCGGCAGCACTGACGCTCTGCACAGAGCATGGTTCCAATGGATGGATGGATGTGATGCCTCCAAAGGAGAATCACAGACCGAAGAGAACAAAGGGGAAGCAATAAATTGACTTCCGGTTCTGGGTTTGGAGCATTGGCAGGTCTCCTTCGGGGCTCTGAAAGTTAAGTTTCCGGTCGTTATCTGTCCCGTTTTAACTGTTTATTTTCTTACCTACATGTTACTGTGTGTTCCTAGTTCGGTTTTGTTTCAAAAATCGTGCTATTTTGTGAGATTTTGTCGAACTTGTCTTACTCGGTGCTTGAGGCCTATCCTTGAGGCTTGAGGCCTACCCTTTGTTCCCCTTGGTGTACGATCGTGTTTATTTGTTTTTTCTCCCCATGATCTTCAATTCCTATCTTTCCCACTTTTTGAACGTCCCCTATCCCAACTTATCACTCTATTTCTTATCTTCAAAAAAATAAATTAAAAAAACGCGACCTTTCTCCAATTCTTCTTCCTCTTCCTCTTCCTCTTCCTCTTCCTCTTCCTCTTCCTCTTCCTCTTCCTCTTCCTCTTCCTCTTCCTCTTCCTCTTCCTCTTCCTCTTCCTCTTCTTCATATACTCTTCTTCTTCTTCTTCTTCCTCATATACTCTTCTTCTTCTTCTTCTTCCTCATATACTCTTCTTCTTCCTCCTTCTTCCTCGATTTTTTCGACAACACTTCCATGACCTAATCTGTTGAAAACTCTCTCAAACATTAATAATAATAACAAAAACGATCTCTTATAATGCTTCATCTTCCTCTTTCACACGTGTGGTACTCTTTACTGTATCATAATGCACTACTCTTCTGCTATTTAAACAGACTGCTCTCAATTCGACCTTTTCTTCATACCTTGCCTAAAAAAATCCAACTGTGACAGCGTTTCTTCTCTCCATTCTCTGAATTCGCCTTTATTGCATCCCTCGAGGAATGTGTTTAATCACATAACTGACCTAAAACGTTTCAAACCCCAGTTTGCCATGAATGTTTGCTTTCCATCAACCATTCTTTTTTTCCAACTTCAGTGCAAACTCACTCCTCTCACACCTCACTCTCAAAGCAACCATCCCATTCTACTGCCTCCAAGCCTCCCTCTCACCTCTCTCAAAAACTCCCCCCCTCACCTTTCTCCCACCATTCATCCCCCTCACTCATCCTTCCCAAAGTTTCCCCCTTCCATCCACAAAGCTGCCTCCTTCCACTGCCCTCTCACCTCCATCTCTTCACTCCACCCCTCAAATCCTCAACTGCCTTCTTCCCCCTCTCTTGTCCCCCCTCTCCCCCAGCACCACAGAGCCTTTTCTCCTCCTCATTCGGCCCCCTCCCCTAGCTATTCTGCAATCCACAACACTCTTTCAACAACACTCCTTACCTCCCCTCGTCCCTTGTCCTACCCTCCCCCTCCCCCCCACCCCCTGCACCCAAAGCCTCCTCCCCTACCTCTTCATTAAAAGTATGGACCTCAAATATCCGGGGCCTTCTCTCAAACCTTTCAGATCTTTCCACACAGGTTGCCACTGACAAACCAGACATAATATGCCGAACAGAAACTTTCCTCCCCCGCAAGACGTGTTTGACTCCCAAGTATCTCTCCCTGGTTACTCCCTCCTCCGGTTTGACAGACCTGACCCTCGCCCTTGTGGAGGAGTTGCTCTCTTCATCAAAGACTATTCCTCACTCTCCATGCACTGCCCTCACTCCCCCACACCCCCAGGAATACCTCTGGCTACGGTTTCCCCTACACTCCCACCTCATGTTAATATGTGGACTGTACCGTCCACCTAACAGTGATGACTCCATCTACACCTCACTATCTGAAAACATGGACCAACTTCTATCTTCTCCTCCAAATTCTCTCTTCCTCATATGTGGTGACTTCAATTATCATCATGCAAGTTGGCTAGGTGTGGGTACCTCTCTCACCTGTCATGGCACATCAGCAAAAGCTTTCTGCGACTCATTGGGACTGACTCAATTGGTCAACTTCCCAACCCGGATCTCAACCAATGGTAGTCTATCTCTTCTGGATCTGATTTTGACAAATTTCCCTGACAATATCTGCTGCTCTTACTCCGCCCCAATCGGTTCTTCTGACCATGTCCTTGTCAAAGTGGACATCTCTCTGGCTGTTATCAGAGAATCACCTCACCACCGTCGAGTCTGGCATTTCACTCAAGCCGACTGGCAGGGTCTCCAAGCAGCCCTCAAACTTATAGAATGGTCTCCTATCGATACTTTCTCCAACATCAACTCATCCTGAGAATTCTTTCAAAGAAACTTGCTCTCCCTCATGCACAGATTTATCCCCTCTCATGTTCAGTTGTCCTACCCTTCCTTCCGCCCTTGCTTCACTGAAGCTTGTGTCCTTGTCCTGAAACAACTTGCCTTTGCCTCATGGAAAGCAAACCCAACTGAGGGCAATCTCAGTTTCTTCCATAAAGCTCGGAACAAGTGTGGATCTACCCTCAGGAGAGCCAGAAAACAACATCTTTCTCATCTCAAGTCTGAACTCTCAAACCTCTCTCCCTCCTCTAAATCCTGGTGGCGTATAATCAAATCTGTTTCTGGTGTATGTTCCCCCTACATCCCCTCCCTTACCTTAAATGGCAGCACTGCTGATACCGCACGTGAGAAAGCTGAATGTCTAAACTCGGTGTTTGCAGCTAAATCTTGTGTCCAAAACCCATCACTTTCTCTACCCACCCTTACCCAGTCGCACCCAACTGTCCCTGGACTCTGTGTCCTTTTCTCCTGACAAGGTGGAGAGCTTGCTGTCAAACCTCGACTCAGATTCTGCAACCGGTCCAGACGGCATCAGCCCACGTGTCCTCAAAGCCTGCTCTTCTGCTCTTGCTCACCCTCTCTCTGTTCTACTCACCCTCTCATTTACTCAAGGCCATCTGCCATCTGCTTTGAAATCAGCTAACATCACTGCCCTGCACATAAAAGGTGCAAAAACAGATCCCTGCAACTACAGACCAATCAGCCTTCTCCCAATCATCAGCAAGGTTCTGGAATCCATCATCGCTTCAGACATCAAATCCTCTTCTTCTCCAATGGCTTGATTTCTGATCATCAATTTGGTTTCAGACCAGGTCACTCTACCCTGGATATGCTGCTTCTGCTCTCCCAACAATGGATGGAGGTACTCAATGTCAGACAGGAAATCCGAGCCGTATCCCTGGATATATCACATGCTTTTGACACAGTATGGCATCCTGCCCTACTCACCAAACTCTCTTCCCATGGTATCCAAGGCCATCTCCACTCATGGCTCGCAGACTTCCTCTCCTGTCGCAGTCAATGTGTGGCCCTAAATGGAGTTCTTTCATCCCCCCCCCCCACTTCCTGTCCAGGCTGGAGTTCCTCAAGGTTGCGTTCTGGGCCCTGTTCTTTTTCTGGTTTTCATCAATGACCTCTCCGACTCTCTGGAAAATCCTCTATATCTCTTTGCCGACAACTCCACCCTCTGCCATACTATCGGTCATCCCTCAGACTGGCAAGCAGCAGCTTCTTCGCTCACTACAGATCTGGATAAAATCACAAACTGGTCCAACACGTGGAACATATCTTTCAATCCAGAGAAATCTCACACTCTCACTATGTCTCTTCGAAAGGACCGTTTGGAAAACCCCCCATCCACTTTCTCCACAATCCTCTGGAAGAAGTCCTTTAAGTCAAGCTTCTGGGTCTCACTATCTGTCATGATCTTTCCTGGGAAAGCCACATTTCAAACTTCGCCTCCAAAGCCAGTCGCCGACTGGGAATCCTCCGTCGTGCAAAGTCCCTCCTCGGCCCACCTGAGCTCCTGACCACTGACAAAGCTTTTGTCTGCAGCCTGATGGAGTACTGCTCTCCCCTCTGGGCTGGTGCTCCTGCCTCCCACCTGTCTCGGCTTCACGCTGTAGAAACCAAGGCATTTCAGATCATTGGCATCTCCTGCAATGAGGGTGAGTCCTTGGGCCTCTCACTCAATCACCGCAGGTTGGTCGGTGGTCTTTCTGTCTTCTACCATCTCCTCTCCAACCTCACCCCCCTGCTCTCTCTCTGCAATTTGTCCCCACCACATTTCTGCAGGCTGCTCAAGGTCCGCCAAAATCCCCTTCTGGTAAAACTATCAAAATCATGAATCACTGCTCACCTTCACTCTTTCATTCCTCTTTTTTCCTGCCTTTGGAATAAACTCCCTCACTCTATTCTTTCCCATTCTTCCCTCCAGGCCTTCAAAACAGCTGTTCACCACCATCTCTTATCATCCCCCATCCAAATCCTCGATCTTTTCTACCCCCGATAATCCACCCAAGCCCACCTCCTTCAAATTCCCTGCTTTCCTTCCTGAAAGTCCCTGTAATGTCCATCTTCTATTCCCCATGTTCCCCATCCCATCCCTTTCCCTTCCACATATCTCCAAATGTCTCTGTTCCCCACTATTTTGTCCTTCCCACTCCCTCCCTCCTGTCTCATGCCCCCCCCTTGATGTGCATTGTGTGTTCGCTCTCATACGAGCCTCGACAAGGTATACAATAAAAATAAAAATAATGGCAGAGCAGGATTTGAGAACATGGGCACTGATCTCATCAGCATCCATTTCCAAAGCAGTATCAAGGCTGGACAGAACTATCACTACATTCAAAGGTGAGAAGGATGCAAAGTATAGTAGACATTGGATATGAGATGGTAAGATGTTGACAGAGCTGGATTGTTTGGGTACATGACATATGGAAGCAAACCCAGACTTTAGCCATTCTGCCTTATCTCAGGCAGATTTGGCAGTCATGCAATTTGATGTAAAAGGGAGTGGGGGGGGGATGGAGGGGAAAGCATACTTCAGGGATGGACTTGACAAATCACCACCTTCACTTGGAGGAAGGAGACTGGTTGTAGAGTTTGGCTTTGAGATTTGCAAGATGGCATTTTCTGGCATGCTCCATGATGGACATACTGCTGACACTATGGCTTTAGCTATCGATGTCCATATAAATGTTTTTCCTCCTAGTACATCATAACTAAGTATGAGCATTATATTTTGTTTCCTCACTTCAAACCATTCATCCACCCACCCTCGGTTCCCTCCCCCTCCTTTTCTCAGTATTTTTCCTTTGCTGACCATCTCATCAGCTAATGTTATCTTGTGAAAGTGAAAGCTGCAATGATGCCTTATGAAAAGAGTAGCTGGTACATTGACAAAATTTCACATTTCTGTCCCAAACTACAGGATTACTTCATCAGATTCATAGCCACACCGACACACCTCAGTGATTCATTGTCCAACCAGTGGATGCTCAGCACAAGATTGGACAAATGGTGGATTGCTATGCCTGTTTCTATGTCAGTCTATGATCGAGGAACTACTTAATCACAAGTGAAGGTTACATTTTGGACACTGTGGAACACGAATCGGGACACGGATTTGAATGCTAACCTGCAGTATATCAGTACTTTGACTCTGAGTTTGGCAAATTGTATGGAATCTCATCCTGAGCGCGTGTGCATACAAAGGAATAAGGTAATTTTTTTCACCCCGTCCGGCAGTCAAACGAAATTGAAAATCATTCCAAACAGGAAACTTACTGTTTTTAAGGATGTCGTAAAGGACACAAACAACAGGCACGAAAAGCGAATTTAACATGTTAAATAAGGTGGTGTAAAAGACGGTGCGTCAATGGAGGTAAACGTCTGAAAAAAGTTCGTTTTTTTCCCCCTCAAACCTCCGAAATCGTTTTTTTATTCAAATTGAATTGTACGCTTGAACACGAGAACACAAATCGCCTTCTTGGCACTTCCAGAAACCTACAGTTTTGCAAAATATTACTTGGACAAAATATTACTCCATCTCGACCAATCGAATTAGCCCCTCCCAATCGCAGGGTGGTGGAACATCGAGATTCAGATAAAATTGCGGCCCGTCGGAAATATCGATCGTGCTCGGGAACGCAAAGCAAGAGTTGAGAAGACCCTTCCCATGTCCTATATCTCAAGACTACACGCGGTAAGGTGTTCTATGAACTCTAGTTTTTTCATACTTTTGTGAATATTTTGAAACAAATTAGATATTGATAAAAAAGAGGTGATAATATTTCCTTTTGTGAATTATTTTTGTGATGATAACTAAACAACTATCCAATAAAAGAAATAAACAATAAATGCAGATAAAATTCACTCACCTTGTGATTGAGTTTGAACATTATGCCATTTGTGAACGTTGGTTCTGTTTTGGTGAGTTGCACTTGGATACGTTGATTATTCTGACAGTTCATTTTGTTTATTTGGTGGAAGTTTGGGTTCAAATACATTTCATCGAGTGATATTCAAAGGACATTTCCTGCGCATTCACGAGGCGATACCAGACAAGCTGTGTGTGACTGGTAACCTAGCGACAAATACGGAGACGGTTCGGTCGATGTGACTGTGTCCCAGCTAATTTGATGCGGACATTTTATGACTGATAGGTGTTTTCAAGGTGATGTGAATGGGTTTACGGCAGCCTGCCACTCCGTTGCAGCACCGGTGTAGTTGATGTGAAGAGGGGTTCAGGTCGCGCAACCCTATTTTTTTTTGTTCTCAGAAATACCGCATGAACTACATTTAGAAATCTTTTGTTCATACATTGAGGAAGTCAATGGGGATCCTCTAATACCTGTACATAGCACAATGAAAGTGGCATATTAAAATGTGTCTTTAAAACGAAGTAGCATTGAGAAAGAAAGCAGGTCGGTGGTCTCTCTCTCTCTCCATCTCCATCTCCATCTCCATCTCCATCTCCATCTCCATCTCCATCTCCATCTCCATCTCCATCTCCATCTCCATCTCCATCTCCATCTCCATCTCCATCTCTCTCTCTCCACCTCCGTTCTGATCTTGCACCCTCTGCTCTTTCAATTCTTTGTCCCCCCCCCCACCACCCCTCCAGGCTTCTACAGGGCTCACACGGTCGACCATCAACACCCTTCTGGTGATACTACCCAAATCCAAAATCACTGTTCACCTCCACTCATTTGTTCCTCTTTTCTCCCACGTGTGGAACCAACTTCCACATTCTCTTCAATCTCATTCTTCCCTCCATTTCTTCAAGACAGCTGTTCATCACCATCTCAGATTGTCCCTAATCTAAAACCTTGATATTTTCTACCCTCGTTAATCCCACTTCCAAATTTCAATTTTTTTTTCCTCCTTGGAGTTTCCTTCTGTATCCATCGTGTCTACCCCATGCATCCTCTCCTTCCCATCACTCTTCCCCACACCCATTGTTTGTCCACCTCCCTCTGTCTTGGCTTTCAACTCTGCTGTTGGTCTTCCCCCTTTTTTCTACTGATCCTTTTGCTTGTTTTATGTCCTGTTTTTGTCTGTTATGGTCTGATCTATTCAGTGTACTCGCTCTTCCATGAGCCTCGATGACATAAGCCTATACAAAAAAGCAGCTGTCACTAAACGTTCTGCCACATCCATTTTGTTTTGGGAACAACGTTCATTTGTATTTGATGTAGGTTTATTTTGTGTTCTTTCTTACAGTTTGGCCTTGGGCCATGCCGTATATCAAATAATCAGCTGTATGAATTATTTACTTTTACAGAAAAGATGTAGGCGAGAGAGAAATTGTAGCTTTTGTACCAAAAAGTGCATGCGGTCGGAGGGAGGAAATTTGAGGGAGTGTGGAGCGCTCACGGAACAATTCTGCAAAAAAGTGGGGTTGGGGACGATAGTGACCAAAACCCGAATGATGTGGATCCTTCTCATCCTTATATGCACCATTGAACATCAAAAACAACTTAGTCAATTTCATAACAACTTTTTGTGCAGACAGCCATGTCTTGCTTTCATTGGTCTATTATTGCGCGTGGAAAGCTTTTGACATAATGGCGTAATGGAATACATCAGCGGTGAAGCCCATGGGGGAGAGGACTGGGGGGCACGTGCCCAATTTGGGTTTCCATTCTCTGCCAGGCCCCACGAACTCACAACTCATACATGCCAATCCATCTTAGCTATAAGACTGACAATACATATTTAATTGAACAGGCGTGTCATGCTTTGAGTGTCTGGGAAGTTGGCGGTCATACTGGAGTTTATAAAATTTGTACGTGCTGCTCCTTGCTTCACTCTCAGCATTCAAATGGTTAAGAGCACGGACAATCCCCATCGGTTGACATCCATGGGTAGGAGGAAATTTCTCCTGATCAGGAAATGCCCTGCTGAATGTGGTGAGAAATGTGGCGCCATTGTTGTGGTGTTGCTCGTATCCAGAGTACCCCAAGCTCAGTGACAGTGTTTGTCGCGTCTAACAGTCGTGTGTATGTGTGTTGTTTGTGTGTGTCAGCTCCACTACAAGGCCAAGATCATGTAAAACAAATTCATCTTTGTCGTTTTTGACAACTTGTGGGATTCCATGTTTCCATTTTACAAAGCCGATTGATAGCAGCTCAGTGGTACCTACTGCCGAATTTGAGCTGCCTGCTGTGATTCTGATTTTTTTTTTTTTTTTGAATGCAGATATGCACTGCTGATAGCAAGCAACCTGTGTGTGCCCCTCTCCCTTCAAAACCCCCCATCCCCAAACTATCTGCCCCTGATTATTCAGAAGTTACAATGACATGATGCCCACAAGTGAGTGCTGGCAAACAGCAGTGGGGTTTAAATGCCCCTTAAAAATGAAAATATCTACTCTTCGATGGAACACCTTCCTGTATTGTGGAGCACATTGGGAAACATGTGGACTCTATTACCATGCACTGGTTTTATAATCACCTAGCTGTTCTGGTATATAGTGACTCTTGAATAGAAATAATGATGTTGGAAGTTGCTGGGTGAGTTGTACTTTGACCCATAGTATTGGGTTTAGTTCACCTATAAGAGAAGAACAGTTCGTGCTTCATATCCACGTCATTCATTCCCTGCTGCAGTTTTAATTGGGTCTTGTGTCAGTGATTGTGTGTCCATTCTAATTGGCATTTTCACCTTTTACAGCACAAAGTTTGTGCCTAATTCCTCGACAACCTTCATTCTTTATCTTCATCTTCATCCCTCATTCTGCGACAAACTGATCTACTATTTAAGTTACAAAAAAATGCTTCACGACCCTCTTCCACTTCGATTACATTCTATTGGTAGATAAATAGTGTAACGGTGAATGAAGGAGGTTGAGAGCAGCTAAACCGGCCATTCGTTAGTATTGCTGGAATAATTCCAAAATGTTCTAATGGACCAAATTCCATTGATGATGTTGTCATGGTGAACGACTCAGGAGATTTAAAGCGAAGGCTGCAAAATAACAGCAAAATTGGTGCACCAGCTATGGCCAGAGGAGGTTGAGGCACATATAAGGCGACAGCAAGAAACTTTAACTAACTTTATCAGCTTCAGCTACTGGCAATGGCATGCCTATGGCAAACGAGGGATACAGATAACTGAATGCAACATCGAGAAAGCATTCATTAACGACTTGTCTGAAAGAGAGCACACATGATATGTATATCAAGAATAAGACAAATAGCTATAAAATTACGTTGAATTAAGTTAAATAAATTGATCGGTGAGATGCTGTGAATTTAGTTAGGATCCACTGTTGTGGCCATGAACTTCGTGCGACCGGTTGTGGTAGCACAGCCACACGTCATTCACCATACAAAGACTACAAGTCGTTTCTTTTATCGATGCACCGACCAAATGACAACTAAGCAAGAAGAGAATAAAGCAGCTAATGAGACAATTATAACAGGTGCTGCACGTACAGGACCAGGATGTACTAATGAGGAAAGCTTACCTGCTCTTGAGGTCAATCAACAACAGCTATTACGCTGCTGGGATTTTGATGAGGGCAGGCAGTGTGACGAGAAATGGCCAAGAGACGATTGTGAAATATGAAGGCAAGTAGACAACAATCCTGACCTTAATTTGAGAAATGGGCACGACAGGTGGCGAAAAGTTAGCGCAGGTATATAGAAGGCCAAAAGGACGATCACCGAGATTTCTCCGCCACAGCAACCACGACACCAATCCTTCGTGTTCAAAGTTTTATGTTTGCCACGTGATGAGATTCCGTCGGTTTTGTAACTTCTGTGTCTGTCGTGATTTATTATTCGGAAGTATTTTAATTATCGTGGTTATTATATTGTTTTTGAAATTTTGTGAGCCCACCTTCTTGCTCTGCTGCTTTTGTGGGAAAAGGTCGTGCGAGGTTGCCCAAGCCGTAGATTTGTTTTCGGCGCGAAGACCATCTTTCCGCCAATGGCTTTTTGATTTCTATCTTGCATGGACCTCGTCTATCAAGACCAAATTATGTTGCGATATATTCCGTGCATTATGTTGAGCATTTTGTTTTATCCAGAACACAGCACTCTTGTTCAAGTCCTTCTTGAGAGAGTCCACCAATCTTCTTGTGGTCGGCAATAAACAGACCTAGGGACTCAAACCCTGCATAGATGCCGATAACACGGATAGCCTTGGACTCAATCGCCTCGAAAGGAACGATATGGGGGAGGGGGGATACTCTTCAGATGAAGGCCGTGTACACTTATAATGAGTTCTAAGCAGCTCAGAATGAACTTCGCTTGGCAGAGAATACTGAGGAGTCAGCCAGTCTTAAACGCCAGTTTGGAGATGTGGTTCGTCCAAGATTATTCGTGACGTATTGTAAGGTCTAGAAGTTACAGTAACTTCATCTTTTCCAGCAGTTGGCCAGATAATTACACTGAGCAGTTCAAAAGGCAGTCCTTGTGGAGGTACGGACTGAGAGCATGGGATTTCCATGCGATGAGACATGTTCCAGGTAGTTGACCAACAAAATTTTTTTTCCTGGTCTGCAGAGATGGATGTCACATTAACCGACGTCTTAGAAGTGTGTTCTACTGGTCGTCACAGGGTGGAGTCATCAACAAAATGGCACAGCGAATTTTCGAGGGAAGTGGAGAGGTCGTTGATGTAGACAAAGGTCGGTTCTAATACACCGTCTGGTAGGACAACAACCTCAAGAGGGAGATAACGAGCCAGAATGTCATCAAGTGCAACGCGTTGTTTCCACTTTCAGAGCAAAATCGAATAAGCATTCAAACAGGGTTCCCTGAATACCATTAGGAGACAGCTTGGGAAGTATTAGTAAGCAGCTTGGAAACAGCTTGAAACGTATTTTCAAGCAACTCGGAATGCTGACAAATTTCTACCATTCTATGCTTGCTGGAAACTGTAACGTTTGACTTTCCTCATTCAACATGGCATATCTCTAAAAGTCATGTGACGCAAATACCATACCAACATTGATTGCATTCTCTATGATTATGATGCAATGTAATAACAACAAATAATTATTGTGTGGTCACTTAATATACTGATTTTTGGAGCATTTTGCAGATACATTCCACTTGTGGATAGGGTTGTGGGCTTGGGATCGAAGGGTCCTGAGTTCAAATCCCGCTTGGCTGCTGAATTAATACCAGGTGGGGTTGACTCAGCCTGTCATCCTTCTGTGGTCGGCAAAATGAGTGCCAGCTTGATGGTATCCTATGTCGGAGTGGCGACCCGTCCAGGATTGTGCCCAATAGCCCAGGAGACTGCTTCGGCAGCACCAATGCTCTGCACAGAGTATGGTCCCAATGGATGAATGGATGGATGGATTCCACTTGTGGCACTTAAAGTATGTGTTTATTACCCTGTTTGTATGCTCTTTGCCCATTGTTGCATTAATTTGCACACCCATTCACTCTGCTTAACTGAGGGTATCGATAATTGGAAAGAAGGCTGAAAGGGATAAAACGTGCGATGTCCGATTGGGGGATTTCGGTTTGTTGTATGTTGGATTTGGGGAGACTGGTGGTTGAGCAGATTGAGACTTTCTATTTTACTCGTCGGGATTCAATTCGCATATAGCGGTCTACATTTACTTGTACGAATTTAAAAGTTTATTATCGTAATTTTCATTCTGCTGTAGGCCAGTATGATGGCACCACATTTGGTGATGTTAAAAAGATATAATTTAATTCTGACTTCTTTTTTATGGAAGAGAGGTAACAAAGGGTAAAAAGGCAAGAAACTAATATCGGAGCCATTGTTGGACAAAATCAAGGGGATTAATTTTTAAAAAACATAAGAGGAGAAAGCAGAGGGGAGGAAAGAAGAATCTGCAAATAAGGAGGTTGAGATAGGGTAACGTTAATGGGAGTCTGAGAGGTTTGAGGAAGGAATAGGGAATGACATCAGTTTTTGCATCTTTTTTATGCAATGCAACGATGTTGGCTGTTTTTCAAGCAGATGGAACATGAACTAGAGTGAAAAGAGCAGAAAGAGGATGTGCAAGAGCAGCAGAGCAGGTTTTTTAGGACACATGCGCTGCTGTCATCCACTCCAGTTGCAGAATCAGAGTCAACAGTTGGTAGAAACTTCTCCACCTTCTCAGCTGCAAGAGACGCATCATCCAGGAGAAGATTCGTGTGACTAGGTAGGGTGGGTGTGGAGAGCGATGGGTTCGGGACACAATACTTCAAAGTAAACACAGAATTGAGGCATTTGACTTTGTCACGAGTGGAGTCAGCTATGGTGCAATTTGAAGAGAGGGAAGAGATGGAGGAGGAGCATCTCCGGAGACAGACTTACTAAGGTGCCAACAGGTTTTAAGGCCCTGTCACACCTTGACGATTTAGCCAGCGTATGCCGACGTATGAAAAATTTGTCTAAAACGCTGGCACACGTCGAATACGTTATGGGTAAGTTTTGTATACGTTAAGAGCACGCTGGCACACATCGTAGTATGCTGGCATACGTCGTAGTACGCCGAGCTGTTGGACAAATTTTCCATGCTTGAAATTTTTCGACGTATGCCAGCGTATGACTCACACATTCCACATAACGCTGGCCATAAGTTGTAGGCACGTTTCGCGATCGTTGACACACGTTACTTGTAAGTTACTCATAAGTCGAAACACATCGAGGTAATGGTTAGCATCAGTGTTCCAGACTCCCTGTTTTTTTTTTTTCTTCGGTATGACTGTGATGTTGACACTTCAATTTCTAGTGCGGTTATAATATAATATAATTAATAGGCTGCCGCTCAACGATTTAAATCATGACCGCACTAGAAATTGAAGTGTCAACATCACCGTCATACCAAAGAAAAAAAAAAACCAGGGAGTTTGGAACACTGACGCTAACCATTACCTCGACGTGTTTTTTTACTTATGAGTAACTTACAAGTAACGTGTGTCGACGTGTGTCAACGATCGCGTAACGTGCCTACAACTTATGGCCAGCGTTATGCGGAACGTGTGAGTCATACGCCGAGTACATCGATAAATTTTCAACATGCTGAAAATTTGTCGACATACTCGGCGTACTACGACGTATGCCAGCGTACTACGACGTATGCCAGCATGCTCTTAACGTATACAAAACCTACCCATAACCTATTCGACGTGTGCCAGCGTTTTAGATAAATTTTTCATACGTCGGCATACGCTGGCGAAATCGTCAAGTTGTGACAGCGGCTTGACACTTCAATGTCTAGTGCAGTTATGATTTGAATCGTCGAGCTGCAGCCTTTTAATAGGCTACGCCACGTGATCGTCGGCGATACGCTGCCGTGCTATGCATAAGTTAGACTATCGTTGGGCATAGGTTGTGAACGCCGACAACACGCTCAGCATTCGTTGGTATAAGTTATCTATATGTGATTGAAACGTTCTGTGTATGTTACTAATACGTTATGCATACGTCCAACTCGTTATGAATACGTAAAAAACATCAATAGTTCAGCGTACACCAGCGTTTTACATACATTTTGATACCTTGCCATACGCTGGCTAAAACGTCAAGGTGTGACAGCGGCTTTAGAGGAGGGAGACAAGTTTGGAATTTCATTCTTGAGGTTGGACAGGTGTTGTTTTCTGGTTCACCTGAGAGTGGACACACACTTGTTTGGGGCTTTGTGGAACGAGCTGAGACAGCCTTTGGTTTGGTTTGCTTTCCAGGAACAGAAGGCAAGTTATTTCAGAGCAATTCCCTTACCACATGATTTAGTGTACCATGGACAACAAAAAGGGTTGGATAACTGAAGACGAGATGGGATGGATCTGCGCATAAGAGTGAACAGGTTTCTGAGGAAGAATTCCCAGGCTGGGTTAATATCAAGGGCAGTTGATGAAGGAGATCAGTCCCGAAGTGAGATGGCTGCTTACAATCCCTGCCAATCTGCCCGAGTGTTAGACTCGCCGGCGCTGAGTCAGCTCTTTGAGAATTGCCAGAGAGGTAATTGCCATTAACGAACCGCGTTAACCGGGTACTTGCTAACGTGGCCCTGACACGTCGAAGCAATGTGCTTTGAGAATAGCTGAGTTCATGGAAGCTATACTCGAGTATGATGCATAGTTCCTCCTCAGGATTAAATCTGTATCTCTCCAGTCTCCACAAACATAAGATAATGCACTTTAATGTCGTAACCTTCAAAAATGCTTCATCTGCCATTAGGGTTCAATGTGATGCACGGGAAGGCGGAAGAAATGCTATGAATGATGAGACAGGATGATGAAAATTGACATTTCAGCAGATGGAATAAATATATACATAAATGTACCAATTATTGAAGACACTTACTTACAACCAAACACCGAAGTAGCTGAACACCCAATCACTAACACCGAACAAGGGAGTACTCCCTTGATACTTGCAGAGATTGTGCAAAAGATTGGCAGATGGAATTTAACCTGAGCAAGTGTAAGGTGTTGGGGATGGGGAAGAACAATGAAAATAGAGATTACAGGATGCAAGGGGTAATTTTGGAACGTGTCACACAGGACAAGGATCTGGAGGTGGAAATAGATATGGGAGGTAAGCAGGCAGAACAGTGCCAGGTCGCTTCAGGTAAAGCAAATCGGGTTTTAGGTTGTAAAAAACCGGAGGGGGTCATTTATAAATCAAAAGAGGTGGTGTTAACATTGTGCAGGAATTTCGTGAGGGCCACATCTGGAATATTGTGTTCAGTTTTGTTCACCATAATTCTGGAAGGACATAGATGTCATACAGAGGGTTCAGCGCAGGGCTACGAGATTGATTCTGGGCCTAGCTGGACTCAGCTATGAGGAGTGGTTGAAGGAGACAGGGCTTTATTCACGAGAAAGGAGGCAGTTATGAGGAGATATGATAGAGATGCTTAAGATAATGAAAGGTAAAGACAAAATAGGTGCAGATAAATTATTCAGCAGAGTAAACAGTGATAGGATCGGGGCCATAGACTGAGACTAAAGAAGAGGAGAGTGAAGACGGTAGCAAGACAGTGGTCTTTTACTCAGAGAGTAGTTAATGCATGGAATGACCTCCCTGGAAAAGAAGTGTCAGCAGAAAAGTAGATAATTTTAAATTAGAATTCGATGGGTACCCGGAAGTTATGGAGATGGAGGGGTATGTGGATGTTGAAAGGACTTTTCGGTAGTTTGAGTATTGATGGGTGATTGTGTGTTTGTGTACGGATCACTCTTGGTGGGGGTCTCATCAAGGGGTGTTGTGTGGTTGATGTTTTGTGTTTTTAACCAAGCCCATGCCCCTGCCCATGAGAGGAAGAAAAAAAAATACAAAAACTTGAAATAAATCGATTTTTAAAAATTTGCATTTTCTTTGAATATTGTGTTGATAAATTGGTATGGTGATCGTGCAGGCATGATGGGTTGAATAACCTCCACCTGTGTCTGTTTTCTTTGTATAAGAATGATGTTTAAAACTAGGAAGTAAGGCATCGCTCATTGTTCTCCATGCAAATTCAGCAAAGTGCTGATTCCATTTGGTACTTCCCCCTGGCAGATGAAACGTCAACTTACTGTGTTGAAGAAGCCTGGTGTTGGCTTAGTGGTTTGGGTGGTGGCTTAGGATCCTAGGGTCCTGAGTTCAAGCCCCGTTGGCCGCTGAATTAAAATACACCAGGATGTTGACTCAGCCCATCATCCTTCCGAGGCCGGCAGAATGAGCACCAGTGTACTGGTAAGGGGGGGGGCACTGCATCAGCGGCATAGCCGCGTCCCAACCAATGATGCAACCAGCAGCGACAGGCTGCACTCGATAGAGAGAGACTGTGTTGAAAAAGCCCTGGCTTGGCAGTAACACATGAAGAGCACAACCACACCGGCTGTCGTTCCAGAAGGACTCATTCATGGCCTTGTCTTTATATGGTGGAACACTGATGTCCACAGCTCTTGTTTAAACCCACTCCACTCTGGCTTTGACTCCAATTTTTTCCAGTTTCTATTCAGCCCCAGCATGTAACAAGCACACTCTCAACATCACTGTATTGGTTTTTCGAGAAATATCTGACCTAAGATAGCCCCTTTCAGTCCCAGTTAATTTGAAGGTGTATCTTGGTCACATGGACATGATTCCTTTGTGTCCAGTCCTCACAACATTCCAGACCATAATGTAGCTGCCCCTCCAGCCCTGCACAAATCTTCTGATCATGACATACGTGGAATGGCCTGGTTCGAGAGAGCCACTGTTGTGTTGGTATTATCAGGCTCTTAATGGCTTTTGATGAATTTCTCTGAAAGGATTGTTTCCGCAGCTGTCTGAGAAGAACGAATGGCATTTCTAACATTTTTATTTATTTAATTAGCTTTGGGTAACTGTTT
Organism: Eptatretus burgeri; assembly: GCF_056783735.1. Classification (NCBI taxonomy): domain Eukaryota; kingdom Metazoa; phylum Chordata; class Myxini; order Myxiniformes; family Myxinidae; genus Eptatretus; species Eptatretus burgeri. The sequence goes on along the minus strand of NC_140964.1, from coordinate 124,748,071 downwards.
GTAAGATGCAGACAAAGGACATTAAGGACAAAACAAACATAGGAAAATGTTATTCAGTGAACAGATCAAGCAAATTCTAGGAAGGAAAATTTATACTTCTACACTTGCATACAAAATCAATAAAATTGGATCACAGACATAATATGAAACCCCAAACTCGTAACACGTCTCTGCAGGGTAGATCCAAGATGGATGGCTGAACTACTCTTCCTCCTCGTACTTTGATATTTTTCGAATAGTTTCCTGCACACACCCATAATTGTATGTTGCAGCCATATGGAATATTATTTAAGATGAATGTGATTCTTATGAAAAAGACAAGGGGCCGAATTTATAAAAGGCTTTAAGCAAGTGTCTTGCGAACACATGCCTAGCCCTTTAAGGGGTGACAAAAACATCGTTCTATGTGGAGAAATTTACAAAGGGAACCGATTAGTTTTGGGCATCGAAACAGACGATTAGTTGTGCAAATCTAAACAGCTGATGAGTTGTGCGAGCCAAAACAGCCGATTAGTAGTGCGTGCCTAAACAGCCGACAAGTGGTGTGCCGAAGCAGCTGAATAGTTGTGTATGCCGAAACAGCCGATTAGTTGTGCGTGCCGAAACAGCCGATTCATTGTGTGCCTAAGCAGCTGAATAGTTGTGTATGCCTAAACAGCCGATTAGTTGTTCGTGCCTAAACAGCCGATTAGTTGTGCACACCTAAACAGCCGATTAGCTGTGCGCCGAAGCAGCTGAATAGTTGTGTATGCCTAAACAGCCGATTCGTTGTGAGTGCCTAAACAGCCAATTAGTTGTGCGCCTGTGCAGCTGAATAGTTGTGTATGCCTAAACAACCGATTAGTTGTGCGTGCCGAAATAGCCGATTAGTTGTGCGAGCCTAAGCAGCCGATTATTTGTTCACACATAAGCAGCCGATTAGTTGTGCGCGTCCAAACAGCCAATTAGTTGTGTGTGCCTAAATAACCGATTAGTTGTGTGCACCTAAACAGATGATTAGTTGTATGCGCCTAAGCAGCCAATGAGTTGTGCGTGCCCGAACAGCCTATAAGTTTTGCATGCCGAAACAACCAATTAGTTATGTGTGCCGAAACAGCCTATTAGTTGTGCATGCCTAAACAACCGATTCGCTGTGTGCGCCGAAACAGCAAATTAGTTGTGTGAGCCTAAGCAGCCGATTTGTTGTGCACGGCAAAACAGCCGATAAGTTGTGCATGCTCAAACAGCCGATTAGTTGTGCGTGCCGAAACAGCTGATTAGTTGTGCACCCCTAAGCAGCCAATTAGTTGTGTGCGCCTCTGCAGCCGATTAGTTGTGTGCGCTGAAACAGCCAATTAGATGTGCGTGCCTAAACAGCCGATTAGTTGTGTGCGTCTAAGCAGTCGAATAGTTGTGTATGCCGAAACAGCCGATTATATGTGCATGCCTAAACATCCGATTAGTTGTGTGTGCCTGAACAGCCGATTAGTTGTGCATGCCTAAACAGCCATTTGATTGTGCGTGCCTGAACAGCTGATTAGTTGCGCATGCCTAAACAGCCATTGAGTTGTGCGTGCCTGAACAGCCGATTAGTTGTGTGCGTCTAAGCAGCCGAATAGTTGTGTATACCGAAACAGCCGATTAGATGTGCATACCTAAACATCCGATTAGTTGTGCATGCCTAAACAGCCATTAAATTGTTCGTGCCTGAACAGCTGTTTCGTTGTGCATGCCTAAACATCCGATTAGTTGTGTGTGCCTGAACAGTTGATTAGTTGTGCATGCCTAAACAGCCATTAAATTGTGCGTGCCTGAACAGCTGATTAGTTGTGCACGCCTAAACAACCATTGAGTTGTGCGTGCCTGAACAGCTGATTAGTTGTGCACACCTAAACAGCCGATTCGTTGTGCACACCTAAACAGCCCATTAGTTGTGTGCACCTAAACAGCCAATTTGTTGTCAATGCCAAAACAGCCCATTAGTTGAGTGTGCGTAAACAGCTAATATGTTGTGTGTGGCTAAACAGCTAATTCGTAGTGTGAGCCTCAACAGTCCATTAGTTATGCATGCCAAAACAGCCGTATATTTGTGTGCGCCTAAACAGCCGATTGTTGTGCATGCCTAAACAGCCAATTGGTTGTGCATGCCTAAACAGCTGATTGTTGTGCGTGCCTAAACATCCGAATAGTTGTGCATTCCTAAACAGCTCATTAGTTGTGCAAGCCAAAACAGCTGATGAGTTGTGCGCACCAAAACAGCTGGTTAGTTGTGCTCACCTGAACAGCCGATTAGTTGTGCGCACCTAAACAGCTGATTAGTTGTGCGTGCTTCAACAGCCGATTATTTATTTGTGTGCACCTAAGCAGCCGATTGTTGTGCATGCCGAAACAGCCAATTAGTGGTGTGCGCCTAAACAGCTGATTACACTGAACAACAAAATTTTTTTACTGGAGATGTGTAAAGTGATTTAGACTAATTTGGGTACGCTGATTTCAAAAATCATAACCGTTTTGCTGTATCACGTCAGGATTTTCAGTAACAGAAATATTCCCATTGCCTAGAAGTCAGGATTTCAATGAAATTTACAAAAATTCATTTATTCATTTATTTCATCATGAATGCTTCAAAATTATAGAAATTACAGAAAAAACTCCACTAGAATGTAATTAAAAATGCTTTAGGCATTTGGCTTTGCGTTTGTGCTGCTCTGTGTCAGTTTCACGATGCAGGAACCAGCAGAAATCGCCCATCATGTTCGGGTTGTGCCGCCCTTGGTAACGCGTCTCCATGAGTGAAATCTCTTGGTGGAATCGCTCGCCGTGCTCGTCCGAGACTGCTCCCAAGTTGTCAGGGAAGAAGTTCAGGTGCTGGTGTAGGAAATGGATTTTCAGGGTTATCCTGGAGCCAAGTTTCCTGAAGGACTCCAGCAGCTGCTGCACTATTTCTTCATAGTTGTCCGCGCGCTCGTTCCCCAAGAAGTTGTCCGTCACAGCTTTGAAGCTCCTCCACGCTGCCAGCTCTTTGGGGTTTAGAGTTGTCGGAAAAGTTTCGTCCTTCATAATCTGTCGGATTTGCGGTCCAACAAAGACACCAGCCTTGATCTTGGCCTCCGACAAGGTGTTGCCAAACTTTTCCTTGAGGTATAAAAACGCACGCCCATTCAGATCCATTGCCCGTACAAAACTTTTCATCAAGCCGAGCTTTATGTGGAGTGGTGGAAGGAAAACCTTGGCTGGGTCGACAAGGGCGACATGCTTCACGTTGTGTCGACCAGGTACATGCTCTTTTCGCTCTTCCCAATCTTTCTTCGTCCAGTGATTCTTGTCGTCTCTGCTATCCCAGAGACAAAGGAAGCACATGTATTTCGTGTAGCCTGACTGCAGCCCTAACAACAGCGCCACCACTTTCAAGTCTCCGCAGATGTGCCAGTTGAAGTCATTGTACTTGATGGAATCAAGCAGCTGCCGCATAGTCTCATAGGTCTCTGTCATGCCGAACGCGTGAGCCAGTGGGACTGATGGTTTCTCGTTGCCATTGTGGAGCAAAACAGCCTTCAAGCTGTTCTTCCCCGAGTCGATGAAGAGGCGCCAGTCTGCAGGATCGTGATCACACCCAAGTTCTTTCAACAGACCGTTGATGTCACTGCAGAATGTCATCGTGTCTTCCATCTCAAAGAACTCAGCCATGTCTCTGTGACGTGCTCTGAACAAGGATATCTTGGTGTTAGGTTCAAGTAGATTCCACTGCTGCAGCCTTGATCCAAGCAGCTCTGCCTTCGCCTTTGACAGCGAGAGATCTCTTACAAGATCATTTAAGTCTCCCTGGTTCAGAAGGTGTGATTCTTGAGTGTCGGGTTCAAAAGGTTCATCATCACCATCCTCTTCACCACTGCTTACAGCTATGTTCTGATCAGCTGGAGGTGTTGGAACGGGGTTCTCGTCATCATGAGGCACAGGTTTACGAGCAGAGACGCAGTCAGCGTACTTGATGTGACCTTTATTCTTCTTGTTGAAGCCGGCGATGCTTGTGCAGCAGAAATAACAATCATCATGATGATTCTGCGGCTCACGCCATATCATGGGCACCGCAAATGGCATGCTCGCGCGCTTGCCCACCAACCACTGAGTCAAGGTTGTGTGACAGCTTGTGCAGCAGATGTGTGGTGCCCAGCTCTGTTCTTGGTCCCCACCTTACACCCGAAGTAGTGAAAGTAGGCGGCCTTCATTTTCACTGCTGTAGATATACTTCGCTGTTGATCTTTTTTGGTATACCGACCACAGACATAACAGAAGTTGTCAGGATGATTGGTACAGGAACGCCTACTCATCTTTATCTGAAAGAAAGAAATATAACACAAGTTAACAACAATTGTACGAAATAGACATGTTAAAGACATATGTAAATTTCATTGAAATCCTGACTTCTAGGCAATGGGAATATTTCTGTTCCTGAAAATCCTGACGTGATACAGCAAAACGGTTATGATTTTTGAAATCAGCGTACCCAAATTAGTCTTAATCACTTTACACATCTCCAGTAAAAAAAATTTTTTGAAATTTGTTAGTTATTTTTTGAAAGTGTTAGTATTTTTTTTATTTTTATATATTTTTTATTTTTTATATATTTATTTTTATACTTTTATTTTTGAAAAGTGTTAGTATTGCTTGCCTAAACAGCCGATTTGTTGTGTGCGCCTAAACAGCCGATTTGTTGTGTGCGCCGAAAGAGCGGATTTGTTGTGTGTGCCTAAACAGCGGATTTGTTGTGTGCCGAAACAGCCGATTTGTTGTGTGTGCCTAAACAGCGGATTTGTTGTGTGCCGAAACAGCCGATTTGTTGTGTGCGACTAAACAGCAGATTTGTTGTGTGCGCCGAAACAGCGGAATTGTTGTGTGTGCCTAAACAGCCGATTTGTTGTGTGCGCCTAAACAGCCGATTTGTTGTGTGCGCCTAAACAGGCGATTTGTTGTGTGTGCCTAAACAGCCGAATTGTTGTGTGCGCCGAAACAGGAGATTTGTTGTGCGCACCTAAGTTATGATTCAATTCCTTTTAAACATTTATTTTGCTCAGCGTGCCATACAAGAGGTTTCCTCACCAATTCACCTAAATGACTTCGCATTGACCTCATGTACACATCAATTTTTAGTTTGTGTGTTCCAATGATGAAAATACGTCGGCAAAGAAGAGGGGACAAGTTTTTATTGGAGTAACGAATGGGTTTCATTGAAATAATCAAGGTTTACTAATTAACAATCCACGACAGGAGTAGTTACACAGGCGCAAATAAGAGAAAGCAGCTCGAATGGGAAGATATTTCAAAAAGGATGGCGACACATTTTCCATATCGCACAAAATCCTCTGCCAGGGATCTCCGAGAACTCTGGATGAGGATGAAGATTAAGGCAAAGGCACAAAGTCGGTTGAACTGCCCTATTCCTATCCTCTACCTTCTCCGAGCTAATTCAAGCACTCCATCCATATTCACCGTCCCATGTAAACTACCAATTATAATCCATGCAATGCCTGCTTCAAGGCCTTAAACACACTCTTAGATATGTCCTCCCTGACGTGTATAAGTTTCTTTGTTATTTAAATGCTTGTGAATCGGTTTTGATCCGCATCAGAAACTCACTCTTCAGCGATTGGCGATTAACTTTGAACAGGAGATCATCGCACGATTAGCGATTCTTAAACGCCTTTCGTAAATTTGGCCCAAGACGTTTTAATTGCTCTTTCGACATGACAATTTAATCACTCCTTTCTGTGGCCAGGAGTGTTTCTTAGTAGGTCACTGTATGTGACGTAGGGAAAAGGTTGTTAAGCGAAGATGATGATGATAATTGACCATATGTGACATCTCAAGGCTGCTTTCTTTTTCAACAGCTGTGAAAACCCTCTCCCAAGAACCTTTGGTTGCCCTTTCTCTCCACAAACACGTCTTGTTTGCCTGTGTGCTGTTCTGTCCTCCAACCAAAGGTGACTCCATTTACATCTTTCTTTGTGCCAACATGGACCGAGTTAATAAGCATACAACCCAACTGTCTTCCGCAAACGCAGCGATTTCAACTGTCACTATATGCCAATTGGCTGGGATTTTTTGCACTGCAGCAAAGGACTTCTGTGACACCATGGGTCTGGCCCACTCTGAATTCTCTGACACATTTCTGCCAATGCCAAATTGTTCTTTCTGGACCTGGTAATGACCCACTTTCCTTTTAAAATCTGCTTTTCCTCCACCGTTCCAATTCATTCATCGGATGATCTTCTAGTGAGAGTCCACCCCTCTCAGGCTGTTGTCAGAGTACAGCTGCAGTGCTGCAGCAGTACAGCTGCAGTGCAGTCAGAGTACAGTCTGCTGGTTCACTCAGGCAGAATGACAGGGAATCCAAACTGCTCTCATTTCAGGATTGGTCTTCCATCTCCACTGCCCCCGATATTGATTCTGCTGGACAATTCTTCCGCAAAAGCTTCTTTCCTCTCATACACATGTTTATCACATATTTGCAGCTATCATACTCATCCTCTCACCCTGAGTACACTAAATCATGTAGTGAAGCAGTTTCCTTCAAACAATTTGCCTTTCAAATGTGACCAAAGGCAATCTCAGATCGTTCCACAAAGCCCGCCAGAAGTAGATGTCTATTCTCAGGAGAGAAAATATCAAGCCAACCTCAAGGCTGAACTCTAATACCTGTCTCCTTCCTCAAAGTCATGGTGGTACCTTGTTAAGTGTATATCTCTGGTGTATGCTCCCCTTCCATCACTTCCATCACTTCAAATGGCAACCACAGCTGCTCATGAGGAGGCTGAATTCAACATGTGTATGCTTCCAAAACTCATGAACCCAACCCTTCAGTCCCTACCCTACCCGCTCTCACACCCAACCGCTGTTGTGAACAGTGTCTTTCTCACCTGAAAAAGTGGATGGGGTTCTGAAAACCCTTGATGCCAATTCTGCAAAATGCTTGGACGATATCATCGCCCAAGTCCTTACAGCCTGATCTGCAGCTCTTGCATTGACTATTTCTGCTCTGTTCAGCATAAAATTTACCTGAGCTCACCTTCCATTTACTTGTAAGTCAGCCCACATCACCTAAGTATACAAAAACGGTCCAAAAACAGATCGTCTTTACTATATACCCAATAGCTTACTTCTAGTTTTAGCCAAGTTATGGAATCCATCATTACAGTTGACATGAAATTCTTCCTTTTCTCCAATGATCTGATCTCAGAACATCAGTTTGGTTACTTATCCAGTCATTCCACCATGGAAATACTGCTGCTGCTGCTGCTGCTGCTCTCCTCCCAATGGATGTCGGCCTTGAATCTCAGACCAGAGATTTTCAGGGCTCGCTGGACATGTCTTGACCAAATAACATAGTCTTGCACCCCACCTTGCTCTGAAAACTCTTAACTCATGTCATCCAAGGTCAGCTTCTCTCATGGCTTGTTAACTTCCTCGACTCTCTTAGTCAGTGTGTTGTTTGCTCTGAACATAATCCTCTCATCATCTCTCCCTGTCAAGGCCGGAGTGTCCCAAGCCAATGTCTTGGGCCCAGTCTTGTTCCTTATCCAAATCAACAATCATTATGATAGTCTGGAAAACCCTGCTTATCCTTTCACTGATGATTCCATCCTTTGATGTGTTATCAATCGTCATTCAGATGGATAGGCAGCAGCCTCTTTCATCTCTCGACATTTCTAGAATCAGGAGCTGGTCCAACACTTGGAATCTGGCTTTCAATCCCGTCAGATCTCATAAAATAACTATCTCTCTGAAAACGCCATCTCGCAAACCCTCCCATCTACTTCCTTCACAAACCACTTAAGAAGGTTTCTCAAATGTTTCAGTTTCACTATCAGCGGTGATCTCTCTTTGGCAAACCACATATCAGTTGGCCAGCCTTTGACTGGGCATCCTCTGTCATGGCAAGTCTCTCCCTGCGAAATCCAAACTTCCAACAACCGACCAGACCTTCATCCATATCTTGTAGTGCTGCTCTCCCATTTGAACTGGTGCTCCTGCCTCATACCTTTCACATCTTGAAACTTTAGAGACCAAGTTCCTCCAAATTATTGGAATCTCCCACAATTAAGCTGAATATTTGGCAATGTTACTCCAACATCGCAGACAGGTTTGTGGCTTCTGTCATCTCCCACCCTCTTTCTGATCTTCTACCCTCTCCCCTTTCCGTACTCTGCCTCTCCCTCCACCCATAAGCCATTTTCACACCAAAAATGACAGCAACATAGCCGGCATTAAAATACCGGCATTGCCCAATGCATTGCGATTGCATGCGATGCCAGGATTGGTTTTAGCGACCATTCACATCAAGTCGATGCCAGCAAATTGGTGGAAAATGCCAGTATTTTACTGGAAGCTGGTGCGATGTGAATGGGGCCTGAGGGTGCATGCCTTCTGCCAGTAACCTGCTCCTGGTGAAACTCCCCAAGTCCAGGCTTCCTGCTTCCCTTCACTCATTTGTTCATCTTTTCTCCTGCCTGTTGAATCAACTTCCTCAGTCTGTTCAATCTAATCCTTCAATCATAAGCATCAAGTTCACAGTTCAGCTCATCGTCCTGTCACCCTTAACCCACACTCTTGATATTTTCTACCTTCATTAACCCCCTTCAAGCACATCCATTCTTTTCTCGGTTATCTCTCTCTCTCCCTCTCCCTCTCCCTCTCCCTCTCCCTCTCCCTCTCCCTCTCCCTCTCCCTCTCCCTCTCCCTCTCCCCACCCACCTTTCCATTTTTTTATTCCACTGCTGCTTCATCCCCAGTTCCCCCTTCCTCTTCTTTCAGTGCCTTGTGTTTCAACTTGTATCCTGCCAGTTCACCCCTCATCCCCCCCCTGTGTCCTCCTCCCCCTCTCCATACTCTCATTCTTTCCCTCACCCATTATTCCTCCAAGTGTCGCTCTGTTGTGGACCTATACCCTGCTGTTGGTGTTTCCACACTTTCCACTGTGTTCTGTTTTATGTTCCAGCTCTTACATGACCTTTGACTTTGTATCAATGAAGGAATGGATGATATTGTTGCTGAAAAATAAATGAAGGGCCTTTTGGAGTTTCACTTCCATTCCACTTTTTTGTACATTTAATTCATATGTAGCACAAGGCCAATCCCAAGGACAATGTGGCCCCAAATTCACGGGCCTTCACATGAATGACAAAGACACGAGGAGACAATGGACAAATTGAAACGCAACGTGGAACTTCAACCTGGGATCACACCATCCACATGAGGCATTGAAGTGCAAAGATCAGAATGCCAAACAGAGCAACTCACCATTCGATGTTATTGGTCAGATGTTTAAATTATTCCATATTGTGATTGTTTCCTGCTGGTGCACCAACCGTTACCGTACGGATGGCGCAACCGAACCGAACAACGACTGGCGTGCCAAACAGCAATAACACCAACTCAACAAACAATCGATCCGACTGTTAGAGATTGATTTGAATTCGCTCAGTTAGAAGTGGTAGCCATCCTAACAAGCCCAGACACGTCCATCAGATGCGCACTTGGCTGTGATTAAAATCGATTTCAAATGATTCGTTGGGAAAACGCCTTTAATCATAGCACCCTGATGGACGGGTTGTCGGTAACTGTAGCAATGACAATGCGGCCCTTTGTTTCTGAAGGCAGAGGAACCTGTCCCTCGGGGAGGGCTCGAGATAAGAATATACTTTTGTATTTGGTTCATCCTTCACCATCAAAGGACAGCAGTAGACCCGGTAAGCCCAAGCAACTGAACCCCTGGAGTGACTGTCTTCAATAATATTGTTTATTTATTTATTTATTTATTTATGGAATAACTCACAAAAAAAATATGGTCCTACCAGACTGAGCACCTTGTGAGCCGCTGCATGTTTTCGATCCAATTAGCCCCTTATCTGCAGCATTACATTGCAACTCTGCAGATGAGTTTCACCCCCATTAATTTGCTCGTGTGAGCCGCCCATGCGGCCTTGAAATTTGAATCCCTCCTTGTACCGAAGCCATTAAACAGCAAAAATGGTGTCCACTTCTGTTGAAGAAACTTATCTGGAGCCTTGGTTAAAATCAGTGCATGGAAATAGAGTGACTACTTTACAGTGGGCACCCTGTGATTTTCATCAGGATAGGAGGACTTTCATAGCTAACTCTCACTTTCAGAAATTAAGAAATTAATAAAAAAAAAAATTTGCTTCAAGATCAAGTCTTCTCCATTCGTCGATCAATTGTCTTCTATTGAAAACAAGTGTGTTCCACATTTGAAATTGCATGAGAAAATATTCCAGATTATTATGATTATTATTTTGTATGCAGCCTGTGGCTGCTGGTTGCATCACTGCTGTGAGTGTGGCTGTGCCGCTGATGCAATGCCCCTTGTTTCCAGTAAGCTGGTACTCATTTCGCCGACCTCAGAAGGATGACGGCCTGAGTCATCCCACCTGGTGTTATTTAACGGCCAAAAACAGGGGCTCAAACTCAAGACCCTAATATCTCAAGCCAGCCACCTGAACCGTTAAACCGATATTCCGGATGAGCTTTCCTCAAAGAAAATTTTGTTTATGAGATTGAATTGAAAAACAATAAAGTGGGAGAATTTCCTCCCAATATTGTACTGTATATGTATAAATAATATAATTATTCAGCCTCATTCATAAGGTTATCATGTTAATATACAACTTGTGTGTGTGTGTGTGTGTGTGTGTGTGTGTGTGTGTGTGTGTGTGTGTGTGTGTGTGTGTGTGTGTGTGTGTGTGTGTGTGTGTGTGTGTGTGTGTGTGTGTGTGTGTGTTTGTTTCATGTGGAAATCCTTTAGTGGGTAACTGACACCATCTTAGAGGCAACTCATATAATGATACCTTATTTATGTGCAAATAACGTTTGGTACCTTGATGATTAGTTCATTTTGCTCTGTTGCCATGGTGAATTTCCAAATTCCAGCCCCAGTTGAAGGTTGTTTCAGCAGCATGCTGCAATGAACTGTCAACTTGTCCAGGAGTAAATGATCATCCACTGGATAAAAAAAAAACATTCATAACCAGTCATGGGCACCTTGATATTCACTTGAAGGGTATGGAAATAGCAATTACATTGAGATCATTTGATTGTTTTTATTGAACCATGCCTCCAACTTCTGAGCTATTTTTCACTTTATGTGGGGCAATGTGATGATGTTAGAGCAGGGATGACATGCCCTGAGCTTATGTTACTGCATATGATTACAACCTTATTAAAACGGTTGCATACCATTTGTATACATAGTCGAGGTTCATGAGCAGCGAGAGCACAGAATGGATACAGATGAAACAGAACAATAGGAACAGCAGAAAGACAGGGGAGGGCAGGGGTACACTAACAGCAGAGGCGAGGGACAAAATAGAGGGAGACTTGGAGAAATAAGGGATGTTGGGAAGAATGAGGACGAGGGGAGGACTCAGGGGATGAAAAAGATGGGTACAGCCACAAACCTCCCAATTACAGAAATGGAAGGAAAAATTGGAAACTTGGAAAGAGGTTATATGGGTTATAAAAAGATCATGGTTGTGGGAGAATGAAGAGACTGAGGAAGTTGGTTCCACAGGTAGGGGGGAAAAATAGAGGAATGAATGAGTGGATGTGAGCAGTGAGGATGGACTTTGGGAGTTATTGCTGTCAAACCTCATGCACCCTGCAGAAACCTGGAGGGAGGTGTGAGGAGACAGAGCATGGAAAGCACAAGAGGTGGAAGACCAGAAATGAGGTGGAAAGGAGTTGACTTTGTTGTGAGAGCAGCAGACAAAGACGTCCTGCATCGATCCTATGCTGTGAGCTATTTACTGATGACTCTTTCGACGAAGGTCCTTTCTTATTTATTTTTCTTAATCAACATCTCAGCTTTCAAACATATATATATATATATATATATATATATATATATATATATATATATATATATATATATATATATATATATATATATATATATATATATACCACATCCTTCCGACTGGCAGACAGCAGCTGCTTCCCTCCATGGTAATGTACAAAGGATCAGAATGCTGGTCTAACACTTGGAATGATCATCATTCAAGGCAAATCTCACATTGTTCTCTGGAAGAATCATATTTCAAACCAATGACATATTACCAGAATCAACGACTGGAAGAGGTTCCGTCTCTCAAATACCTAGGTATCACCTTCAGATCCAAACTCTCCTGGGTAGATAACAAAGCAAGCCTCCAAAGCTACCTGCAGACTGGGTATCCTTCGTACGTACCAATTACTTTCTTGGTAAATCTGAACTCATGGCCAACAAGGCCTTTGTTCTGAGTTAAGTGGAGCACTGCTCTCCCCTCTGGTCAGCTGACCACGCTTCACATTTCAACCTATCTCTTATGGATGCTATGGAATCCAAAGCTCTCAAAGTCTTGCACAAAACAACAGAAGCCCAGGGTTTCATGCTTTTCTTTCATCGCAGACAGGTTTGTGGCCTCGTTCTTTTCTCCTGCCTCTCTTCTGGTATTGTTGGTTGTCCTTTGATGTTCTCCACTGCACCGTTCTCATAATTTTTGACATTATGGATTCTTCCAACTCCAAAATATATGACAATAAAAGGATATATTTATTTATTTTTGCTTCACCATCTTTGTCATTTAAGTTATATTTCACATAATACCGGTACAATATACTGTATTTATGATTGACAAGTCAGACAGCAATGCAGCCATGATGAAAATGTATCGTGAAGATTGTATTGGCCAGATGAAGGCTAATTGAAACCCTATTCAAATTTCGTCAGGTTTCATCTGAAATCAACTCAACCTTAATGAGCAGTTGTAAATCAAAGCCGAGGAAACCCCGCTGAACAAATGTTGAACTCGTTTTGTAAACGAAATGCTACATTGACTGTAATTTGTTTTGAATATAATATTTATAATCCAGGAGAGTCACCAAATATGGGGTGACCTCTTCAATGTTTCAATATGAGCTCATAGCTCATGATGCTGGGATCCTATTTTCAAGTATCATAGACTATGTTGATTTGTATATCGTCGCCTAATATCTTTGTAATTAACATCGAAAAAACATGAGAAGGCATTCGGGAGAGTGAATACCTCTGCCAAGCTGATTCGTGTACGTTTTGTATCTCAATGACTTTTCGGCTGGATCTGGATTCGGACCTGAACTAAAATCTGGTTGGCTTGTTCTTGTCACATAACCAACTCATCCAGTTTTGTCCAAATCCGTCCACAACTTTTTGAGATATTGTGCTATATATCGTTTTAGCCCGATAACTCAATAGTGAAGAATCACTCAAAAAACATTCTCGCATCGGGATCTGGATCCAGATTTGGATCTTCACCAACATCGAATCAATTCTTCCATGTTACATACTAAACCTTCCCACCAAGTTTCATCGAAATCCGTCCAAAACTTTTTGAGATATTTTGTTCACAAACAAACAAACAGACAGGAGTGAAAACATCACCTCCATCAACCTTCAGTGGGTGGAGATTATAATGTCCTTGTCCATTGTCTCCAATCCTCCATGTAAACAGCATTTGTACAAGCTCTTCCACAAGCCAAGCCAAAAACATGATTATAAGAAAGAAAAAAACACGCCTGCTGCTGCTTTGCAGATCATTCAGATAACTTCCAAGGAGCAGAACGATTTTCTTGGGTTGTTTTTGCCCTGAATATTCCTTTTGATAAATTTATGCTAAGTTCATGTTGAAATATATTTCCTCAATAGAAACGATTCCTTTGTGTAAAATGTGGAGAAAATAAATTGTCGTTATTTGCAAGATTTGTACAATATCAACTTTTCTGGGGAAATGAGACAAAATTATCAGCAGTTGCATGCGGTATAATGGCCTTGGCAATTTTTTATCCATTGGAGCAGGGAGGCAAGAGGCAGTGAAAAAGGTAAACTCAAGTGTATGAAGCCTGGATACCGTAAAAGGCTTGAGCCAAACCGACAGTATAATGCTCAATTAGATGGTGAGGGTGAGAAGCCTTATTGAACTGGGCAGTTTGAGATAGATGGTGTCGGTCAAATTGAGGGGGTTCGCTGAGATGGGCTACTGGATTGATGCCACATCTAGTTGCCTTCGTATGAGACGAAAATAGGAAGGAAAGAGCAACATCTCAGCTTGGCAAGTTCATGAAACCGAATCACAGCACACTGGGTAGAATAAACAGCTTGCCATTAAGAGTATAATGGCTTCAAAGCTATAAACATCGGGTTTCTACATTGGTCATGCCAATCACATGTGAGGAAAGAAACGTACTTGACACTAAATTGAAATTTAGATATGAAATAAAACACAGGGATAGCAGTGCATAATGAGAGAATGAATATTTTTCACAATTTTCTGCAGATGCAGCATTTGTGTATGAGAGGAATTCAAAAAATTATACAAACTAGTATGGCACTTGTAAAGCACGTATACTCGCCTTGCGTCGTCTCACCTCATGCGTTCATCCTGAACAAAAATACCATCGTTAACTGCACATACTACTATTATGGCCCACTGCTCTGATGGCCCATATACCCGTATCATCCATCAACATGCACCATTATATATATATATATATATATATATATATATATATATATATATATATATATATATATATATATATATATATATATATATATATATATATATATATATATATACTATATATATATATATATATATATATATATATATATATATATATATATATATATATATATATATATATATATATATATATATATATATATATATATACTATATATATATATATATATATATATATATATATATATATATATATATATATATATATATATATATATATATATATATATATATATATATATATATACATATATATATTGTTGCAGAAATGGCCCTTAGTGTGTTACTAAATATAGGATAAGCCCAGATCCCCCATTAAATGCATGTTTAGCCAGGTTGTTCGGTAAATGGATGCTACATGAGTGTCGGGAGGTGTAAGAACCAGTTCATAGTTCGTACATTGGTGGTGGACCGAGAGGTTCTTCTTCCTTCCTCTCTCCAGACAATAGTCCCCACCCAGCGGTCTTTGCCCAGGGGCAATGACAACAGAGCAGTTTAGAAGGCTGGCAGTCGGTGTTCACCTCAGAGGAGATGGTTTACAGACAATAGACGCCATGCATCCAGCGTACGCCCCTCTATCATACATACTTTTGCTACCGTGCGGCTCCCAGGGGTACCACACTGAGTTGGCAGGAATAACACCAATATCTTTCTACCGCTACCATCTCCAAGTACGTGATCCTACTCATCACTTCAATCTACTGCTTCGTGGTGGAAAGTTGACACAGCAGTACGTATGCGACATGATGGCAAAATTGAGTCACACCGTCTCAATTAGATTCGCTGCAATCAGAAGTCAATTAAGGCAGAAAAGTATAAGATCATCGTTGATGCGTTGAACAGTGACGCTGAGGTGCTACCTGGACGCCCCACCATTCTGCCGCCGTCAATTTATGGGTCGCCACGTTGGTATGCCAAAGAGTTTCAGGATGCAATGGCTTTGGTCCGAGTCAAGGGAAAACCTGACTTTTTCACCTGCAACCCAAAGTGGCCAGAAATTAAACAATCGCTTTTTGAGGGTCAGTCAGCCAATGAAAGACCTAATATCATCACTGGGTGTTTCATATGAAGGTGGAAGCACTCCTCGCAGACCTCCTCAAGCATGACATCTTGGGGCATGTGGACGCGAATGTGATGGTGAAGGAAACGCAAAAGCGTCACCTTCCCCATATACACATGCTCCTGACCGTGGTACCTCGCGACAAGCCCAGAACACCAGCGGAAGTCGATCGCGTGGTCTCTGCTGAGATTACTGACAAACGCATAAATCCTCAACTACACCGTATCGTGACATCACACATGATTCACGGCCCATGTGGGGAATGGAACATCTCGAGCCATTGCATGGCAGACCGGAAGTGCACAAAGGACTATCCCAAAGCCCTATGAGAAACGACGAGCTTCTCTGATGATTCCTATCCCCTGTACAGAAGAGGGGCAGAAGCAGCACCTGGTGATCCCAACATGAAGACAATACGAGGCGGTGCCAACGTCTTGGTTAACAATGCATGGGTTGTGCCTCACAATCCATATATTGTCCTCGGGTACGATGCTCACATCAACCTTGAGATCGTATGTGCTGTCACCAGTGTGAAGTTCCTGTACAAATACCTCGAAAAGGGCCTGGACCAGTGCCTGGTCAGACTAGAGCCACATGAGAGGATGCGAGAGGCATTACGACATGATGAAGTGACACAATACAAACTAGGGCGTTACATCACCGCATCTGAGGGATACTGGCGCATATACGATTTCCCCATTCAAAGCAAGTACCCACCAGTCGAGATGCTGGCACTCCATCTACAGGATGAGCAGGTGATCACGTTCAATGACGAAGGTGCCGTGCAGAACGTGGCTGAGTCAGGACCCCCTGCAACAACGTTCACCGCCTTTTTCGAAGCCATGAATCTCCATCCACACAAGCGTCATGTTCTATATCCAGATGTGTTCCAACACTTCACCTACTTTAGGAAAACCTTTCAATTGCGGAAGAGAAGGCTGAGTTTCCAGGATAACCGTAAGGTTGATACGGTTGGGCGGCTCCCCATTATTTCCATCAACTCACATAATGCTGAGTTGTACTATCTCCGCATGCTACTGTACCACGTGCCTGGCCCCACATGCTTTCAGGATCTCCGTCGTGTTGGTGGTATGGTCATGGAGACCTATCTGGCAGCCTGCATTGCGTATGGCATCATTGACAATGACCAGGAGGTGGATTCTGTTATGGAAGAGGCTGCAAATATTTCATTTGGCCCTGCAGTCCGCAAAATATTTGCCAACATGCTCATATTCGTCCTCAGAGGCAACCACGTGCAGTTCTGGGAAAGGCACAAGTATGTGCTGTGCGAGGACTTCATGCGTGCAGCAGGTGTGAATGAGCCAAATGGACGCATTGTAAGTGAAGTGCTACTGGAGCTGAGGGACAAAATGGAGAGGCACGGCTATTCGCTCAGTAAGAGCTTTGGCCTTCCTGAGCTTGAACCAGTTCATATCCAGTCTCACATTCCTCGCGTCACCGAGCACGAAACAGGGCACAATTCGGAGAACTTGAGGCTCACATCGCTCAAACAGAGTGCCTTCTTAATGACGAGCAGCGCGTTGTTGTCGATAAAGTGATGACAAGTGTGGAACACGGACATGGCTGGATGATCGCAGTTGATGCAAGTGGTGGGACTGGGAAAACATTCACATTGTCTCATATACTCAACAAAGTGGCTCTTGCGACTGCTGCAAGTGGTATTGCAGCTACTCTGCTGCCTAAAAGGGTCACCTTCCATAGTAGGAGCAAGTGTCCTCTCATTCTCACTGATGAGTCCTCTTGCAACATCAGTGAAAATGACACCACTGCAGCACTCATATGAATGACGAGTATAATGGTGGTGGATGAGGTTTCAATGATGGATCGTCGCGCATTGGAGGCAGCAGATCGAACATTCCAGTGGCTTCGGGGTTCAGAGGAACCACTTGGCGGAATCACAATGGTTTTCAGTGGTGACTGGAGGCAGATCCTTACCGTTGTGCCACACGGTAGCCGTATTGACATAGTTGGAAGGTGCTTCAAGAGCTCATACCTGTGGAGCAAAGTGCAGATACTTTGTCTCACAGTAAACATGAGGATCATGCAGGGTGCTGGAGAACAACAGGACGAATCTGATTTTGCAAAATTCCTGCTGGATCAGGGTGAAGGGAAGATTCCTGTCAATCCAGAAGAGGGTGAATTTGCTATTTAGCTCAGGGAACCGCTCATTCTTCCAGGTGAAAAACTTCAGGATATTGTCACTTGGGTGTATGAGGACTTGCACAACAACATTACCAACCGCAAGTGGCTATGCGAGCTTGTTATACTATGTCCGACCAATTCCGAAGTCGATCAGGTAAATGACTACATGACAACCATATTTCCAGGGGAGGAACATGTTTGCTGTAGCGTCGATACAGCGGAATCTGAGGGTGATCATTTGTATCCGCCTGAGTTCCTGAACACCCTCTGTCCATCTGGTATGCCTCCACATTGGATCACTCTCAAGGTGGGTATGGTGATCATGCTGCTACAAAACTTCGACCAGCAAAGCGGGCACTGCAATGGCTCAAGGTACATCATCCATCAGATCCTTCCAAATCTGTTGGTTGCCAAATCTGTGATGGGTGTCAATTCTGGATGCACATTGTTCATTCCACGCATAACCTTGAGTCCATCTGACAACATGTTCCCGTTCACTCTGCGACGTCGGCAGTTTCCGGTACGGCCATGCTTTGCCATGACTGTGAATAAATCCCAAGGACAATCGCTACACTGTGTTGGGGTCTTCTGCACAAGATACCTCTTCAGCCATGGTCAGTTCTACGTGGCGGCCAGTAGGGTTGGCAGATCTAGCAGCCTCCGCATTCTTGCCCTGGACGAGGAAACAAAGAAGTAGCGCCGTTTCCTCAGCAATGTTGTTTATGAAGAGGTGCCAACGACATAAAGGTATTTACATGGAGACAATTTTTCTTATTATTTATTTATTGAAGAAAAATTGTTCTGAAATTAATTTATCAAAACATGACAACCATATTTCCAGGGGAGGAACATGTTTGCTGTAGCGTCGATAGAGCGGAATCTGAGAGTGATCATTTGTATCCTCCTGAGTTCCTGAACACCCTCTGTCCATCTGGTATGCCTCCACATTGGATCACTCTCAAGGTGGGTATGGAAACAGCCTGTGTGGTTGTTGTTTCTGGCATGCGGTTTGAAAGTTTTTTATTTTTATTTTTTTTGCATGTAAAGCTACGCACGTCTGGGCACACACGTATGGGCATGCGAGAGCGAAGGAACGGCCTGTGTGGTTGTTGTTTCTGGCATGCGATTTGAAAGTTATTGTTTTTTTGTTAAGAGCACAACAGGAATGGGAACAGAAGAGAACGGGCACGCATGTACGGGCCCGCACCTAAGGGCCCGCACCTACGGGCACGCACCTAAGGGCCCGCACCTACAGGCCCGCACTAGTATTTCAAATTCGCCTTAGTCTAGCGACCACCCATGTCGCCTATCGGCTTGTCTCCCTCCTGTCGTCTTTCTCCCTCCTATCGTCCCTCGTTTTCTCAATTTACATAAAGTTATGTATACAATAAATGGATAAAGATGATACTCATTTACACTTGCAGGTAATATGAATGTAATTACCCATAAACATTGTATTAAACATGATATAAGGAGTGATATATCTTCATGTGGGTTTGCCATCTGCAGTTGTTTTTTTAAGATATTACATTCATATTTTTCAGATTTATAAGACAGCTCGGGCATACTAAGGGGAATGGGATGCATGGATAGGGGTAGGGAAATAATATCTGACAAAACTCCCATCCACAGTGCCTCTTATCGTAGATAAAGGAGGAAACATTATTCCAGCTGTCTCATCAGCAAGCAAAACATAAAATACTGATCGTCTCCAAAGAGCAGAAATGCGTTGTTGTTGTTGTTGTTGTTGTTGTTAAGCCCCAGATAATGCTCTTGGACTGGCCCAGTGGCATGGAGACAGCCAATCGATCTTCCAGAAGCGACCCAGATACCCCCCCCCCCCACATCCAAGATTGTGTACCCCTACCTTCATGGAGAGAGAGACAGAGACAGAGACAAGAGGGAGTGGGCCAGTCCATGGGGGTCAATCGGTGCTCTGACTGTGACCACGCTGTATTGACTGTCTTCACAGGAGTGAGTCCCATTTCGTCACTCCATATCAACTGCAGTCCAATGCTTCAGCACTTCCTGATAAAGTGAAGATAATGTGTCACAAACAAAGCTTTGGGATATGATAAGTAATATATTTATTTTGTGTCCCAAACTGAACACTTGACTTAAGAAATATGAACCAGTGTGTACCATAATGTGGAATAGTAGTAGTAGTTGGAGTCATAGGCCACGATTGGTGGTTTCCCCATGTTTAAGGATCATGTGTTTTCGTTTTTCAACAAACGCCCTGAATAAATTGGAAATAAATGCATTTTCTCTCCGTCGCATATTTCCTCCAAATCCACAAGGTGTTGAGAATGTTCACCAAAACATTTCAGCTGTGCTGCGTGAGACTTGTATCAAGGTTGTAGATAGTTTTCATTACACAGTATGACATGAATGCACAAGGAATAGCAAATGCACCATGATTGTGCATTCGAGATATGGAAAATCCATCTGGCCCATCTAAAGACTGCAGGCCGAAATGAAAGTGCGCAGAGAAAAGATAAGGAAATATTGGATCCACGCAATGGTTTGTTTGCTATTTTCTGATGGACACCTGTCAAATGACCTGGTAACTAGGCCGGCACAATTAAATAATGGTGAAATTTAGTCGCAATTCTAAATCCATATGAATTGTATTGACTTTTGCTTCAATAGTACCGTCTGTTAATAAATGGGGATAATACAAAGGCTTTTGAGTAGCGATAAATTAGGGGTTTAATTATTGCATGCTGTGTATAATAGGGCTCTCAGGGTAACTTAGAGGTATCCAAACTTGTCTCTTATTAGTCTACGCTGGGTTTGAATCTCGAGCCAGATATAAACTATCACCTTAGTGTTTCACCTGCAAGGCCAAGTGCTGTCTGGCGGAAGGACGTGAAGAATGTCTGCCAGTTGGTGGACGTTAAAAATTCCACCATGTCTTTCACGAAGAGAAGGCGAGTCATTGCCAACAACTGTAAAATTTATCACTGGTTAAAAAAAAAAAGTACTTGTCATCGTAGTAATCTGCAAGTTGTGTAGGTATGTTATGATAAAGCCAAGATGAAGTTCTACCAAAAAGGGCTTGATTTGTGTTTGTTATTTTACTCCCCAGAAGCCAAAATTTGTTTAAAATTGGGAAAATAAATTCCGTTGCGGTGGTGTTTTGTGAACAGTCGTGTGACGCACAAGTGCGTCCAATTTAGAACTCAAAATGGGAACAGAATTAGTTTAAAACGGCAATAATGGAATTCAACCAGGCGTAATAGACACTTCAGCAATAATTCATCGCTGCTTAATGAATTATTCAATTTCAGATTGGGGACAGCGACGGGGTAAACACGTGGGAATTACATAATGGCAACTCGAATGAATGTGTGAGATGTGTTTTTATTCCTGGGTAAAACAGGTTGCGGTTTAGACCCTTCTCCGCTCAAGCACAAATCACCATGTGGGCCACCAAAGGGCAATTATGTGAAGAATGAAAATCTTCAATAAATATGACGGAAAATTGTTTGGTAGTTTGCACTAGAGATGCATTTTTCACAACTGTATTGTTTATCTCGCACTCATTGCAATTTTGTGTACAAACACAATTTTTGTGTGAAGTGCTCTTCCCGGATTGATGTATTCGGCTGTGCGCTGGCCTGAGGTCCAAGTCAGTCTCGTTGATTGGAAGAGGTGCTACTTTCTAACCACAGGAAATGGTTAAAAATGTGTATTTAGGTCTATATTAAAAGTTCTCCATGTAATCGATGTTAGGTCGAAGTACTCACTACTGACCAGGCAGGAGAACACAACAACAATAAATATGCTGCTTGGCGGAGCGATATGACACCTGGCTAATCAGAAGTGAAGCACTACCTCTTGAGTAATGGCTGCCTCTGCGTAGCCGAGGGCTGGTGTGTACGTGATGTCTGAAGCGAAATCGACTGAACCATTGTCCCTTCGATGTGTTCTGCGTGTATCTTCAGTGAAAAAATATAACCGTTGCACATTCTCATGGTTACATTTGGATAAATGTCGTGAGTGCATCGTGAAATGGGTTTATGTCGATGAAGAATGCAGTGACATTGCAGAATCTCTATCCAAAACATATCCCAAACTCTCATCTATTGGAACTTCCCCTGGTTCTTCTTGCGTCGGGGGAAGTTCCAATAGAATGTATTCACGCACAGAGTATGCCTGGTGTTAGCTTCATGGTTTGGGTGGTGGGCTTGGGATCCTTGGGTCCTGAGTTCAAATCCCACTTTGCTATTGAATTAATATCAGGTGGGGTTGACTCAGGTTGTCATCCTTCTGAGGTCAGCAAAATGAGTACCAGCTTGCTGGTATCCTGCATCAGCATGGCAACCTGTCCAGCATTGTGCCCAACAGCTTAGGAGACTGCTTAGGCAGCACCAACGTTCTGCACAGAGTATGGTCCCAATAGATGGATGGATGGATAGTCTGGTCCATGAATTTGGTATTATAATATGATGTACTATGTAGTCGGTTTATTTCATTTTTGACAAATGTTCAACATTTTTGAAAATGTTCAATAGCAATTTGACAATGTTTCGAGCCAAGGTGGCTACCCTGGTTCTCGTGTTCATGTAATTCTCTTTGATCAATCAATTGCTGTCGTGGTTTAAATAAAACCCAGGCAAGGAGTGTGGCGCGACAAAGTTTGAATGTAATTTCATGCTCCACCCATGTGTCACGTTATCTCCATGTGTCACGCAAGTGGGGAGACCGGCGTTGCCCTGTCTGGCGGGACGTATGAATGTATCCGGAAAAGGCATCGTTTTTACGGACGCACTTGGAGTGTTTTAAATAAAGAAAAAGTGATTTAAACCTCGAAAAGTGTTGGTTAAACTGCCTGGAGCATTATTATTCAAGAATTTGGAGATGTAGGCCATCCCAGGATAAAAGCAATCCGGAAATAGATTCAGAAAATCATCCTTGGTTCTACTCTTTCCCCATTCCTGGACCTAATCTATGCTTGGCAAATTTAAATCCCCCACAATCAACACTACCATTTCTACAGGCCTTTCTGAATTCTTTATTAGCTCCACTGTCTTGGTACTCCCTCATTATAAGAGTCCTATAAATGCATCCCACAAGTATCTTACTCTTCTTACAATCTCAAATCTCAATCCACACAGAACCCCTGATATTAATTCCCTCATTAATGGCTGTCATTCCTTTCTCCCAATACAAACTCTCTTCCTGGTTATTTCTTCTTACTACTGTCCTTATTAAACGGTCTCATTTACCACAATTACATCATACTCATCATTATCTACTTTTGCTTCAATTTCTTCTATCTTATTATATTTAAATTTATATATCTTGTGACCAACCAATATTGCTGTACTTGTGAATTCCTCACTGACACACCCATTCTCGGGAGAGTCCTGGAAAAATATAATCACATTGCCTAACCCTTTCCCTCAATCTTCAGGAGCAGTTTTGGTTCCTTGAGCACCAATCAGCTCCATATCTCATTACAGCTTGATCTAAACATAGATATTGAAGATGAACTTCAGACGAGAGTTGAAAGTGATTGCATTACCATTGATTATGAAAAGTCAGCGTTTCACTGAGCATGCCATCAAGGAGTCATGGTCAAACTTCAGTCAATGGGAATCGAAGGGAAAACTTTTTAAGGGCTGTGGTTGTTGGAGAACAATAATCTGTGAGCGTTGCACAGCATATTTTTCGGAGGCACAACTATCTTCATCAATGAAATTGACTCTCCTTCCATAATTTGGTCAGAAGTGGGGCTGTTCAATAATTAATCATCACACAGTGTTCAACACTATTCAGAGTTCCTTAGATACAAAAGCAGTCTATTCCCATATGTAAGGAGTCCATTGACCATAAGCTCAACTAGATCAGTAACATAAATATTGTGTCTACAAGAGGTCAGCGTTGAGCTATTCTGTGATGAGTGGCACATCTCCTAACTCATCAATGTCTTTCTACCATCCACAAGACAAGTCATTAGTGGGGTGGAATACTCTCGACCTGCTTGGATGGCTGCAATGAAAATAACATTTAAGGAGTTTGACAAAACCCAGAATATGGCAGTCCACTGTATAGGATCCTCATCCACTAATTTATACATGTATCCTCTTCACCATGACTGTGCCATCGATGACTCCAATGCGTATGATTAGATGGATGCAATGCAGCATTCATCTTGCCAAGGCTACTTCAACAGCATATTTCAAACCAGTGACCTCTTCTATCTCGAAGGACAAGGGCAGCTGGTACGTGGAAAAATCACCACCTCCAAATTTCTTGCCAAGTCACACACAATTTTGACTTGGGCACATCAGCATTCCTTCATCATCACTGGATCAAAATATTGAAACTCCTGACTGAACAGGATTGTGGGATGACCATTGGCACATGAACGGCAGTGGTTCCAAAAAGTGGACCATCCACCATCACCTCCTTAGGGCAATTAGGGATGGACAATACATGCTGCAAGCTCTTCCAGCAAAGTCCGTCCGTATCCCAGAAATGAATAAAAAAAAATTAGATCACACATAGTTGAGGTCTTTTTTGATAAGGTGACGTTTTCACATTTGATAGGATCAAGACTTCTAAAAGTAACCCCAAGAGGCATCACTTGGAAAACAGTCCAAACACAAGGAAAGTAGTTGCTGTGTGCAAGACTCGCTTTAATTCATTTTAATTTTGACTTTGCAGTGCACAGGAGCTTGGACTGAAAACAAACCACAGGGGGAATTCAGGAGAGGGAGCTAAGCCATCTCTTCAATTGGGAAGTGGATTGGGGGGTAGGGGGGGAGGGAAGGATAAGACAGTTGCCTTTTCTGTGAAGTTGCCTTTTCTGTGAAGTGGGATTTGCCTTTTCTGTGAAGTGGGATTTGCTTTCCAATTGTAGAATGTAAAAACTGAAATTTATGTTTCAATGAAGGTATCTGAGAGATATTGAAGGGGCGAGTCTGTGACAAATTAAAAACTTAATGTTGATTTTTAAAAATTAGTTAGCAGATATGTAGTTTGATACGTTCTGCATATATTAAAAAGCGATGAACAGAAATGCAAAAATGGGGAAATATGTGATGTTTCAGTCACATGGCGACTCAAATCACGAACTATGGAGGTCACGTGCACCAGATCTGAATGCATCCTTCAGCAAGACTTGGTGTAACTTTGGTCCAAGTTGGACGACAAGATCCATGCGCCAATGGTTCCTGCCTTGAAAAGTCTGAATGTAAATGCAGATGCTTTGCTACTAATTGGCAAGAATTGGATACATGGAAAGCTCCACAAGGGAAAAGGTCATTACATCCATCACGACTGATGAGACTCACTGACTGACTGGAAATCGTTTTCAATATATTGGAGATGCTACACCCACACCGTTTGGGGGAGGAGAGGAGCAAAACAAAGGTCCAGTGTGCATTGCACAAGTTGTAGCAACATGAGTCTACATCTGTGAACAGCGAAACCTCCCCAATGACATCAACCCTTTCAGCCACTCTGTCTGCTCAGCAGCTCCTTCGGTGACCATTGACTGGTTTGAACCATTCCGTGATGCATTTATGACTCTTTATGTTGCATTCCTTAAACTTCCATCAACGCCCAACACACAGTTTGATCTTAGCATTTCCAGGTAATGCGTGTTGTGTTTGCTAAATAGTTTGTGCAAAGAAGGACATTTTTTTAAAACAGAAGGAATAGTGAGGGGAATGTAATATCCTGGGTATTAAAGACTTGGAAATTTATAGTGTGGAGGGAAATCAATTTTCCGTTCCCATTGGCAAAATCATTGTGCCCTGACCTCTTTGTTTTGGAACATTTGTTGACTGGGCCACTCTTTGTTTGGCTTTATCCTTAACTGCTCTGTCTTTCCTGTTAAAAAGGTCAACTTCATCTCAGTTGTCGAAATGTTACAAGACTGCGAACGTAAGCAACCCCACACTTGGGAAATTCACAGTGCCCCCAAAATGAAGAAGTGCCCCCAAAAAGATCGATAACCTTTAAAATCTTCTTTGATGGTTGGAATGCGGCTATTTCGACACCAAGATAGTGAGATGTGAGCGAACCATCTTGCAGCTTTCTGTCCGCTAGCGCACGCCTCTAAGTGTCTTTTTCCATCTGCTCGTGGACATTAAAAACCCACTGTTGTTTTCATAAACAGCAGGCGTTGCATCTGCTCTCCTGACCCAATTAACTTCGTTTCTATCAATTTTGCCATCCCGCTGTCCGTAATATTGCGAAAACGATCTACATATAGAAATTCTACATGCAGCAAACACGGACTGTGTCACAAGAGGATACATTGGAATGCTTTCCCACTCGTAGGGCGAAGGTCAGGATATTTGATTCCTTGCACGAATATGTAATTACATCACAGCGAAGTTCAACCTTTTGTCTGTCTGCGGTTGTCAATTTCAGTCTGTTCTGTTGTGGTGGACTAAGTGATGTCTTAGCGTGATCTTTAACCACCAACACAAAGCCATTCAAACAATTTCTTATTTTATAAAGTTATACTTCCTTGAAAGGATTATCTGAAGAGGATTGAGATTCATAATCATGGTTAACTAAGTACCTGTTGCTCAGACTTGTGATTTTTTGTGAAAAATGAATGAAGTTGAATTTACCAATTTTCTGCCCTTGTATACAGTAAAAGACAAGTTCATGAATATAGCACCAGTGTATGCATGTATATTTAAGTGAATATACACTGTATGTATGTATAAATATTCAACCGGGCGTAGTGGCGTGCGCCTGTAATCCGGCTACTCGGAGGCTTGGGTTGGAGGATCGCTTGAGGACGGGAGCTCTGCGCTGGGCCGCGCTATGAGAGGGTGTATGGCAGCCTGGAATCATGGCGAAACCCAACCCTTATCCCTGTGTCGTAAGAGGCGACCAGGGTTGTGTCAGGAAGGGCATCCGGCGTAAAACATGTGTCAAATCAGTATGCGGATCATAACAGATGATCCGCTGTGGCGACCCCTAACGGGAGCAGCCGAAAGACGAACAACAGTATGTATAAATATTCAAGTCATCATCATTTTGGATGCAGCCTGTGATATCCAGTTACATCATTGCTGGAAGTGTGGTGTGCCACTGATGCAGTCCCCTGTTTCCAGGAAGCTGGTACTCATTTCGCTGACCTCCGAAGGATGACAGGCTGAGTCAACCCCACCTGGTGTTATTTAACTCCCCAACAGGAGCTCAAACTCAAGACCCTAAGATCTTAAGACAGCCACCTTAACTGTTAAGCAAGCACTATATATACTCATATTTTACAGTGTTGGAAATAATTATGGAAACAGAAAAAATTGGTGTAAAATGCAAAAAGGAAGTGTTCTGGGCCCAGTCCAATTCCTGGTCTTCATCAATGATCTCTATGACTCTGGAAAATCCTCTTTATCTATTTTCTGGTGACCACCCTCTGCCATGACATCCCTCATATTTCAGACAAACAGGCAGCAGCCTCTTCCCTCTCTTCAGATCTTGAAAAAATCACAAGATATGGTCAAACACCTGGAATATGTCTGTCAATCCTGACAAATCTCACACTCATGATCTCTCTCTGAAAGGACCGTCTGGAAAACCCTCCCCTCTACTTCTTAACAACCCTCTCAAGGAAGTTCAGTCATTCAAACTCCTGGGTCTCACTACCAGCCATGATGTTTCTGAGACAAACCACATTTCAAAGTTGGCTTCCAAAGCCACCTGCCGATTGGGCATCCTACATCCTACAAAGTCCTTCCTTGACACACCAGAACTGCTATCCACCAACAAGGCCTTCATCCACAGCTCGATGGAGTACTGCTCTCCCCTCTGGGCTGCCTCATATCTTGTTCAGTTTGACGCCATGCAAACCAAGGCCTTCAGGATCATTGGAATCTCCTGTGCTGAAGCCGAGTCGATGGACCTATCACTTTGCCATCGGAGACAGGTCAGTGTTCTCTTTCTTCTTCCGCCTCCTTTCTGGTCTTGCACCCTCTATAGTCGGGTCAAAATACCACCTGACCCACAACAAATTGCAACAAAAGGTTTTTCAGTAGTTTTCATTCCTACTGGATACACTGATCAACAGAAAAAAAGTCTACCAAATTCTGACATCCGGAAATGGGTTAAAACAGTCATTTTCAAGATGGCTGCCACCGGGCTTTGAAATAACTAAAACAGCTATAACTTCAATAATTGTGATAAAAACCGAATTGTTGGTTCTGGTCCATGGTTTTAATGGTGTCAATAAAATTTAGATCCAATCAATATTTAACATGAAATCCAAGATGGCGGCACAATTCAAGAGTGCAAAAATCAATAGATTTTCCATCTGAACCAAAATCACTGAACACCTGGTGCCACTGAAACATTTATTTGTGAACATTACATAATGGCAGTTTAGGTTACAATTCCAGTCCTCATCACTGTCCTCTAGTTCCTCAGAGGCTTGATTTCATGGATTGTCACAAAACGTCACTTGGCATGATCCACGTGCAAACATACACGGAAGCCCATTCTTTCTGCAGTTGCAACGGGGTGTGTCCAAGCTGTGGTGCAGTTCCAGTGTATCATCTTCAGAAGAGTGTCTGGTGCAGCATTCATGGCAGTCATTATAGGTACAAATCGATTGTCTTCAAGTCCCCAGCCCCAGTCCAGAGGATCGAGGTCACCCTCCATCCCCATCCAAACCATGACCTGGTAGTCCACTCGGAGACAATGAAACTTAGTGGCAGATTCCGTTGGGGGAAGATGTTCAGGTGTAACGAAAGACTTGGCAGCAGCGACCTTCTTTGTGAATATCTTGTAACACATGGCTGCCAGAGAACTTGTGCTCTCCCCACCAAATATAACGGCCATCGCTTGGCTGTCAAGTTTCTTTATTTCAGCGTGGCTGACGCCTCTCAAAGTGAATGTATCTGCACACAACTGGAGGCCTTGATCATCTTCCACGAGTTTCTGAAAGACTGATTTTTTTTCCCAATGCCATGCACACAGGATGTTGAATCACATCCTGTGAAGGCGTGCAGGAATAATAGTTGAGTGCACAACTTATTCCCAAGAAGATGCTTCATCCGATTGATGTCATATACTTTCAGATTGCTTCTCGACTGGTTGTCTGATCTGAAATATAGTGGTTTTCCATCTGGTATACAGTAATGGAGCAAAAGCATCAACAAATCTGTGTCCTCTCCGATTAGTGTGGTGGAATGCAGAAGTGTGCTGTTTACGGCTATCTTGGCAATGTCCACATCAGCGTCCCCTTCTGCCTGAAAGTGCAGCCCACTTTCTTCAGCTGATCACCAGTTAAGGTGATCAGCTGTTGCTTGTTGCTGCCGACAGATAGGAATTCATCTCCCTTTCCGTCAAATTCAGTTTCTCCGGTGAAGTTCACATTCGGATAGCTGTTGGCTTGTCCCCGTCTCTGCTGAGTGTTATCCTTTATCTAAGGGCCTGCACCATCACCATCAAAGATAACAGTTGCTGTCCCATAGTGTATGTTGTGAAGTCCGCATATGCTCTGGCTATTTTGCCAAATGTATCTCCCTTCTTCCACTTGAGCTTGTGCAGCAAGGATCCACCATCAAGAACATACCTTTCAGTCTTAAGGTGTGCTGAAGGTGTGGTGTCAGGTACTCCTTCACATGCCAGTGCCTTGGTACAGTGGTCATTGACGGCTTGAGCGAGTTGAGGTTTGTCGGCCTTCCTCAAGATCTTGTTGTCCTTAAAGAGGGATGGAGGGTATACACTGAGCTCAAAACTCATCACGTCCTCAAGTGACAAATCACCTATCTGGGATACCACCAGGAATCGCTGGAATAGCACACTGGAGTCGATGGTTCTGTGAGGAGCAACCTGGAGAGCACTTGAATTTCCCAGGGTCTCTGCTTTCTCTGTCCTCTTGATGGAGAAGGAAAACACAGGTTGTCCAATCATTCTCTCGATGATTTTGTTCCCAACAGCTTCATATTCATGCACGTTGATGTCTTCGCTTGCCACGATACCATTTATGATGTTTCTCAATGTAGGATCAGAGGAGAAAGGTGAAAATGCATTCAGCTTTGTGCTTATCTTCGAGAGGTCGAATGCATGTCTTTCAATTCTGGCACCAGTTGCTTCTTTATGCTGTTCGCTTATTGCATATGTGAGATCTTTGAAGTCCTGCATGGCGACGTTGACCTCAGATGTTATGGGGGCTGACATTGTCCACAATGCTCGGTGTTCCTCTGTCATCATACTGCCATGAGTCAAGTCACCGGTGCTCTTTTGTGATCTCATGAGTGTTTGTTCGATGACGAAATCACAGCTGAGGCCTGCCCAAGACTGGTTTGTTCGCCGGATCACATGGAAGCCATTTTGAAACTTCTCATACACATCTGGGTGTTTGCTCTCCAGTTCACTAATTTCTTGTATGTAGAGATAAGCGGACTTCTGGTAGTTGTAGTGTCCAGCTGCTGCAAATATTGGCAAGACATCAACAACAGCTTGCAAGTGATCCCACCAAGACCCTGTGTGATCTGCCTTGATCATTGCCCAAGCAATATGGAGCATTTTCTGATAACCCAGCCACAGCTTACTCGTGTTGGATTGTGCAGCAAGTTCAGATTTCTTTTTTTCCAAGTTCATCAGTGATCTTCACAATTGCAGCTGATTCTTCAAGACTTTCAAGAGAGATGTCACCCGTTAGCAAGGACGAATACATTTTCTCAATCTCTTCTACTTGGAGCATGAACTCAGGATTTTCCTCCACTACAGATGCCACAATAATTCGATGTAGACACTTGCTCACCAGTCGATGGCCTCGGAATGCCCTCTGAACAGATTTTCCGGACATCATATGAACTACAGCATTTTCACCGTACACCACTTCCAGAATGTTTTTGAGGCCTGTTCCCGCCATCAACGTGCTGATTGCTCCAAGCAGATTCATGAATGTGTGAAATAGACTGAAAACCCTTTTGTTAGAATTTCATAAATGGTGGGTGATTGCCTCAAAGAGGTTTGATTATATAGAGACAATTTATTGATTTTACGACCTTCATTTTTTGCCACCATCTTAGATTTCATGTTAAATACTCATCAGATCTAAATTTTATTGATACAAGTGGATTGCTGATCCATTAAAACCATGGACCAGAACCAACAATTATGTTTTTATCACAATTATTGAAGAAGTTATAGCTGTTTTAGTTATTTCAAAGCTTGGTGGCGGCCATCTTGAAAATGACTGTTTTAACCCATTTCCGGATGTCAGATTTTGGTAGACTTTTTTCTATTGATCAGTATCTCCAGTAGGAATGAAAACCACTGAGAAACCTTTTTTTGCAATTTGTTGTGGGTTTGGTGGTTGTTTGTCATAAATTGACCCGACTACTACTCTTTTCATGCTTTGTCCCCCCCTCCCCCACCCCCAGCTTGCTTTTGGGTACACACAATCCACCATCATCCCTCTTCTGGTAAAACTACCTAAATCCAGATCACTGCTCACTTCCACTCATCTGTTCCTCTTTTTTCACACCTGTGGAATCAACTTCCACATCTTCTTGAATCTCATTCTTCCCTGCAGGTCTTCAAAATAGCTGTTCACCACCATCTCAGATCATCCCCAATGCAAAACCATGACATTTTCTACCCTCGTTAACCCCACCTGAATCCATCCCAATTTTCCAGTTTTTCCTCCTTGGAGTTTCCCCCTCCATGCATGCATGTTTTGTGTCCTGTTTTTGTCTGTTACGTCCTGATCGGCTCAGTGTACTATCTCTTTCACGAGCCTCGACTTTGTGTACAAAAAAAAAACATAACAGAATTTCATCTTATGTGTTGAAACAAAATGCTCCAGAGTCCAGTTTTGTGTTTATTTAGTACACTGTGATTGCTTTTCATGCAAGCAATCAGAAAGTTTCACACTGCAGAGAGTCTTTTAAAGTTTAGGTGGTGGTATAATTGTGGTGTGGTTAATGTGTGGTAAACACTATGATTGCTGGGAAGGAAATACCATATGGCATACATACAGCTCGTGATCCCCTTAACTGCAGACCCATCAACCAAACCAAGTCGTACAGAGCGAGTGCCAGATCTGGCGGATTGATGTCGGTTGCCACGCGTAGTTCCATTGAGAAGGTGATGGACTCTTATGGATCCATTGGATGCAATTTGAGGTGGGAGTAATGTGGCGGCACCATTTTCCCTTTGGTTTCATAGTGGGTTGATGTGCTTTAGCTTTGGTTCGTTTGCAGTCTGGTTACCACTTTACGACCCTTGGTTCATCTTGTTGAGCCATTTCCTGTGCGCGTTTTCCTGCGGGGGTTTCGGGTTCCTGGAGAACACCGTGGTCAAGGATAAAGACTCAGAATCCGAGGGTCTCGGATGTCTTTTCTTCCATGCTGACACCGAGATGCGGAACCATGATTTTAGTTCTAGTGGTGGGGTGCGGGCTGGGGACAAAAATTTACATTGCACTGAAAAAGATTATTCCGCCAAGCAGATCGAGGGGAACATTTTTTAGTGGATGTTTCTTTTTGTCATAAGTTGTAAAAGCTATTCCAAATATCGACCAAACCGCTCGAATACATTTGAAAAGAAGTACGACAATGAAAAAACTTTTTGCTCAAAACTCAACATTTATTTTAAATATTGTCTCTTCTCATCATAAAAATCCAATTGAATGAAAAGCAGACATTGCACATAATGAAACAAATGACATCTATCTATAATTCCAGCAATGTGTGTGTGTGTGTGTGTGTGTGTGTGTGTGTGTGTGTGTGTGTGTGTGTGTGTGTGTGTGTGTGTGTGTGTGTGTGTGTGTGTGTGTGTGACCGCTGTTTCTCGACAACCACTGGTCCGATCTAATTGAAACTTGCCAGGTATATTGCTGGGGGCCCTGTGGATGTGCGTTTTCAAGGTTTTATATTAATCGGACAAGAACTTCCCAAGTTATGGCCATTTATTTACCAACCAATGACAGGACACGTTGCTGCGTGGGCGTGGCCGATGGGGGAAGAGAACCTCAACCGCGGTCCCCATTACGGGTTACAACGTACGGACTTCCGGATAATGATGACTTCGTGTATTCTAATAATTTCTCGATTACTTATGCGCATTTATAGATAAACACAATGCCCCAAGTTATGATCGTTTTCATATTAGACGGTGCATAAATTTCGGTAACATCAGAGTGAGCTGGTATGCTCCGAAGCAGGAAGTAATTTTTTTTTGCACGTAAGTTTTTTTTTCTCTTCTCTTCTCTTTGTGTTTTTCCTTGCGATGACATTGCGAAAAGGCAAAATACGTTGGCGCTAATTGAATAATTGGCCATTAAAACTAAATTGCAAATAATCGTAACTGTGATATGCGAACTTCCGGACAGTGAGGACTTACTTTATTATTTCTCGATTTTTTTCTCGATTTTTTTCTCGATTTATCGACTTACTGTATTCGTTCTTTCTCGATTTCTGCACTCTCTCGATTTTCTGAAACGCAATGCCCCAATCCAGTCAGTGACGATTCCTGTATTCTTTCTCGATTTTTTTCTCGATTTATCGACATACTGTATTCTTTCTTTCTCAATTTCTGTACTTTCTCGATTTCTTTCTCGATTTTCTTAAACACAATGCCCGAATCCAGTCAGTGACGATTACTGTATTCGTTCTCGATTTATCGACTTACTGTATTCTTTCTTTCTCAATTTCTGTACTTTCTCGATTTTCTTAAACACAATGCCCGAATCCAGTTAGTGATGATTACTGTATTCTTTCTCGATTTATCGACTTACTGTATTCTTTCTTTCTCAATTTCTGTACTTTCTCGATTTCTTTCTCGATTTTCTTAAACACAATTCCCCAATCCAGTCGTCGTTTACGACAGCGAAGGAACGGCCTGTGTAGTTGTTTGAAAGTTTGTTTTTTTGCACGTACGGCCATGCGAGAGCGAAAGAACTGCCTGTGTGGTTGTTGTTTCTGGCACGCGGTTTGAAAGTTTTTTTGGGGGGTTTATTTGCACGTACGGGCACGCACCTACGGGCATGCACTAGTAATGATCAAAAATAATAATAATAATCAACGTCTGATGCATGGAACAAGGTTTGACGTGGAAGTGACCTTGATGGAATTTCGGTTTTTCCGTCAGTTGAACATTTGCCTTCATCATCTCGATGATGTGCATCACTTGTAACAAAGATTTCTTCTCCAACACATTTGATGCCTACTGTGTACCCTGGAGAATTTCCCATGATCAAAAAACATGTTCTTGAGTCTTGAAAACACAGACCGAGTGCCGAGTTCAAACAGAATGAAAGGTATTAGTTCCAGAGGTTGTGATAGAATGAGCAGCAATAAAAACTTCTGACAATGTCTGCTCTTCTTTCTGCTATTTCAAAATTCTGCACTACCAAGCAGTTATTAGTGTATGTATGTATGTATGTATATACGTATATGTATGTACATATACATACATATATCTATACATACATTCACACGCATATTTATATATATATACATACATACATACATAAATACAGTATATGGGAAATGGTATGTGGGTGTATAAAAAATACGGATTGAATGTCATGTGATATCACTTTCAATATGTGTATAAGGTGTGTGTGTGTGTGTGTGTGTGTGTGTGTGTGTGTGTGTGTGTGTGTGTGTGTGTGTGTGTGTGTGTGTGTGTGTGTGTGTGTGTGTGTATATATATATATATATATATATATATATATATATATATATATATATATATATATATATATATATATATATGTATATATATATATATTATATATTATATATACATATATTATATATACATATATTTATATACATATATTATATATACATATATATATATATATATATATATATATATATATATATATATATATATATATATTGTTGCGGATTCGCGCCCGCCGGCGTGCGAACGGCCACGCAACTCGAATCGCGGCACGTCGCCCACCGGACGGACAATCCAGTCGTGACCCTCTCGGACTAACGCCGGGAACTAGTCACGGGTGGACCTTTCGGTCTCACCACGATCGTGCCAATCGGCCCCCGCGTGGGATAGGGTTGCTCGCCAAATTCAGGCCTACCTAAGTACCCACACGGAGGGTAGACCGGGCGATCGCACCTCGCCGCAGGTCGACTTGAGACACGGGCCACTTTAGCGACCCGTTCCGTACTATCGGGATAACCGAGCGGTGTTG
>NC_140964.1:124690605-124708105 GCF_056783735.1 Eptatretus burgeri | reverse complement strand
TATCGCTGGTCGGATTTTGTGTCCAACGAGCGGTTGCTGAGAGAGACTCGTTTGAGATTTGTTACCTGCATAGTCCGTGAGCGTCAGCTGTGGCTGTATGGACATGTGGCTCGTTTTCCTGATGCTGATCCTGCTCACCAGATTCTCTCAGCGAGGGAGTCTCATGAGTGGAGGAGGCCAGTGGGCCGACCACGTGCCTCATGGTTGCAGCAGGTTGACCATCATCTCAAGGAGATGGGGATGGGCCTGGCATCTGCCTGGGGGTTGGCCAGACGGAGGCCCCTGGAGTACCGGCGGAAAGTGGACGCAGCAACGCGCTGTTCTGGCACATGCTCCCATACCTGACCTGAAGTAGTATATTGCAATCATAATGGTGAGAAAAAGACAATTAACAAAGGAAGACAGACAGACCATAATAACGGTTAAAAGTGTAGGCCTTTCCTTTAGATAAATTGCAAAGATTGCCAATGTGTCAGTGAGTACACTTTCCGAAACTATCAAAAGGCACGTGGAAACTCTGACAAAAAGAGATCCTGCAGACCCAAAGCCACAACACAATCAGAAGACAAGTTTCTGAGAGTCAACAGCTTGCGTGATAGATGGCTCATAGGACAGCAGCTTCAAGCACAGCTTAACGCTGGTCGAAGTAAGGAAGTCTCAGTTTCAACTGTGGAGAGAAGACTTCAAGCTACAGGTTTGACAGGTCGAGTGGCAGAAAGAAAGCCATTGCTAAGATGGCAAAGTAAGAAAAAGAGGCTTACCTGGGCCATGAAGCACCACCAGTGGACTACTGAAACCTGGAAGAAGGTCTTTTGGAACGATGAATCAAAATTTGAAATCTTTGGTTCATCACGCAGGGATTTTGTATGCCATCGAGTCGGCGAAAGGATGGTTCCTCAGTGTGTGACACCAACTGTTAAACATGGAGGAGGAAGCGTGATGATCTTGGGCTCTTTTGCTGGATCCAAAGTCAGCGACTTGCACAGTCTGAGTGGCACCCTGAACCAAAAAGGCTACCACAGCATTTTGCAGCATCATGCAATACCTCTGGTCTACACCTAGTTGGTCAGGGGTTCATCCTCCAGCAAGATAATGACCCAAAACATATCTCCAGGCTATGTCAGAACTACCTTAGAAGAAAAGAAAAAGACGGTAGGCTTCAAATCATGGAATGGCCAGCACAGTCTCCAGACTTAAACCCCATCGAGCTTGTTTGGGATGAACTGGACAGAAGGGTGAAAGCAAAGCAACCTACAAGTGCAACACATTTGTGGGAACTTCTGCAACAGTGTTGGGAAGAACTTTCCGAACAATATTTGATTTCCATTGTAGAAAGAATGCCACGAGTATGTTCAGCTGTTATATCTGCAAAAGGTGGCTACTTTAATGAATCAAAAATTTAGATTAAATTTTGTTCAACAAAACGATTGAATGATTTCTTATTTATGTGCAATTGTTTATTTGTTCTATGATTTAATTTCAGAGTACAGG
This sequence comes from Eptatretus burgeri, assembly GCF_056783735.1. Classification (NCBI taxonomy): domain Eukaryota; kingdom Metazoa; phylum Chordata; class Myxini; order Myxiniformes; family Myxinidae; genus Eptatretus; species Eptatretus burgeri. The sequence goes on along the minus strand of NC_140964.1, from coordinate 124,706,614 downwards.
TACATTGAGATATTAAACTGCTTAAATTTCAGTGAAAACTGGAAAAAATGGGGGTGTTCTAAAACTTTAAGCGGTTGTGTGTGTGTGTGTGTGTGTGTGTGTGTGTGTGTGTGTGTGTGTGTGTGTGTGTGTGTGTATGTGTGTGTGTGTATATATATATATATATATATATATATATATATATATATATATATATATATATATATATGTATATATATATATGTATATGTATATATATATGTATATATATATATATGTATATATATATATATATATATATATATGTATATATATATGTATATATATATATATATGTATATATATATATATATATATATATATATATATATATATATATATATATATATATATATATATATATATATATATATATATATATATATATATGTATATATATATATATATATATATATATATGTATATATATATATATATATGTATATATATGCAGGGTGTCCCTAAAAAAATGACATCATTTGAAACGTGAATATCTAAGTAACTACATGTCCCAGGCAAACGAAAGTAAATATGCTTCATGTTGAACAATAACAGATTTATTTATCAAAATTCGAAGAGATTCAGAGGGATGTAGATTTTATAACCGTTTTCGCAAAACTTCACAAATGTTCAATATGCGCACCGCCTGTGACACGACAGACGTCAAGTCGGTGGTCCAGCTCCTGCCAAACACGCTGTAGCATGTCTTGCGTAACATTCTCCAACGCCTCAGTGACATTGTCATTATCACTGGCATGCCCAATCCATCTTCCTAGGATAAGAATTAAACATTCAACTTGGTTAGTTTTTACACATTTTGTTAAAATTTGAGATCATTTGAGCAAGAATTACCTATGTTATTAGACTACGAAATGATGTCATTTTTTTAGGGACACCATGTATATGAGGCGCCACGAGGAGGAGTGATGTTCAGGACACATCGGCCATTTTGGAGTTAATGCCATATAGCACTATTTTAACCCTTCCCCTATCATCCGAGCCTATCATCATCATATCATTAAAAAATGTTGCTTACATCACTCCTTGCGGGGCCTCATATATATATATATATATATATATATATATATATATATATATATATATATATATATATATATATATATATATATATATATATATATATATATATTATTCATACGCACATACACGTCATTTTCCTCTTCCCTCTGCATTCTTTCTCTCTATGCTTTTACCAATTAAATCAGTAAGAGCACCTGTATTTACTATTATCAACGCCTTTAATTCACTGAAGGATAAAACCTTCATGAACTACCTGCCAACTTGTCTTTTCAAACCTCATCACTGTACCTATCTTGACGTGTTTTTGGTTTTAACAAAAGAAAATGTCAAATCTTGAAAGGTCACTTTTGCCCTGTACTTGATGTACATTTCTAACATTTACCTATTTGGATATTGAATGTTTAATGTCATCCTGCTTGTGAGGTTTCATAATTGGGCAGGGGTTGTGGTTGTGACATCCCATTTTATGCACCTATTCTAACAGCTCCACAAATGTCATGAATTTATCCGCTTGACTTATTGGTATTAAGGACATATTATGTAGATGGAAATGTGTGTGTGTGTGTGTGTGTGTGTGTGTGTGTGTGTGTGTGTGTGTGTGTGTGTGTGTGTGTGTGTGTGTGTGTGTGTGTGTGTGTGTGTGTGTGTGTGTGTGTGTGTGTGTGTGTGTGTGTGTGTGTGTGTGTGTGTGTGTGTGTGTGTGAGTGATGAGCAATCAAAACGTTTGCAGTTTAAACTTTGTCGTGTGCTTTTAAAAATAATGGTCATGTCGTTAACAACCTTGCACCTCCATTATTCCACAAAAATAATTGGGTGGTCGCTAGACTACCGTTATTCTCAGGTTTTCTGTCTGTCTGTATGTATGTATGTAATGGACAGCTCTGGAGGCCAGAGGAGTCAACCGATTTTGTTGCAACTTGACTGGTAGGTTCATACCAGGATTTAGTTGTATGCTTTTGAGCACCGTTGCTATGAACGCCACCGTTGCCGAGCAATGGGACTTTGAAATTTTTGAAAAAAATCCGAAAAATATTTTTATGTATTTTTTTCGAAAATCAAAAATCGGCTTCCGCGCTTTTATGCGCACTATAATCAACCTCTTTGTCAAAAATCTTCAGCCCGATCCGTCAAAAACTGCATGGCTAGTGTGCAATTATATAGCAACCACCCATGTCGCCTACCGGCTTGTTGTTTTGCCTCTGAGACAGAGTATCGGGGTGAATATGTGTGATACTATCTTTATACATGTAGAATGTGAGAATGCTATCAAGCTTTAAAATGATTTTTGATGTACCTTTATAGTTTCATTGCTTCCTTTACTGTAGTTTTGTCTGTCCTTCATTGATTTTCCACACAAAGCCGATGAAAATGTTGAGAATGTACATTTTCATTTGAGTCTGCAAATACCACGATCCAGCACAGTGTGGGAACAAGATGTGTGGGCTTCACTGGGAATTACGTGGGCAGAGAATGTGAGCTAGGTTCTTCTGTGATGCCACAATTCTACACTCTTTAGTGTATGTTGTGTGCGATGTCATTGCTTTAGATCCTGCAAAATGCTGGAATGATAAAAGCTAACGAAAGCACAATTGCAGCTGCAGTTACCTGCCAAGACAGCAAGAGAAAAGAGCAGCTGAGAGTGTTTTGGGACGGGGATTGTAAAGGCAGCCAGATTCATTTCAAGAGACCATCATCCCCTTGCAACAGCTGATTATTAATTGCAACAGCATATTTTCCAAGTGGCTGAAGACGTACTATGCAAGTAATCTGGTTGCATTTTACAATGAGCATGACAGCCATTTACGGTGAAACAGAGATATATGATGCAGTCACACAAGAGGTAACATAACCCAAAAATGCATGGTTCCATCACAATGCATGTAAAGTAAACAGGATTGTTTAAATATGTTTCTGGAAGAGCAGTGTAGCAAAGCCTGGGAGAGGTTCAACAGGAAAGAGCTGATCTTCAATGAGAGAGAGCAAAATAAATGAGGAGTCCATGACAGTAAATTATCCATCCATCCATTGGGACCATACTCCATGCAGAGCATTGGTGCTGCTTCAGGAGTCTCCTTGGCTCGAGGACACAATCCTGGACAGGTCACCACCCGACACAGGATACAAGCAAGCTGGCACTCATTTTGCTGACCTCAGAAGGATGACAGGCAGAGTCGACCCACCTCGTGTTGATTAAACAGGAGAATGAGGTTTCAACTCAGGATCCGAGGATCCCAAGCCAATCACCATAACCATTAAGCCAACACCAGGCATAGTATATAATGTGTCGGCCCATATCAACACTTCAGTATTATTGAAATCATTTTGCAGCAGGTTTGAATGTTGGAAGCAGTTTTGTCAAGCATGCCATCCAATCAGGTCACTATAATACCCAACAAGAGATGGGATAAGTGAGCCATCCACAGAAGATGAAATTGATGAGGCACAGTGAAGTCTGAAAGGACATAAAGATGGCAAGAATGGAATCCTGCATGAGGTGGTGAAGAGTTGTGGAAGAGATAATATGGATGACATCTGGCACCTCTTCTGTCGTGTGTGGAGGAGTACAAAGAGTGTGGCAACTGGCAGGGTTGTATATGTGTATATTAGACAATATCAGATAAGTGAGCGACAACAAGTATGGATGTAATAATAATGCATGTTGTAAAAATTAGGAATAACAATGATACAAGACCGAGTGAACTGCTTTTACCATGAATTGTGGCCTTAAAATGGGAAATTAATTTCACAAAAGAACGTGTCAAGTCCACAATGTAGATGAAGAACAATGTAGAATTGAAGAGCAATGAGAACAATATGCCACATGAAGCCTTAAGCGTGTTGATAGCAGTTCGTTGAGAGCTGCACCAAACAGAAGATGCTGTGATTTATTACCACCATTGCTAACTTGAACTCACTTGCACACAGCATATGCAGCCCCTCAACGAGTTCACAATTAAGATTCACCAAGTACTCATCAACAAAGGTTTTGGAAGTGGTGAAGCTCGTGTGATGAAAAAATTAAGGCACATCGCACCCACTTATCCTTCCGATTATTGGGTTCGTACATTTATACAGGGGTTAAAAACGTGATGTCCAATTCTGTTTGGTTGCCTTTCCTTTGCCATTAATCATAGGTTACAACCAAACTGTCATCCCGGAACCTGTTAACCCATTGATGGGAAAATAATTTTGAGTTTTTTATGGTTTTCCATTTTGTTCTTTTTTCTTCTTTATTAACCATCTTTTGGAGGGTTGCAACTTACTGGATAATGGAATATAATCATCATGTCGTGTGCAGCACATGGCTGCTGGTTTCATCGGAGCCAACTTTTGAGTTTGTAAATAGCTGCACACCTCTTTTTATCTCATTCTTCTGATGATCGTGCATGATTTGAAACACAACAGCAATACACCAGAGACAGCGTTGAAGTCAACCCTGCCCTTAGAAGAGACCGGAGCACACCGTCAAATATAATTGCCAAGTCCTCCCCAGATCTGAGATGCTTCCTTCGAGATGTTTATGCTTGTGTGTGGCTTCCGTGGAGGGGTAAAAATAAGTGACCCCGGGTCGGGAGTGAACCCACTGGATTGTTTTCTTTTGATATTTGACCACATCTCATACATCAGAAATGAGGTGATTACGAAGGAGTTTTATTGATGTCGAGTAAAATGAAGAGAATACACAAAGTAAATACAGAAGTTTTTTTTTATCAGAATGGACATTTCTGGACTAGGGGCCATAGCTTGAGGGTGAAGAAGAGGAGAGTAAGGCCTTTCACTCAGGGTGTGGTCATCAATGCATGGAATGGTTTCCCTGGCAAGATAGAAATTGTGTACATGCACGAGATCCGTCTAAAAAGTAAGGGGACTGACTTCACTGAAATTTTATTCCAAAAAATTTATTGAAATCACAGCTTGTCCCCTTCAAAAGTTTCCCTCCAGTCTCACACACTTGTCCATCCTCTTCTTCCACACTTCGATGCATCCCCTGAAGGCTTCTTCTGGAATCCTCTGGAGCTCCGTCATCACGGCCCTTTTGATGGCCTCCACATCAGGAAATCGGGTCCCCTTGATCACCCCCTTGAGCTTGGGGAAAAGGAAAAAATCACAAGGGGCCAAGTCTGGTGAATACGGGGGTTGCTCCAGAGTTCGCACGTTCCTCTCCGCCAGAAACTGTCAGATGCTCAGGGCTCTGTGAGTAAGGGCGTTGTCATGGTGGAGCACCCAGGCGTTGTTCTCCCACAGATCCCTCCTCTTGTCCCGGACTGATCTCATGAGGTGCGGAAGGATCTCCTTGTACACGTATTGATTCACTGTTTGACCCTGTGGTAGAAACTCGAAGTGGACAATGCCAATGTCAAAAAACACGATGAGCATCACCTTGACCTTCGACTTCGACATCCTTGCTTTCCTTGGTTTTGGTGATTCTGGACTTTTCCACTGACTACTCTGCCGTTTGGTCTCGGGATCGTATTCGAATATCCACGATTCATTACCAGTAATGACTCTCCCGAGCAGGTCTGGATCGTCCTCGAGGCGCTCAATAATGTCTTGACAGACAGTGACTCTTTGCTGTTTCTGGTCTTCTGACAACAGCTTGGGGACCATCTTTTTTTTACCTTGCTTGTAAATGTAAACGTGATGTAAACACCTTGCTCATTTCGAGAATTTCAGTGACACCTCACAGAAGAGAAAAATCAACTGATGGTGGTTTCAACAAGATGGTACCACGACTCGTACTTCGCGACACATCATGAACGAGCTTCGCCGACTCTTTTGTGACAGTGTCGTGTCCAAGCCATTACGGCCACCTCGATCCCCAGATCTTACGTCACCAGATTTCTTTTTGTGGGGATATTTGAAGGATATAGTGTATGCTACAAATCCACACACTATTCGTGAATGAAAAGCAATAATCAGTGACACAATCAGCAATATTCCCCCCAAGAAATGCGACACTCTGTGTCAGAAAGCATGCTGTGAAGATTGAATTTGTTTTTGCAACATCGTGGTGTGCACTTTCAGCACTGCAGTTAAGATAATCAATTGTTTGGATCATGTTATGTATTTTTGTAACATTAGGCTATATTTACGCAAAATATTAGGTTTGTAACTGATAAAGTTTTTCATGTATGGGAATTATTTAGGGTTTTCGAAAAAAAAAAATCACTCCACATATACGAGCTGAAGTTCCTGGCAGTGCCTGGGGAATATCAATGAAATATGTATTTGAATATTTCCTGCATGACAAATTGGGGAATGTTGGCCTGATGGTCTTGCATGAATTACTCTTCTTGGGCATTGAAAAATGCGCTTGGAATGCTTTCTCTTCTTTGAACTTCTTTTTGTTAATTTTATTTTTTTAAATACAACAAATCACTACAATATTAACATACGAGCTTCACAAAAGATATTACTTGATCACTCCCAGGAAAATGCCAGGCAGTGTATAAGCACAAGACCTGATCGAGGCCTGAAGGCCATTTATCTGGTTTTATCTGGGATCATTTTTTTTAATCGAAACATAGATCTTGACCTTCCTCTGAATGAAAGAAGAGGCCTTGCAAAGTTTGTTTGCACTGGTTCCTGCTGGGTCCGAATGCAAAAACTAACAAACACACAAACTTCCTTCTTTGTATATTATTACCCAGAATTGGACGGGAAGAGAAATGTGAATAAGAAGCACTTTGTAGACAAAGTAAATTTGGAAATGGCAATACCCTCTGCCACAACCGCCAGGTGGTGCTACACAGTACACATTTATAAAGATAATTTACCCCGCCCCCTCCCCCACAACGCTGTGTGAGGACATGGCCACCTCTCCTATGTTACTCCGCCCCCCCCCCCACACAAAGTTGTATTTGTACCCTGAGACTGGAGTTCAAACATTAAAGATGTGGCAGTGCATAGAACACATACAAACAACTGTCTACCCTCAGAAGAGCCAGGAAACATCTTTCTAATCTCATGTCTGAGCTCTCAAACCTGTCTCCCTCCTCCAAATCCTGGTGGCATATGGATAAGTCTGTTTCTGGTGTATGTTCCCCCTCCATCCCCTCTCTTACCTCAAATGGCCGCACAGCTGACGATGCACGCAAAAAGGATGAATTCCTAAACTCTGTATTTGCTTCTAAATCTTGTGTCCCAAACCCATCGCTTTCCGTACCCACCTCACCCAGTCACACCCAGCTGTTCCTGGACTCTGTGTCCTTTTCTCCTGACAAGGTGGAGAGTTTGCTGTAAAATCTCGACTCAGATTCTGTAACCGGTCCAGACGGTATCAGCCCACGTGCCCAAAAAACTTGCTTTGCTGCTCTTGCTCACCCTCTCTCTCTATTCTATTCACCCTCTCATTTGCTCAAGGTCATCTGCCATCTGCTTGCAAATCGGCAAACATTACCACTCTGCATAGAAAAGGTGCAAAAACTGTTCCCTGCAACGACAGACCAATCAGCCTTCTCCCAATAATCTGCAAGGTGATGGAATCCATCATTGCTTCCGACACTAAATCCTTCCTCTTCTCCAATGGCTTGATTTCCGGTCATCAATTTGGATTCAGACCAGGTCATTCTATCCTGGACATAGTGCTTCTCTTTTCCCAACAATGGATGGAGGTCCTCAATACCAGACATGAGATCAGAGCCATTTCCCTCAACATATCGCGTGCTTTCGATATGGTCTGGCACCCTGCCCTGCTCACCAAACTCTGTTCCAATGAAATCCAAGGCCATCTCCACTCATGGCTCACGGATTTCCTCCCCTCTCACAGTCAACGCATGCCTCTAAATGGATTTCTCTCATCCCCTCTTCCGATCCAGGCTGGAGTTCCGCAAGGCAGTGTTCTGGGTCCTGTGCTTTTTCTGGTTTTCATCAATGATCTCTCTGACTCTCTGGAAAATCCTCTTTATCCCTTGCTGATGACTCCACCATTTGCCATACCATCCTTCATCCCTCAGATGGGCATACAGCAGCCTCTTCCCTCTCAGCAGACCTGGATAAAATCACAAGCTGGTCAAACACCTGGACCATATTTTTCAATCCTGACAAATCTCACACTCTCACCATGTCTCTCTGAAAAGACCTTCTGGAACCCCCCCTCCCCCCTTCTCAAATCTACTTTCTCAACAATCCTCTTGAAGTCCTGTCATTCAAGCTTTTGGGCCTCATTATCTGCCTTGATCTTTCCTGGGAAAGCCACATGTCCAAGATGGCCTCCAAAGCCAGTCGCCGTCACGGCATCCTCCATTTTGCAAAGTCCTTCTTTGGCACACCTGAGCTCCTAACCACATACAAAGCTTTCATCCACAGCCTGATGGAGTGCTGCTCTCCCCTTTGGGTTGGTGTTCCCGCCTTACACCGAGCTCGGCTTCATGCTGTGGAAACCAAGGCTTTTAAGACCATTGGTATCTCCGGCGATGAAGCTGAGTCATTGGGTGCCTCACTTTCACCGCAGACAGGTCGGTGGTCTTTCTGTCTTCAACCATCTCCTCTGTCATATGGGTATGTCATATGTCATATACATTGCCCACTTCCCCTCCCCCCACCCTGCTCTGACTGCGATCTGTCCCCCCTATATTTATGCAGGGCGCTTAAGTTCTGCCAGCAACCCCTTTCTGGTGAAACTGCCAAAATCAAAAAAATCACTGCTCACCTTCACTCTTTTATTCCTCTTTTTGTCCCCCTCTGAAACAAACTCCCACACTCTCTTCAATCCCACTCTTCCCTCCAGGTCTTCAAAACATCTGTTCACCACCATCTCAAGTCTTCCCCATCCAAAACCATGATCTTTTCTACCACCGTTAACACACCCTAAACCCACCTCCTTCAAATTCCCTGCTTGCCTTCCTCAAAGTCCCTGTTATGTAAGGACCTGAAAGTCCCTGTTGTGTCCATCTTGTTTACCCCATGTACCCTGCCCATCCCTCTCCTTTCCTCAGATCTCCTAATGTCTCTGTTCCCTAATGTTGTGCTTCACTCTCCTGCCCCTCTTGTCTCCTGCTCTCTTTGTGATATGTTCTGTTTATTTGCTCTTACACGAGCCTTGACAATGTTTCCAAAAATTACAGCAACAGAGAGAGATTTTTGCCTTTTTCGGAAGAGATATAGAAAGATAAGAGAGATAGGGAGACTTTGCAAAACCACCGCAAAAGGCAACGCATTTTACTTTGGCATTACCAATTGGCATCCGCAGTTGCTTGACAACCCGATGGGCCGCGGACTTATCTCCAGCATTGTGGAGTCCAAGAAGTCCCCCTTTTGTTTAACCTCGAACCCCTGTTCCCGAACTATATACATACATATATATATATATATATATATATATATATATATATATATATATATATATATATATATATATTTGTGAATTTCAGAATCGGATCTGACTAATGCACACAACATCCATGTCCTCAGACAGTTATTTCCATAAATTCATGTTCAGAATAGACCCATCCCCTTGTCTGGTGGGATTCTAACTCTTTGATGCATTGGAGAAAGGAGAGAACAGGTTCCTTTTCTTTCTGATGGGATAACCTTTTCTCTTTACAACACGTTCATGACGTATGATTTTTCATCAGTTTTCATTTCTGCATGAGTGATATTCACCGTTCGTGCACGCATTAAGATAGCTGTTCGCCCAACGGGAGCTTTTTCTATTCCCTTTCCATCAAGACACATTGGCTTGGAAATACAGGATTTATTTTCACATTTTATTGCAGTTATTTTCACATTGGACTTGCAAGACATTTAATTCATTAATCACACCGCAAGCTTTTCCTGAACAGTTCGTTCTGACAATCAAACATGGCTGTAATCTTAGATAATTTACCTCGGGCACCCACCTTTTTCCATTGACGTTCAACACCCACCTTTTTCCATCGGTGATCGACACCCCGTTCAGCAACTCTATGGATGCGAACCGGCTCTTCTCCGTGTCGGGCTGAGCAGGGAGGAGATGATGACCTGTTAACGTTCTGTGGGCGCTTCATATTTCCACTCAGTTGTTCCAAAAATGGCTGCTTTTTGGCATTCGTCCAGTGCCCCGAACATGTCGTTGTATGCCAGGCCTGTATTAATTGGGAGTTGCATCTTGTTCGATTGTCAGGAGGGAATGACTGCAAGAATGGACGGTTGGAGGTCTCGTGCAAGAATGCGCCAATAAGCAAGCTGGATTTGGCTGAAGTCGTGCTTGAGACTCCGCCCACACCGGCCGCCTATAAAAGGACAGCAGGACTGCCCTGATGACAATTGGTGAGAGATCTTGATCACAGTCAGTCAGTGATCCTGATGACGGTTATTGACAGCTCCTGACGGTTTGTGACAGCAGCAGCAATGATGGTGGGTGACAGTGGGACTGTTCCTGCTGGTTCTGCATGGTCCATCTGGTTGCTGATGTACCTGGTTCTTGCCGTACCTGGCTCTTGGCGTACCTGGTTCTTGACGTTCCTGGTTCCTGGGGGTGATGATGTGATGTCAATTGGTGTTCGACCCTGTTTGTGGGTTTGTGCACGGCAAGGCAGGGCATTGGCAGCAGAAATGAGCCAAGCTGTGGAGAACTCATTTGGAGAGGTCAACTAAGCAATGCTCACATTTTGGATTATTTTAGTAGACACACGATGACTTTTGCCTTGGTAAGCTGAGACCGGATTTATTTTCCCTCCTGAATGGTCTGATGGGTACCCATGTTCGTGTTTAATTGTTAAGTAAGACATAGTGATAAGCATCTGCTCTTTGTCCATTTTCTAGAAATGTTTGTTGAATTCTTTATTTGTTTGAGATTATTTTGTTGATTGAACATTTGATTTGAATTCATCCATTTAATCGACAAGGAAATATAGTCTTTCAGTTGAATTATTTTTCTTAATAATAAATTCCTTGTTGATGTTTCCACCTGTCCGTGATTGTCATTTCGTTCCATTGATCGAGCATTGTCTGAAGCTGGATAGACCCGGAGATTATAAATCCCAAACTAATTAACCTGTCATAGTCAGCGTGCACCACCGGTAAATGCTCGGCCACATTACTTAAGATCTAATCAAGATAAGATTGGTGCATCGCCGAGGGCGCATTCCCCAATCAGGAGGCCATGTGATCTTCAGTTAAACGGAAAATTAGACGGTTGACACTGGAACTCGTGGTTAACTGATTGGCATTCATGGTTGTAAAGCAACCCACCACACCACAAAGTTAATTGTGAGTGGTGGCCCCAGGTCCGGCTCTTATGAGGAAAAACGAGGATTAACCCCCTCATAATACACTCGGTACCCGTGGCTGTTACAAAACATATATATATATATATATATATATATATATATATATATATATATATATATATATATATATATATATAGACAGATGAGGAAAAATATACACCACAAGATGGGAAGCTGGGTTGAGAAAGAAAAAACATGAGGCAAGGTAGACGTCTGTCTCTTATATACACAACACATGTCTTTTCACACAGAGTACGATACCCTTTACTAAACATGTACTTAAGAAATAGGTGGCTCTATACAAAGGATTCTTTAACCCCTAAGGATAATTTCTGCATCAATATGTATGCTTAAACTGGAATTACATAGTTTCAGAGAAGAATTGGGGAGAGAGGGTATGTGTATATTGGCAGAAATAAAGGGGCATGATGGGCCTGATGAAGTTACCTGTATTTCTCTTTTGGACAATGACATGGCTACATACTTCTTATTCGTTTGCTTTCAGTTGCCATTTGAACAGTTGCTGCAAAATTCTGCAGATGCAGGTTCAAATCCCATTCACTGTATTGATTTGTCCTTTGTTTCCTATTGTCGTGCTTTTCCTGTAATGAGTGTACTCGTACATACTAGTTTCACCATATCCCTTCGGCACTGTAGAATAAAATACATCTTAGGTTTCCTTAAACAGGGTTTAAAATATTAATCACGGTAAGCCAATTTCAGTGGCGGAAGATAAACAACAATTATACTGTAGTTTCACGCTCAAAGTGGAAATCTTTAATGACCATGAGATATATTAGGAGCCACAGCAGTGCATCACAATCAAGTGGTGGCTAATATGCCCCAACGATGAATTTTAAAATCACTATTATCACTTGCAGGTTGTTAGTTGTGAACCAGCAGGTGTGTGCAGGAACAATTAGAATGTTTTAACCCTTAGCCATTTGCAGTCAAGTGGAACATGGCAGCGTTATTTTAAAGGATGGCACGTTAAGATCATCATCATCATCATCATCATCAATCATCATCATCATCATCATCATCATCATCATCATCATCATCATCATCATCATCATCATCATCAGTACATCGTGTTCTGCTGGTTTGTGTCATTGCTGGGAGTGCAGTTGTACCGCTTTTCCTTTTCCTTTCTTATGCAGCACAAGGCTGCTGGTTGCATAAATTTCTGGCTGTGCTTCTCATGCCATGCCCCCTGTAGTATAGAGTATGAATTTGGAATTTGGCAAAGATTTGGGTTAAGGTCAACTACTTTTCATGAAGGATACCGTGGGACATTTAACACCCACAAACTAAGGTTAGTAAACGGGACACTCAGTTTAGCATCCATCCAAGGTAGGCACATACTGCAGTCCTCAAAAAGATAGGCCATGGGTGCAGCAGTGCACAACATCCAAAGTCAATCTTCATCGGGACTCAACTCCTTATTCTCGGGTGAACCGACCAATCGACCATGGGCCCAGTGTGCGGTAGAACCTCCCAGACCGTGTTTCCTTCATCGGAGCTGCTCGTGGAAGCCGGGACTCGCTTTGTGATCTTCACTGAAAAGAGCTTGGGTGATTGTGGATTACACGGTACTGTGAATTACAGCAAGGTGAAGGACAGTGTGCTATGGTACCTGAGTAGGGAGCTGTGATCATGCTTCACCCTGCCTGCGAACCGCCAGGACGATGGTTTGTAATGGACCTTGATTAAAACTCAGGCTGGACATGTCAGAGGTAAGTTTGCATACCTCCAAGCTATCCTGCCAGCCATTGTGGTACTGATGCAGTGTTCATTGTAGGTCATAGCAGGAATTTGTAATTTATTCAGGGTTTCGGCGATAACTCACCGCCTTTTCAGGAATGACCCCTTGGTATCTTTAACGTCAACTTAGTGGCCGTGCTGACAGATGGGTCCTTCGGCTTAATGACCTTCCAATGCACACCAACTGATGCCTCACCATACACGTGGAACATCAGGGTGACAGTTTATATCTGGGTCGAGATTCATACCCGATCTAGACACCTCAGAATTGAGTGCACACACATTCAGACTATCCTTCCAGTCCACAATCAGGTAACGAACAATCATTTCCAACGAAAGCCGATATTTTTGCAGAACATGGCTAATTAAAAAAACAAAAACGAAAGGTTACAACTGCTAAAACAATTTATTTTTCATCTGTTTGAATAAAAATCTTAGTTTGGACCATAGTCGAGTCGATTACCTATAACCAGAGATCATGAGGCATTCTGTGACTATCATACCAATCAAAGCCTTCTTTGGCTTGAATGAAACTCAAACCAAACAGGCACGCAACAGGCTTGTGTTTCAAAATAATCATCAGCATTTGTTCTCGATGACATATCTGCATAGGTTTATGAGCAGGGACAATTACCAATGACTATGTTTTGTGATTTTGTTTTGAATGTTGGCATAAAAGGGAGTGTTTTCATCATTTGAGATGGTGCTTAATTGAAACAACCACTGGCCTTTTAGCCACCATTGAAGGGCCTGGCGTAAGTGTGGCAGATTATTTAATGGGGCCGTTACTCCAGTTTCATTGTAACCTCAGGATCTGGTTGGTGTGTCATGTGATGCTCACCATTGGAGCATCACATCACTGCACACCCACCTCCAATGGCGTTGCTCTTCTGGCCAGTATTTACCAGGCTTCCATGATTCACCATAAGTACAATTGATCACTTTTATAATTACACCTCCAGATTTTCTTCCCCAGAGATACAAACATCAATTATTATTGGATGACCCTGGTCATAAGGTCATCAGAAATGATTTTTAAACCTCCACCTCCTGTGTTGTCGCAACCATAGGAAGTGATGTCTTCACAATTGCAATGAGCTTATTGATATGACATTGACTTTCCAGACCAGGTATTTTGTGCTTTGGCTTGAACTAACAACAGCCCTTCATGCGCAACTACAGTACAGCAATAATCTTGCAAATGCATTTCGCAAAACAGGTATAGCTTTGAAATGTCAAATGAGAAAGGATTTATTCTACAATGCTATTGTTTTATCGAAGAACCTCATCTTCAGCAGCTTAAGGATTTGGGTTTAACCCCAGACAACGATGCATTATCAGGAATAAATGACTAAGAAGGATGAATTGGAATTCAAAATGAGCCGAATGGCTTGCTGAAAGTGCCTGGGTGCATCAGAGCCGTTGTTCCATGTTTTACAATTGATCAGGTGTTCCACACCAGAAACATCTAAGGCTGCTATGTTTCCATAGACACCTGAAGGCATTTGAGGGAACTCAGAATGTCAAGGTGAGGCCAAGATATCCGACCATCCAATAACTGTGATCTCCACAGGGCACTCTGTTCTCTCTCCACATTTGCCAAAACCAAAGCCGGGTTCATATCACTCCATTGCAGGTGCTTTAGTGTCAGTCTCCAGACCTGCCTTTCTGTATCTGGCATTGGCTGCCCTGCGAAGAAAGAATTCCCTTGACTTGTAGATTACTCTCCAGCTGACATTATTTCTTTTAATCTTAAAACTCCCTGTCCTTTTTCTTGAGTCCTTTCTTCATCTCTTGAGCTACCAGTGATTTGCTTTGGAGAGTCGAACATATCTGACTGGCCTTCTCGACCTTCCTTTCAGCCTGGGAAGCTTCAAACATCTGTTTGCAAGAAAGGAAACTTGGGCCATGTTTTTCTGGCTTTGATTGTCGCATGTTTTACTATGTGTAACAGCTAAAAACTGGAAGGTCACTCTTCGACGTCACCAGATATGCCTCCACCCAGAGCCATCTTAATGCATGGGCACGCGGGGCAGTTGCCCGGGCTCCATGATTTTAGGGGCCCCATGAATAGCTTCGTAGCACAATGGGACAGCAGCGTTTGAACTGGCTTTCTCTCGTGTGCATGCAAAATGACATCCTGAAGAACGTTGACTTCCAACCAATTATGAAACAATTTTCTGCAAAGAAATGTCGCAAACGTTCGTGTTGATTAATTCTTGCTCCACCATTTAATTAGATGCTTCAACGTTTGTGTTGTTCAACGTTTGTGTTGATTCTTGCTTTACCAATTAGATATATGTTTAATATTACTGAAAGTTTTAATTTTAATTTCAGTGGGTGGGTGGGAAGGGCACATTGCTTTGCCCAGGGCCAATAATTCTGTTAAGACGGCCCTGCCTCCACCCACATTATGACGTCATTATAATACTTGTACCAAGTTTGATTTAAATCCCTCAACCCAGATTCAAAATATTAAATAAGTCTGGATGCCACACCATGTTTCCAATCAGGTTTAAATTTAAAACTTATATTCCCCATGACTACTGGATCATAATTGTGATGTTTCACATTGACATTTCATGAAGCAGTTCAAGAGAAATAATCTTTTTTGAGATTTCCGTTCAATGCAATATCCAAAGTTTTACCTTTTTTCCAACAAAGCTGCCACACCACGTCAGCTATGATGTAATTATCATTAAAACATTCTACAAGAGTCGCTGCACCTATTTTGAAAATTTTGTGTCAATCGGATAAGCAGTTGCAGAGCAAACAGAAAATAGGCAAGGACGTATGTACGTACATCTGTCCGGATGTATAGACGGACAACCTGAAAGCATAATGCCACTGGCGACTTTGTCAGTGGAGGAATAAAAAAAAAATACTCTTTTCCTATTTGAGCAAAGTAGTTGAATTTAATTGTGCCAATCTATAATAGGCTCTGCAAAAGTAGTAAAAAACACCAAACAACAAAA
>NC_140964.1:124675605-124688105 GCF_056783735.1 Eptatretus burgeri | reverse complement strand
TATATATATATATATATATATATATATATATATATGTGTATATATATATATATATATATATATATATATATATATATATATATCAAGCGAGTGAGTGAGTGGGTGTCTGACCAGTGCCAACAACGAGACAATTTGTCAGTCAGTTCGTCCGTTCCAGTGTGGGAGTGAACAGCGCCGACAACAAGTCAGGCACGGGCCAGTCACCAACGAGTGTTTCACGGCAGATCGGTCACAACGAGTGAGGCACCGGTCAGTCTCCAATGGACCGTGTGGGTCACTGGACGTCACCAGTTTCGTGAAGTGTGAGGAGCTGCCCGTGTCGCAGCACCAGGGTCTAAACCCTCAACAGACGATCCCGGTGCCCCCCAGACGTTGACTGGTGTTCAAGGCTGTTGGCAAGTGGGTGCACGGCAAGGCTGGGAGCTGTCAATGGACAAGACACGCGCACACACATTTCCGGACGTTTTCACTTGAGGGATGACTTTTCTCTGGTGAGCAAGATGACTCTTCTCCCCCCCCCCCCCCACAATGATCTGCTGGGTAACCTTGTCTGTGTTTAGTTGAAAGAAGTGAACCCCTGATAAGCATCTGCTCTCTGTCTCTTTCTTATCATTTCAAATTTTGCCTGATTAATTATTCATTTCGATTGCTTTGGAATTTATTCACTTATTTACCTCAGGAAATAAAAAGTTCTTTTTATTTATTTATTTTCTTATCAATAAATTATTTGTCGATTTCCAACCTGTCCGTGTTTGTCCTTTCCTTCCATTGGTCTAGCATTGTCCGAACCTCGATAGACTGGGAGGTAATTACCACAGATTTGACCAAAAATAGTCGGCACGCACCAGCAGTTAAAATGCTCAGCCGCCCTAATTAAGATCTAATCAAGATAAGATTGGTACTTTTCCGCGGGCGCGCTCCCATTCAGGTAACCACGTGACCTCCAGTTAAGCGGCATAATTATAATGTGGACACTGGAACTCGTGGTTGACTGGGTGGCGTTCGTGGTTCAAAAACAACCCACCGTACCGCAACGTTAATTGTGAGCCGTGGCCCCAGGTCCGGCTCTTCCAAGGACAACCGGGGATTATTCCCCCTGAGTGACAAGCTGGTGTCTCGGTATCCGTTGCCATAACAATAGATACCAGACGACCCGTGAACCCGTTGGGTTCCTGTTGTGATAACGGTTGATAAAAAAAATCATTTCAAAAATAAATAAAAGACAGCTTCAGCAAACTATACCGCTGAGGTTGTTTGCATTGATCAAATAATCCTGAAGACAACTTGACTTGATTTTTTAATAACTTTTTTCGTTGCCCGATTTGAACGAAACTTGATATTGTGTGTCAATGTGAAAAAAAAATAATGGAGAAAAGAAAGTCAAAGAAATTATTGTGCATGATCTTCTAAACAGCATTTTATTTATGAATAAACACGGAAATATTAGATCAAAATGGCGATGTTTATTTAATGCTTAAAATTAATTGGTCTTTGTCTACATTAAATTTGAGATTTTAAAATAAATCATTTAAAGAAAAAAAAGAAAACAAGATAGCTCCAGTGAACGATACCGCTGAGGTTGTTTGCATTGATCAAATTCTCCTGAAGAGTACTTGACTGAATCGGGAATTAATTTTTTAATAATTATTTTCGTTCCCCGATTTGAAAGAAACTTTAAACTGCACACTGCAGGAGAATGGTGAGTAAGGTGGCCCTAATTGTTTTGCGCTATCTTCTACTGTTTTGGCTGTATTTTGGGAACAAACATACATACATACATACATACATACATACATACATACATACATACAGACATATATATATATATATATATATATATATATATATATATATATATATATATATATATATATCTCCTTCTTCTTTTGGCTGCTGAGGGGTTGCCACAGCGGATCATCCGTTCTGATCCGCATACTGATTTGGTATAGGTTTTACTCCAGATGCCCTTTCTGACACAACCCTGGTCGCCTCTTTCGACACAGGGATAAGGATTGGGATTTGCCATGATTCCAGGCTGCCCTACACCCTCTCATATCGCGGCCCAGTGCGGAGCTCCCTTCTTCAAGCGACCTGACGACTTCGGCGAAGTGACGACTTAGAGATATGTATATATATATATATATATATATATATATATATATATATATATATATATATATATATATATATATATATATATATATATATACATACACACATCTACATATACAGTATATATATATGTATATATGCAGATATATTTATATTTATATATATATATATATATATATATATATATATATATATATATATATATATATATATATTTACATATATATTCAGATATATATGTATACATATATATATGTATATATATATATATATATATATACACACATATATATATATATATATATATATATATATATATATATATATATATATACACATATATACAGTAGACTAGGTGTAAGTCGGCAGCGTGTAACTCGTCACTTCGCCTAAGTTGGCAGCGTCAAAAAGTCCCGAATTTATTTCATGTTAAATCCCTTTGAATAAAGGGTCATCCCTCTGTAAGTCGTCATCTCTAAGTCGTCACTTCGTCAAAGTCGTCAGATGTTGTCCATTCCCACATAATGGAAACTCAAGTAAATTACCACTCCTAACTCGTCACCTGGAACTGCTGCCTCATGAGAAGCCCGATTTCATGGAATCGTGATGCTCGCTCATTGGTTTACACCGCCAGTGATAGGCTATTTATAACTGCGTACACACGTTGATCGCTCTGCAGGCAGGACAATGGCGACGAAGCGTAAGCTTACAAATAAAACCTACCAAGAAAAATACGACATTATCCAGTTTTGCGAGGCAAATCCACTGATGAAGAAAACAGACATAGCTGAGAAGTTGGACATCAAACGGCAGGTATTGAACGATATCTTGAAGAATAAGGGCAAGATATTTGGACAAGTGGAGAAGATCGTGAGGCCGGTGGGAAGTGTGAAATGCGTGAAATGTGTGTCCTTTGAAGTTGTCGATGACGCGCTCATCATCTGGTTTCGGCAAATGTCAGCTCAGCCAAATATTCGGTTTCGGCCGATTCGGCCAAATATATATTCGGCCAATACTGTCTTTCGGTGGAGGATTGCCCAGCCAAGATCATGGAAAACAATGACTGGTTTGAATCCTTTCTCATGCACCAGATGCCCAAGAGTTTGAGGCAGTCAAACATAACGGATTACTTCGCGAAGGAGTAAAGGATCAATCGAGCTTAGTGTTGAAGTCCGATCATGGTTTTATATTGGCTTGTTTTGTACATTACCGCACTCACTTTCACATAGGCATTGAGTGGTAATCATCACCACGATGACTGTGTGTCATTTAATTTGTCACCATACCATCACCGATGGTATACGAGTTGTCTTACAGAGTTGTTCATTATCTTTACTTTTGATAAACTGATTCATGAATTCCATCTTTGCTTGATCACTTTCCAACTCAACAACTCACCCCCACCTATGCCCTGAGGATTGTGTTTTCCTTTTGGTACAATAGCTGGCTCTCACACATATGTGTCCAGGCCACGCGCGACTTCATCCTTCACCCCACAGTCATCATGAATGTTCGCATACGCGTAAGTCGTCACATTTCTAAGTCGTCACTTTTTTCTCGGTCCCGATGGTGACGACTTATGCCTTGTCTTCTGTGTATATATATATATATATATATATATATATATATATATTTATATTTATATATATATATATATTTATATATATATATATAGAATATATATATATATATATATATATATATATATATATATATATTTTTATATATATATATATATATATATATATATGCATATATATATATGTACATATATACATATATATATATATATATATATATATATATATATATATATATGTACATATATATATATATATATATTGTTACGGCTGTGGAAATTCGCAATACACCATAAAGGTTCCTTAGATCAGTTATGACGCTAAGTTTATGTGCAGATAGTTCTCCACCGTTGTTTAAAGGGAATTTGTGTGATTCATCGGGCTGCGACGCTTTGAGATAGCCGTTTTTCTTTTCTATCAGTATTTTGAGCCACCATTGCAACAAACCTCCACACAAACAACTGCCACCACCAACTACGCCACAACGCCAACCACGCTCACACCACCCCCACAACCACCACTACCAACGTCGCTCTCACCAACTGCTTGTGAATGGCAGAACAAAAAGCACTCGTGAAGCCTGTGGGGTTTTTTTTCCCGCCTGTTCTTCCCCGCGCTTGGTGTGGGGGAATTGCGATCCGAGCAGGGGTCAAAGGTCATGTAAAGGAGGGGTCTGATTTTGGGGGAATAATTCCCTGGCCACGAGCCAAAACTGACTTTCCTCGTCCCCCACACGGCACGGGGAGGGGGTAGCGAGAGGGCACGCCCCTTTTTGGGAAGCTTCGAGAAGGGAGGTGGAGCCAGAAATGGGGCGGGGCAAATAGCGGAGCCCCGCTTTACAAAAGGCGAACAGACGCGAGGCTTGGGGTCTCTTCTCTGTTCATGCTGTATCGGTTCGTTCTTGGTCTCGTGGCGCTGGTCATCCCTTGGGCTTCTCTTCTCCCTCCCTTCGTTTGGACTCTTCGTTTTGGGCTTCTCTCTCTCTGGTCCTGAAGCCCCTTCTGCCCTTCAGTCTTTTGCTTGTTTGGTCGTGGGTCATGGAAGCACCAGCAGCAACGCAGGAGAGAGCTCGCTGACCACACCAGGGGCTCGAGGTTAGGCGCGGCTACGCAAGGCCGTGGGGAGTCGACGTCGCGACCTGCCCACCGTCGCGCCACGAGGGCGCGCGTAAGACCCTTCGGTCTCACAGGACCCGTTCGGTCCTCCAGGTCCCGTGCCATAAAGGTTTACGAACCCCGTCTACCTCCCTGCCTATGGGGAGGGTTTTTCTTTGTTTTTGTATGCATGCTGTGGTGCCGTGTCCTGCCAAGTAGAAACTGTGGAAGTTACTGTGCATGTAAATTGATCCTTGCTTATAGTTGGTCATATTGCTTTTGTTTTCTTTTTCTTGCTTGTATATTGCATGACTGCCTTGCTTGTGTTGTGTGTGCAATATGTGCTTTAAATAAATGTCCTTGTGTGAAATGTATCCCGTTCATCGTCTTTTTCCCTTTTGAAAGTGCCATCTTGAATCGCGGAATTAATCCCCAGTGTGGTTACGAGTGTGGTCCCGGCGTGTGTGCTGTCGAGGTGTGTGTACACGAGCGTGGTGAAATGTGTGTTGAAACGCACGCATAGCGTGAATGGAAGGCTGTGTGTTGGAAGACCCGTGTGTGTGAGTAAAAAGGTGCGCAGGTTGTGAGTCGCCACGCTGGTGCACGCATTAAAAAAAAAAAAAAGCAAGTCTCGCTTCGGGTGACACAGGATTCCTGGGCAAAGGGTGGAAGACCCCCCTGCTTGGGCACAGGATACCACTAGTTAGGGGGAAGCGTTAGTTGAGCTTGACCGGTCTCATGGGGCAGGGGTAAGTCCTCATGGGGCCCGTGGAATGGATTAGGTCGAGGGATTGTAGTTGAGATTTAGGATGGAATATGGGAATTGATTTTTAATGGAATTATTTGCAGATAGTGACAGACTTGTGAGTGTGTGGAGGGGACGTAGCTCAGCTACGTCGTGTTAAATGGAACGTGCTGTAGTTTAAGGGACGACGTGGGAGCACGAGTTAGTTAGGGGATTAGTGAGCAGAATGGCAGAGATCAGCAATGGAATGTGAGTTGAAGAGCGGAAATGTACTTGTTGAGTGAGTGAGGGTAGCGAGACTGTGTGTATGGAGTGAACGTGGAATGTATGGTGCGATGAGTGATTGCGGGAGGAGTGATTCCCACCAAGGGACCCTGGGGTCAGTATAATGTGAGTTAGGGGGTGAGTCAAATTGACAAAATGGAGGTCGTTTGTTGTTGGTGGGAGTGTAGGCTCGATATCCATTTGGAGGGGTGCAGGAGCCCTGTTGACGGGCTGGGAGCGTGGCTGCAAAAGGTGAGTATCACTGAGTGGGTACCCCGGGCACCGGGCTAGTCGGCCGCGGTAGGCCAAGGGCCCATGGGGGGCCGGGATATTGTAGTGGGCATGGGGTGCTCCCGCATGATGCGGGGGCCCGGGGTGCCATATGCCACGGGGGCAGTGTACTGGGCACGGGCGACCCTCGGAAAGGGGCCCGGGCACCAGCCTGCCACATGAGCATTTTAGGGGAGTCGCCAGAGAGGGCACTCCACGGTGTTTAGGGAGCTGGTAGGCTTGGAGGCAGTGTAGTGCCTGGGGGTGCCATCGTTGGAGAATCGGCAGAGGGTAGTTTCTGCCAAGGGAGCCACGCGTCTCAGCCATAAAACCGTGTGAGGGCATGGGAGGAAAATTGGAGGGTGAGGCCCGAAGTTGTGAGGACACCAACACAGGCAACGGGAATCTTGGTTGTTAGAACCGATAGTTTAAGCGAGAGGTGCTTGTTGGAAGCCCTGGGGTAGTTTAAAAGTTAATGGTTCGGGTAGATAGGAAGTGTACCCCTCCGCACCATTCATCCCTTCGCTCTCGTTGTGGGCCGCTGGACCCACTTTGGGTAAAAGATCGCTGAACTCCGAGGAGGCCATCCTGAGGCTTGAGTTGGGCCTCGACACGGGACGCTAGCTCTACCTAATTCCCCTCCAGGAAGGGAACGTAGGGGTTGGGAGTTGGCTAGGAGACAATAGGTTAGTCGAACAAGGACGATATAGGGGGTTAGGAGACAAATTCATCGTGGGGGAAATAAAAGTGAAAATACAAACAAACAAAAAAATATGTGGGGGCTAAATTGGGTTTTGACAAATTAAGGGGGTGGGTATGGACAGAGAGAGGCAAAAGGCGATAGGTTGGGAGGGAGACCATAGGGTAGGTCCGAGCCTGCCTTCTGAGTGGCCAGCACCACCGCACTTCCTCCACCCACCTCCATCTCAAGGCAAGGTGCCGGCAACTTCATCTGTTGGCTGTTTTACTGCAAGACCTGTGCCGGCCACTTTATCGGCTGGCCGTTTGCTTCGAGGCCTGTGCCGGCCGGATCGTCTGCTGGCTGTTTTTGCTTCGAAGCCTGTGCCAGCCACGTCATCTGCTGGCTGTTGCTGCAAGGCCTGTGCCAGGCACTTCATCGGCTGGCTGTTTTGCTTCAAGGCCTGTGCCGGCCACTCCATTTCATCTGCCGGCTGTGGTTGCTACAGCGGCCTTGTCACGCCATGCCTTGCCTGCTCACCTTTGCCATCGATGCCTGCTGCCCTCGATTCTGCGTTTTGCCCTGTTCTGTTTTGCATTCCCCCCCCCCCACGTTCATGGCCATGTGCGCCAGGATCCTCGTGCAAATTTGCAGGGACTGCTTTGATGGCAGCTACAACACGGGACTGCACCAGCAGCCCGTGCGCCGTGTGTTTTGTTTTCATCCATCCATCCACCGTTCATACCTTGTGTTGTTTGAGTCAGCACCCTCCGCGTGCCGCAGGGACTGCCCAGTAGGCAGCCGCACCCGGAGACTGCGGTTGTGCAGCGAGTGCACTGTTGCGTTCACTGCGCCCATTCCAAAGGGGAGGCCATGGACTGCATGTGTGCAGCTGGCCACTTTCCCTGTCACCTGCATTGTTCATGAGCCAGAGACTGTGTGTGAGCAGCCTGGCTCCCTGCTTACTCTTGTTTTCTCCACAGAGTCCATAGATCCTGGGCCATGGTTTAGTGTAAATTTGTAAGGTTAAGATGTACTTGTAAATGTGTTTTGCGCCCCTGGCATGTGAGTCTTCGCGCCGGCAAATTATTTAAGTCGTCTGTATGAGTGGGTTTGTTTAGTTAGTTACTCAGCCCGTAGGTTATTTGTTTTGGGGACACGAATACACTGAATGTCACACTCAGGGATCTGAAGGTAAAACGTATTCGGGGGGAACTACACATGATGACACGAAAATTTGACGACTCGGGACGAGTCTGTAAAAAAAGGGAGGGGGCAGTGTTACGGCTGTGGAAATTCGCAGTACACCATAAAGGTTCCTTAGATCAGTTATGATGCTAAGTTTATGTGCAGATAGTTCCCCACCGTTGTTTAAAGGGAATTTGTGTGATTCATCGGGCTGCAACGCTTTGAGATAGCCGTTTTTCTTTTCTATCGTTATTTTGAGCCACCATTGCAACAAACCTCCACTCAAACAACCGCCACCACCAACTATGCCACAATGCCAACCACGCTCACACCACCGCCACCACCAACTATGCCACAATGCCAACTACGCTCACACCACCGCCACAACCACCACCACCAATGTCGCTCTCAACAACCGCTTCCGAATGGCAGAACAAAAAGCACTCGTGAAGCCTGTGGGGGTTTTTTCCCACCTGATTCTCCCGCCTGTTCTTCCCCGCGCTTGGTGTGGGGGGGGGGGTGCGATCCGAGCGGGGGTCAAAGCTCATGTAAAGGAGGGGTCTGATTTTGGGGGAATAATTCCCTGGCCCAGAGCCAAAACTGACTTTCCTCGTCCCCCGCACGGCGCGGGGAGGGGGGAGCGAGAAGGCACACCCCTTTTTGGGAAGCTTCCAGAAGGGAGATGCAGCCAGAAACGGGGCGGGGCAAAGGGCGGAGCCCCGCTTTACAAAAGTCTAACAGACGCGAAGCTCAAGGTCTCTTCTCGGTTCATGCTGGCTCGTTCGTTCTTGGTCTCGTGGCGCTGGTCACCCCTTGGGCTTCTCTTCTGCCTCCCTTCGTTTGGACCTCTTCGTTTGAACTCTACGTTTTGGGCTTCTCTCTCTCTCTCTCTCTGGTCCTGAAGCCCCTTCTGCCCTTCAGTCTTTTGCTTGTTTGGTCGTGGGTCGTGGAAGCACCAGCAGCAACGCCGGTGAGAGCTCGCTGACCACATCAGGGGCCCGAGGTCAGGCGCGGCGACGCAAGGCCGTGGGGAGTTGACATCGCGACCTGCCCACTGTCGCGCCACGAGGGCGCGGGTAAGACACTTCAGTCTCATGGGACCCGTTCGGTCCTCCAGGTCCCGTGCCATAAAGGTTTACGAACCCCGTCTACCTCCCTACCTATGGGGACGGTTTTTCTTTGTTTTTGTATGCATGCTGTGGCACCGTGTAGAAACACCTGTGGCACCATGCCAAGTAGAAACTGTGGAAGTAACTGTGCATGTAAATTGATCCTTGCTTATAGTCGGTCGTATTGCTTTTGTTTTCTATTTCTTGCTTGTATATTGCATGACTGCCTTGCTTGTGTTGTGTGTGCAATATGTGCTTTAAATAAATGTCCTTGTGTGAAATGTATCCCGTTCATCGTCTTTTTCCCTTTTGAAAGTGCCATCTTGAATCGCGGAATAAATTGGTAGAGGGTTTTGAACGCCCGGTAAACAGAATCACATCCGTCGAGGTCGGCGATAACACCGTTCGGTTATCAATGCAGCACGGAACGGACCGCTTAAGCGGTTCGTGTCCTCGGCCGACCTGCGGCGAGGTACAATCGCCCGGTCGACTCCTCGCGCAGGTACTTAGGTAGGTCGAATTTGGCGAGCAACCCTATCCTGCGCGGGTGGGCAAATGGCACGATCGTGGTGAGGTTGAACCCCCACCCGTGACTGGCTCCTGGCGGTAGTTCCACGAGGGTCACGACTGAATTGTCCGTCCGGTGGGCGACGCGCTTGCGATTGGAGTTGCGCAATCGCTCGCACGCCAGGCGGGCCAGAATTCGTAACAATATATATATATATATATATATATATATATATATATATATATATATATATATATATATATATATATATATATACATATCTTCTTCTTCTTCTTTCGGCTGCTCCCGTTCGGGGTCGCCACAGCGGATCATCCGTATGATCCGCATAGTGATTTGGCACATGTTTTACGCCGGATGCCCTTCCTGACGCAACCCTGGTCGCCTCTTACGACACAGGGATATGGTACACCTATTTTAACCGGGGTATACACCGGCCCAGTATACTGATACTCATTTCGCCGACCTCGGAAGGATGACAGGCTGCGTCAACCCCCTGGTGTATATATAGCCACAGTGCGAGACACTGTGGCTTGTAGGCCTCTCCAGGTCTCTGTCTAACCATTAGATGACCAGGTGCTGGGCAAAGCTGAAAATTGGACTCATCAGAGAAGATGACCTTACAGCAGTCCTCTATGGTCCTATCCTTATGGTCTTTTGCAAAGCTACAGAATATATATATATATATATATATATATATATATATATATATATATATATATATATATATATATATATATATATATATATATATATATATATATATATATATATATATATATATATATATATATATATATATAGCCTGGTGTTGGCTTAGTGGTTAGGGCGGCGGCTTGGGATCCCAGTGTCCTGAGTTCAAGCCCCTTTGGCTGCTGAATTAACACCAGGGGGTTGACTCAGCCTGTCATCCTTCTGAGGTCGGCAAAATGAGTGCCAGTGTACTGGTCCCGGTGTATGCCCTGGTTAGAATAGGTGTACCATATCCCTGTGTGTCGTAAGAGGCGACCAGGGTTGGCGTCAGGAAGGGCATCCGGCCATAAAACATTGCCTCACAAAAAAGCCAAACCCCTGCACAGCAGGGAAAAATGGCTGTAAAAACGGTCATTTTATATATTATATATATATATATATATACATACAGCTCTGGAAAAAAATTGAGACCACTGCAAAATTATCAGTTTTTCTGGTTTTACTATTTACAGGTATGTTTGAGTAAAATGAACATTTTTGTTTTATTCTTTCAACTACTGACAACATTTAATTTCTCCCAAATTCCGAGTAAAAATATTGTCCTTTAGAACATTTATTTGCAGAAAATGACAACTGGTCAAAATAACAACAAAGATTCAGTGTTTTCAGACCTCAAATAATACAAAACAAAACAAGTTCATCTTCATTTTGAAACAACACAATACTCATGTTTTAACTCAGGAAGAGTTCAGAAATCAATATTTTATGGAATAACCCTGATTTTCAATCACAGCTTTCATGCGTCTTGGCATGCTCTCCACCAGTCTTTCACATTGCTGTTGGGTGACTTTATGCCACTCCTGGCGCAAAAATTCAAGCAGCTCGGCTTTGTTTGATGGCTTGTGACCATCCATCTTCCTCTTGATCACATTCCAGAGGTTTTCAATGGGGTTCAGGTCTGGAGATTGGGCTGGCCACGACAGGGTCTTGATCTGATGGTCCTCCATCCACACCTTGATTTACCTGGCTGTGTGGCATGGAGCATTGTCCTGCTGGACAAACCAAACCTCAGAGTTGGGGAACATTGTCAGAGCAGAAGGAAGCAAGCATTCTTCCAGGACAACCTTGCATGTGGCTTGATTCATGAGTCCTTCACAAAGACAAATCTGCCTGATTCCAGCCTTGCTGAAGCACCCCCAGATCATTACTGATCCTCCACCAAATTTCACAGTGGGTGCAAGACACTGTGGCTTGTAGGCCTCTCCAGGTCTCTGTCTAACCATTAGATGACCAGGTGCTGGGCAAAGCTGAAAATTGGACTCATCAGAGAAGATGACCTTACTGCAGTCCTCTATGGTCCTATCCTTATGGTCTTTTGCAAACCTCAGCCTGGTTCTTCATTGCTGCTCATTGATGAAGGGCTTTTTTCTAGCTTTGCACGACTTCAGCCCTGCCTCTCGGAGCCTGTTTCGAACCATCCTCGCCATGCACTTCACCCCAGCTGCCGTTTGCCATTATTTTTGGAGGTCACTTGATGTCATCCTACGGTTGTTGAGTGACATTCGAATGAGTTGGTGGTCATCCCGGTCAGTGAAAAGTTGTTTTCGCCCTCTGCCAGTCTGTAGCTTTGGTCTCAAGAATGTCTGCTGCTTGACCTTGTTCTTATGAACCGCCATCTTTGAAATTTTAAGGATGGAAGCAACGTGATGCTCACTGTATCCCTCTGCCAATAAAGCCAGAATTTAACCCTTCTTTTCCTCACTCAAAACGTTTCTTTTCAACTCTTTTGGCATGGTCAATAGTTATTTTTTTGATTCCAATTACTTTTGACGTACCATGAGCACTGTTTTTGCCATTGAGCTGGTCCTATTGCAAGAGGATAGTGATGACCACAGCAGTGGTTTTTATACTTTTCCTTGTTAAATAAGATTCGGCTCAGGTGATCACCTAATCAGTACCTCACTAAGTAGAATGAGGTGTGCCTGTGTTGGAATTCAAGAGACACTGGAATGGAATGGCTGCCATACATGTAGAGATGCTGATTAAAAAAATTTTTGGAGTGGTGTCTTATTTTTTTCCAGAGCTGTATATGTGTGTATATATATATATATTATATATATATATATATATTGTTGCGAATTCGTGTCCGCCGGCGTGCGAGCGGCCACGTAACTCGAATCGCGGCACGTCGCCCACCGGACGGACAATCCCGTCGTGACCCTCTCGGACTAACGCCGGGA
>NC_140964.1:124665605-124670605 GCF_056783735.1 Eptatretus burgeri | reverse complement strand
GTACTGAGAACCTTTAGTTCTGATGGATTAGTCATTGCTGTAATGCAGGCACTGGAATGTGAAGATGGGATTGACTGAAGAAAGAATTTTTGAAAGTTGTAAAATGTCACAGGATTGACTTACGGCAACAGCAATAAAATATATTCCCCCTCAACTCCTTTTGGCTTGGGGCTGACACCATTTGGGAAATCACTGAAAGGTAAGAATCATGGTATGGTTATGGTTTGATTCCCACATGCTGTTTGATATGTACCAAGTATTTGGCCCTTTATTCCATCTTACAATACCAACACAAGGAACTTTAATGCAACATAAAGCCATTTGGCCAATCGTGCCTGCCGTCAACACCACATGAGCTCCATCGATTAGTCTGTCAACTCAATGTTTTTTTGAGGGGTGAGGGGGTGGAGGAGAGGATGGAAGAGTTGGAGTATGCAACGTAACAGTGCTGCCACCGTGTATACATATGTATGTATGTGCATATATATATATATATATATATATATATATATATATATATATATATATATATATATATATATATATATATATATATATATATATATATATATATATATATATATATATATATATATAGTGTTGTGGTTACCAAATTTGCAAACCACCATTCAGGTCCGAAGGTGAGATATCTCGTGAGTGAGGTGAGATATCTCGGTAAGTATATGTGTAGTTAGGCCCAAACCCGTTGTCTAGTGGGAATACATGTCATTTATGCGTGCTGCGACTCTTCAGGATAGCCGTTTTTCTTTTACTATCTTAATTTTGGACCAACCGCCATTGTTACCACCACCAACCACAACATCAACCACCCACCGCGGCGCCGCTTCACCACAACAGCCACGACCTTTCCCGTCACACCTCGCAACCGTCGCATCGCCACCGTTCTTGCGCCGCTTGTGGGTACCGGTATTGGACTCGTGCAGGGCGCGCGCCGAACAGCTTGTACAAAACCACGGATTTTCCGCTCCAAAAACGGATCAAAAACGACACACGCCCCCTTTGTTCCGTCCAATCGGTGAGCGAGGGGCGATTTGGCCCCGCCTCCAGGGCGTTGGAGGGCGGTCGCTATATGCAAATTCATGGATCAAAATGCATTCACGCCCACTTTTTCTCGGGCCAATGGGGAGCGAGGTGAAAGGTCGAAGGCAGGGGGTCAAAGGCGAAGCCACGGGGCTTATATAAGCCACCGCGTTCGTCAGTAGAGCTGAGTTAAGACTTCAGAGTCGGTGGAGTTGGGAAGAAGAAGAAGAAGAAGAAGAAGAAGTAGTGGTTGTTGTTGGTCGTCGTCGTCGTCGTCGTCGTCGTCGTCGTCGTCGTGTGCGTTGGAGTCGGAGCGAAGAGGACGGAGCTGTGGAGAGGCGGCGAAGGCAGACGAGGGGGTGCTCGCGTCGTGCCGGGAGCTGCACACCAGGGAGGCCGACGGCGCGACCTGGTCGAGGTGGAGACGCTCGTCGCGGGACTCGAGACAGAGTAAAAATCCTCCTTTCCCCGAGCATCAGCAACCCCCTCCTGTTTCCCCCCCGCGCTGAGATAGTGCGACCACGGGGGCCCCTTTTCCCACCCCCTACCAGACACTGTCCGCGAGGCCCGCGGAGTTGAGGCACCATCGCCGCTCCGCGTCTCATCACCAGACGGGTAGGCCCGACCCGGTCTCGGCCTCAGGCCCGCCTCATCCTTGAGGGTGTTCTTTTTCTTTGCTTTGAGTGTGTGTGTTGTCGGCGCCGTCTGTGAAGTAGAATTGTATAAGTGTTGCCGTGTGCTCGGTAGTCGGATAGCTCTGCATTGTGTCTTCGCTTTTACATTTGCTTTTTGTGTAAAATTGCATTGTGTTTCTTTTCCTTTTCTATGTGCTTTTGGTGGAATTGAATATGTGTGCTTTCCGTTCATCGCGAATAAATGTGCTTTGTGTTGAACTGTTTCCCGCTTCGCTTCGTCATTTCTTTCATTGAATCCTCATCTTGCTTCACGTAAAGGGTTGGTAGTGGGCTGAATACGCCCGATAATTAATCGAACCGTCGAGGTCGACGAATAACACCGCTCGGTTATCCCGATAGTACGGAACGGGTCGCTTAAGTGGCCCGTGTCCGAAGTCGACCTGCGGCGAGGTGCGATCGCCCGGTCTACCCTCCGTGTGGGTACTTAGGTAGGTCGAATTTGGCGAGCAACCCTATCCCACGCGGGGGCCGATTGGCTCGATCGCGGTGAGACCGAAAGGTCCACCCGTGACTGGTTCCCGGCTTTTGTCCGAGAGGGTCACGACTGGATTGTCCGTCCGGTGGGCGACGTGCCGCGATTCGAGTTACGTGGCCGTTTGCACGCCGGCGGGCGCGAATCCGTAACACTGGTGTCAGGAGTGGGATACAAATCCATCGCCCTCCTCGCGGCACTGGTATCGGAGAACAGGAAAACGGGCTCTCCTGTCTCCAGCTAAATTCACGGGAATCGGTGTGGAAGAGGCCGTGTGTGGATGAAACGGCCAGTGTGGATGAGGCACCGCGGGTGAGTTCCCCCGCGTGTGTGAGTGAGGCACGGTGTGTGGATGAGGCACCGCGGGTGAGTGCCCCCGCATGCGTGAGTGAACGGCCGTGTGCAAGGTCGCTGTGTGCGAGGGAGACCGTGTGTGTGAGAGAGCGGTATGTGAGGGAGATGTCGGTTGGCATGCGGGAGCACGCAGCCGCGTCTCCCGGTGTGAATTTAATGGAATGGAGTGTTCGCGTCGTAACACGCGGGAGTGCGTGTGTGGAATGGCGACGACGGCGACAGAGGAACGAAAGCCGAGTAGCGGCTGTAGATATTTCGGGGACCGTGCCGGGTTCACCCAGCAGTGAGCACGAGGTTCGTGCTGTGCAACGCACGAGGCCACCACGTGCTCGCTTGCGATAGTGAAGTCCCGGTCCGGAAACGCCAGCGGTGGATTTGCCGATCCCGCGGACGGACAAAGTTTAGGCAGGTTAATGGATTTGGACCGGACGGGTTCTCCACGCGATCGTGTGTGTTAAGCTCCAACGGGCAAAGCACATGTGTTCGCGTGGGGAACCCCTCGAGACGTGGGGCTTGTGTTTTTTTTTTTATGCGCACGGTGACGCCGTGGCTGCACGTGGGGTTGGAATCCGGCAGGAGAGGTATCCCTGCCGGATGGTACCGTCCAAGAGGGACGAGGAACACGTGCAGCTGCATGACGTCACGGGCAGGTGCAAAGTGCGCGAGCTCTGAGTTGCCGCGCAGGTGCTGCGCATGTAGAAAAAAAAGAAAAAAGAGCAAGCCTCACTTTCGGGTGCACAGGATTCCTGGGCAAGGGGTGGAAGACCCCCTTACCGGGGCACAGGATGGAAACTAGTTAGGGGGAAGGGTTAGCATAGCGAGACCGGCTCCATGGGGCAGGGGTAAGTCCTCATGGGGCCCGTGGAATGGATTAGGTAGAGGGATTTAGTGAGCTTTAGGTTGGGAAATAAAATGATTTATTTGGAGACAGTGACAGACTTGTGAATGTGTAGAGGGGACGTAGTTTAGCTACGTAGGTTAAATGGAACGTGCCGTAGTATAAGGGACGACGTGGGAGCACGAGTTAGTTAGGGGAGGTAGTTAGAAGGATGGCAGAGTTCTGCGGTGTGTGTGTTGAAGAGTTGTTGGTGAGTTGTGAGGTGAGTACATGGTGAGTGAGTGAGGCCAGCGGGTCTGTGTGTATGGAGTGAATGGGGAATGCATGGTGCGATGAGTGATTGGGGGGAGGAGTGACTCCCGCCCAAGGGACCCCGGGGTCAGTGTAGAGTGAGTTAGCTGGGTTAGTCAAATTGAAAAATGGAGGTCGTTTTGCTGTTGGTGGGAATGTAGGCTCGAAACCCATTTGGAGGGGTGCAGGAGCCCTGTTGACGGGCTTGGGAGCGTGGCTGCGAAAGGTGAGTATCGCTGAGTGGGTACCCCGGGCACCAGGCTAGTCGGCCGTAGTAGGCCAAGGGCCCATGGGGGGCCGGGATAGCGTAGTGGGCACGGGTGCGCCTGCTTGGTGCGGGGGCCCGGGGCGCCATGAGCCGTGTGGGCAGTGTTGTGGGCATGGGTGACCCTCGGAAAGGGGCCCGGGAAGCCAGCCTGCCACGTGTGCGTTTCAGGGGAGGTGCCATGGGGGGCACTCCCCGGTGTTAGGGAGCTGGTAGGCTCGGAGGCAGTGTAGTGCCCGGGGGTGCCATAGCGGGAGATTCGGCAGAGGGTCGTGCCTGCCAAAGGGAGCCACGTGTCCCAGCCATGAGACCGTGTGAGGGCACGGAGAGAAAATTGGGGGGCGAGGCCCGAAATTGTGATAACACCAACACAGGCGACGGGAATCTGGGTTGTTATAACCAATAGTTTAAGCGAGAGGCGCTTGTTGAAAGCCCCGGGGTAGTTTAACAGTTAAATGGTTAGGGTAGATTAGGAGATGTACCCCTCCGCACCATCCATCCCCTCGCTGTCGTTGTGGGCCGCTGGACCCACTTTGGTTATAGATCGCCGAACTCTGGGGAGGCCATTCTGAGGCTTCGTTGGGCCTCGACACAGGACGTTAGCTCTCCCTTATTCCCCTCCGGGAAGGGAACGTAGGGGTTGGGAGTAGGCTAGGTGACAGGATAGGTTAGCCGAACAAGGACGATAAAGGGGGTTAGGGGACGATTTATAGGGGGAAGTAAAAAAAAAAAAAAAAAAGTTGGGGCTAAATTGGGGTTTGACAAATTAAGGGAGTGGGTATGTACAGTGACAGGCAAAGGCGATAGGTGGGAGGGAGACAGGTAGGTAGGTCCGAGCCCGCCTTCCAAGTGGCCAGCACCACCGCACTCCCTCCACCAACCTCCACTGAACGGCAAAGGCTGGCCAACTTCATCGGCTGGCCGTGTTTTGCTTCAAGGCAGAGGCCGGCCAACTTCATCGGCAGCTGTTGTTTTGCTGCAAGGCCTGTGCCATCGGCTGGCCGTGTTTTGCTTCAAGGCCTGTGCCGGCCCACTTCATCTGCC
>NC_140964.1:124623105-124660605 GCF_056783735.1 Eptatretus burgeri | reverse complement strand
CCTCATTGACAACGCCCCATCTCATCCATCAGGAGACATCTTAAAGTCCAAGGATGGGAAGATCTTCGCTTCCTTTATGCCCAAGAACACCACCAGCAAGATCCAGCCTTTGGACCAGGGGGTCATCAACTGTTTCAAGCGATTCCACAAAGATCAATTATGCAAAGCTATGGCCAGGGAGTAGAAAGAGATGACTGTCTTCTTCAAGGCCATGGACGTTAAGAAGACGATGGAGTTTGCATGGCCAGCCTGGGAGAAGGTCACCAAGGACACCATCATTAACTGCTGGAGGAAAGGCCGAGGTCCTCCCAAGTCTGATAATGAAGAAGACTTCAATGAGTTCTCCCAGGAGGAGGTGGGCAGGTCTGCCATCACGGCCCTCAATCTCGCCCCTGGCACATCAGCTCTTGATGCTCTCCAGGCCTGGGTTGATCAAGAAGAAAGAGACCTGGCTGAAGAACTGCTCAGAGAAGAACAGCTGTCAACTGGAGAGGATGAGGAACCCCTAGAGGAGTCGGAAGAAGAAGAGGCACCAGTTGAACCTCTCCCCCAGCCTCTCCACTCCAAAGCTGAACAGTCTTTCCTTTATGGTCTTCGTTGGTTGGAGTCCTTGGATGAGAAGGAATGCCCCAATCTTCGTTTGAAGATACACCAGGATAAAATCCTTCTGGATGACACCCCACGACTCTCAAGAGCATCCATGAAACCAACCAAGATCACCGATTTCCTCAAGAAATAAATTCCGAATTCTTCAAGATATAAATTCTGTATCCGTTTTGTGATTAAGGAAGCGTAAAATATTTTACCGATTTATGTGATAATGTACATTTTGTATTTTTTATTTTGTAAGTAATGTTCGGTTGTACATAAAAAATATATATTCTATATGTATTCAATTCCTGTGTTTATTTCTTGTTTAAAAAAAAGAAAATAACTTGACCGCTTCCTCATCAACCCCAACAATCCAAGATGGCGGACGTACATGTCCACGTGTTTTGGCTTTGGTTTGTATGTAATGTAAAATATTTTTCACTGCGTCAGTATAGCGCTGTATCATTTATAACGCCCGAGTCGCCTTGTACCCCACCAGTGAACGTTATATCGATTTTCCACTGTGTGTGTGTGTGTGTGTGTGTGTGTGTGTGTGTGTGTGTGTGTGTGTGTGTGTGTGTGTGTGTGTGTGTGTGTGTGTGTGTGTGTGTGTGTGTGTGTGTGTGTGTGTGTGTGTGTGTGCGTGTGTGTGTGTGTGTATATATATATATATATATATATATATATATATATATATATATATATATATATATATATATTCCTTGTGTGTCGTAAGAGGCGACCAGGGTTGCGTCAGCAAGGGCATTCGGCGTAAAAACTAAGCCAAATCACGATGCGGATCATACGGATGATCTGCTGTGACGACCCCTCACGGGAGCTGCCGAAAGAAGAAGATATGTATATGTATATATATATATATATATATATATATATATATATATATATATATATATATATATATATATATATATATATATATATATATATATATATATATACCGGTAGCCTGGTGTTGGCGAAGTGGTTAGGGTAGCGGCTTGGGATCCAAAAGGTCCTGAGTTCAAGCCCCGTTGGCAGCTTGAATTAATACACACCAGGAGGTTGACTCAGCCTGTCAACCTTCCGAGGTCGGCAAAGTGAGTACCAGTGTAGTGGGCCCGGTGTATGCCCCGGTTAGAATAGGTGTACCATATCCCTGTGTCATAAGAGGCGACCAGGGTTGCGTCAGGAGGGGCATCCGGTGTAAAAACTAAGCTAAATCACTATGCGGATCATACGGATGATCCGCTGTGGCGACCCCTAAATGGAGTAGCCGAAAGGAGAAGAAGAAGATATATATATTGTATTATATTATGTATATATATATATATATATATATATATATATATATATATATATATATATATATATATATATATATGTATGTATGTATGTAAGATCATATCCTTGAAACGTCGATATAAATGTAACGTTGTTTTTCGGTGAAAAGCCAGTCAAGGTTTCTGGGTTGCATACAGTCTGTAATGCAGGCGGTAATCAAACTGACTCCAACCGACAGATTCCCACAAAATTGCTGATATTGGCCAAGATCGTGTGTGTGTGTGTGTGTGTGTGTGTGTGTGTGTGTGTGTGTGTGTGTGTGTGTGTGTGTGTGTGTGTGTGTGTGTGTGTGTGTGTGTGTGTGTGTGTGTGTGTGTGTGTGTGTGTGTGTGTGTGTCCCCTTGATTGGTATCTCCCTATGCAGGTTTCAGAATGTGGAATGGAGTCCTCCCAGGGTGGGCTCAAAGCGTCCACCTTTATTTCAGGAAGGGGTCACGATTCATGAACCAAGTTGTGAAGTTTTCTGTTTTCAAAGTTTTGAGGCGAGGGCTCTCTTCAGGATCGTCACTGAGAGCCGAGGGCTCTCTTCAGGACAGCATCCAACTGTGGTTTGTTTCTTATAATATTCCCAGGGATGGTTTTTAGCTCACGTGTGAAGTAGTTCCGGGGAGCTTATGGGATGGCGCGTCATCTGTCCATCCATCCACAAATACGTGCAACTTCTTCTGAGAAGAGGTTGGTGAAAAGAAGTATGTTCCGGTTCCTTCCGATTCCGGGTTTGGAGCGTCGACAGGTCTCCTATAGGGCTCTTTGCTGACGATCTCAAAAGTTAAGTTTCCGGTTTGTTATCTGTCCCATTTTAACTGTTTATTCTCTCACATGTTCCTGTGTGTTCCTTGTTCGGTTTTGTTTCAAAAATCGTGCTATTTTGTGAGATTTTGTCGACCTTGTCTTCCCGGATTTCTGAAGCCTACCCTTGAGGCTTGAGGCCGACCGCTTCCCCTCGGTGTACGATCGTGTTTTGCTTTTTCTCCCCATTACCTTAAATTTATATCTTCCCCACTTTCCTAATGTCCCCCATCCCTCCCAACTAATCACTATTTCTTATCTTAAATCAAAAAATTTTTTTTAAAAAAACCGCTCCCTTTCTCCTTCCTCACTCACGACTCTCGATTCTTCTTCCTCTTCTTCTTCTTCATCTCCTTTTCTTCTTCTTCTTCTTCATCTCCTTTTCTTCTTCTTCTTCTCTTCTTCTTCCTCGATTTTTTTCGGCAACACGTCCATGACCAAATCTGTTGAAAACTCTCTCAACATTAATAATAATAATAATAAAAACATTCTCTAAAAATGCTTTATCTTCCTCTTTCACACGTGTGGTACTCTTTACTGTTTCATAATGCACAACTCTTCGACTATTTAAACAGACTGCTCTCAATTCGACCTTTCCTTCATACCTTGCCTAAAAAATGCAACTGTTACAGCGTTTCTTATCTCCATTTTCTGGATTCGCCTTTATTGCATCCATCAAGAATCGTGTTAAATCGCATCTCTGACCTTAAACTTTTTAAAACCCCAGTTTGCTATGAATGTTTGCTTTCCATCAACCATTCTTTTTTTTTTACAACTTCAGTGCCAACTCACCCCTCACTCTCAAAGCAATAATCCCACTCTTCTCCCTCCAAGCCTCCTTCTCACCTCTCTCAAAAACTCCCCCTCACCTTTCTCCCACCATTCATCTTCCTCACTCATCCTTCTCAAAGTTTCCCCCCCCCTCTCATCCACAAAGCTGCCTCCTTCCACTGCCCTCTCACCTCCATCTCTTCACTCCACCTCCTCAAATCCTCAACTGCCTTCTTCCCCCTCTCTTGTCCCCCCTCTCCCCCAGTACCACAGAGCCTTTTCTCCTCCTCATCCAGCCCCCACCCCGAGCTATTCTGCAATGCCCCACACGCATTGAACAACCCTCCTTACATATACAACCCCCTCGTCCCTTTTTCTACCCTCCCCCTCCCCCCCCCCCCCTCCTCCCAACGCCTCCTCCCCTCCCTCTTCATTAAAAGTGTGGACCTCAAATATCCAGGGCCTTCACTCAAACCTTTCAGATCTTTCCAGACAGGTTGCCACTGACAAACCAGACAAAATCTGCCTAACAGAAACTTTCCTCCCCAAGACGTGTCTGACTCCCAAGTATCTCTCCCTGGTTACTCCCTCCTCCGGTATGACAGACCTGAGCCTCGTCCTGGTGGAGGAGTTGCTCTCTTCATCAAAGACTGTATTCCTCACTCTCCATACACTGCCCTCACTCCCCCACACCCCCAGAAATACCTCTGGCTACGGCTTCCCCTCCACTCCCACCTCATGTTTATATGTGTACTGCACCATCCACCTAACAGTGATGACTCCATCTGCACCTCACTATCCGAAAACATGGACCATCTTCTATATTCTCATCCAAACTCTCTCTTCCTCATATGTGGCGACTTCAATTGTCATCATGCCAGTTGGCTAGGTGTGGGTACCTCTCTCACCTGTCATGTCACCTCAGCAAAAGCTTTCTGCGACTTATTGGGACTTACTCAATTGGTCAACTTCCCTACCCGGATCTCAACCAATGGTACTCCATCTCTTCTGCATCTGATTTTAAAAAATTTCCCTGACAATATCTACTGCTCTTCCTCCCCTCCAATCGGTTCTTCTGACCACATCCTTGTCAAAGTGGATATCTCTCTGGCTATTATCAGAGAAGCACCTCACCACCGTCGAGTCTGGCATTTCACTCAAGCCGACTGGCAGGGTCTCCAAGCAGCCATCAAACTTATAGACTGGTCTCCCATCGCTACTTTCTCCAATATCAACTCATCCTGGGAATTCTTTCAAAAAACTTCCTCTCCCTCATGCACAGATTTATCCCCTCTCATCTTCAGTTGTCCTTCCCTTACTCCTGCCCTTGGTTCACTGAAGCTTGTGGTGAGGCAGTTGTCCTGAAACAACTTGCCTTTGCCTCATGGAAAGCAAACCCAACTGAGGGCAATCTCAGTTCCTTCCATAAAGCTCGGAACAAGTGTGTATCTACCCTCAGGAGAGCCAGAAAACAACATCTTTCTCATCTCAAGTTTGAACTCTCAAACCTCTCTCCCTCCTCAAAATCCTGGTGGTGTCTAATCAAATCTGTTTCTGGTGTATGTTCCCCCTCCATCCCCTCCCTTACCTCAAAGAGCCGCACTGCTGATACTGCACGTGAAAAAGCTGAATGCCTAAACTCGGTGTTTGCAGCTAAATCTTAAGTCCAAAACCCATCACTTTCACTACCCACCTTACCCATTCGCACCCAACTGTCTCTGGACTCTGTGTCCTTTTCTCCTGACAAGGTGGAGAGCTTGCTGTCAAACCTCGGCTCAGATTCTGCAACCGGTCCAGACGGCATCACCCCACGTGTCGTCAAAGCCTGCTCTTCTGTTCTTGCTCACGCTCTCTCTGTTCTATTCACCCTCTCATTTGCTCAAGGTCATATGCCATCTGCTTGGAAATCAGAAAACATCACTGCCCGACACAAAAAGGTGCAAAAACAGATCCCTGCAACTACAGACCAATCAGCCTTCTCCCAATCATGAGCAAGATTATGGAATCCATCATCGCTTCAGACATCAAATCCTTCCTCTTCTCCAATGGCCTGATTTCCGATCATCAATTTGGTTTCAGACCAGGTCACTCTACCCTGGATATGCTGCTTCTGCTCTCCCATCAATGGATGGAGGTCCTCAATGCCAGACAGGAAATCCGGGCCGTATCCCTGGACATATCACGTGCTTTTGACATAGTCTGGCACCCTGCCCTGCTCACCAAACTCTCCTCCCATGGTATTCAAGGCCATCTCCACTCATGGCTCGCAGACTTCCTCTTCTGTCGCAGTCAACGTGTGGCCCTAAAGGGAGTTCTTTCGTCCCCTCTTCCTGTCCAGGCTGGAGTTCCTCAAGGTAGCGTTCTGGGCCCTGTTCTTTTTCTGGTTTTCATCAATGATCTCTCCAACTCTCTGGAAAATCCTCTATATCTCTTTGCTGATGACTCCATCTCTGACATACCATCGGTCATCCCTCAGACCAGCAAGCAGCAGCTTCTTCGCTCACTGCAGATCTGGATAAAATCACAAACTGGTCCAACACGTGGAACATGTCTTTCAATCTGGACAAATCTCACACTCACACTCTCTTCTATATCTCTTCGAAAGGACCGTTTAGAACCCCCCCCCCCCCATCCACTTTCTCAACAATCCTCTGGAAGAAGTCCTTTCTTTCAAGCCTCTGAGTCTCACTCTGCCATGACCTTTCCTTGGTAAGCCACATTTCAAGCCTCGCCTCCAAAGCCAGTCGCCGACTGGGAATCCTCCGTCGTGCAAAGTCCTTCCTCGGCCCACCTGAGCTCCTGACCACTTACAAAGCTTTTGTCCGCAGCCTGATGGAGTACTGCTCTCCCCTCTGGGCTGGTGCTCCTGCCTCCCACCTTTCTCGGCTTCATGCTGTAGAAAACAAGGCATTTCGGATCATTGGCATCTCCCGCAATGAGGCTGAGTCTTTGGGCCTCTCACTCAATCACCGCAGGTTGGTCAGTGGTCTTTCTGTCTTCTACCGTCTCCTCTCCAGCCTCACCCCCCCCCCTGCTCTTTCTGTGATTTGCGGCTTGCCCCACCACATTTCCGCAGGGCGCTCAAGGTCCGCCAACAACCTCCTTCTGGTAAAACTACCAAAATCACGAATCACTGCTCACCTTCACTCTTTCATTCCTCTTTTTTCCCCACCTTTGGAATAAACTCCCTCATTCTATTCATTCCCAATCTTCCCTCCAGGCCTTCAAAACCACCTCTTATCATCCCCCATCCAAATCCTCGATCTTTTCTACCCCTGATAATCCACCCAAGCCCACCTCCTTCAAATTCCCTGCTTTCCTTCCTGAAGTCCCTGTAATGTCCATCTTCTATTCCCCATGTTCCCCATCTCATCCCTCTCCCTTCCACCGATCTCCTAAGGTCTCTGTTCCCCACTGTTTTGTCCTTCCTACTTCCTCCCCTCTTGTCTCATGCCCCCCCCCTTGATTTGTATTGTGTGTTAGCTCTCACACGAGCCTCGACAAGGTATTAAAAAAAAAAAAATACACATACCATTTCGAGGAAATTTGACCACAACCTTTATCACCCGTCACGGCATATATAAAAAAAAAACGAGGTATGACTGGGTCAACAGAAGGGAGTTTACGGTGAGTGGGGTGGAGTGGTTGCCTCCCCTAATCAGTATTTCTTTCTTCTCAAACGATACACACAAGTCCGATGAAACTTCACGACAACCTTCATCAACCATGACGTACCAAAGTTTGTTCATGATATTATAAAAATATGCTCTTAGTGGATTTAAGGGGGTTGCCCCCCCCCCCCAAATATGTATTAGCTTTCTTCTCCGACACTGCAAATCATATTCCAATGAAACATGACCACCATCTTCACCACCCATGATGTACCAAGATTTGTTCATGGCTGAGAAAAAAACATCCAGAGGTATTTTCTTTGTTCTCCATTTTATATTTTGTGAGTCATCCATACCTACCAATGGTTGCCTGATTATCTTATCTTTCCACAATGAGCTGAGTGTCCAGGGGTATTGCCTCTGTGTTTAATATCTCTGTGATGTTCTTTGTCATCATTCCTGTGGGTCCAGCTAACACTGGTACAATTTTGGCATTCTTCATCTTCCAGGATCTTCTCATTTCATTCTTGCGATCTTGGTGTTTGGTCATTTTCTTGATTTCTGCATCGTTTAGTCCATAATCTCTGGAATTACTACCTCAATTAGCAATGCCTTCTTCTCTTTTTTGGGGGCCTATCTATGTATGATATCTGGTCGCAGCGTTTTGTTTTTGTTGTTCACACTCGATGGGATCATTCGGTCATATTTGAGCAGGAAGTACTTCCATGTTTTCAGTGCATACCTTTGGTTCATGTTCCCACACATTTTCTGGAATTGGTACATCAAAGTTTTTTGCAGATATGCCAGCAGTAGGGTGAATATACTGATTCTGGCTCACTTTTCCCCATGTAAATGAATGGGGGATTTTCAGCGATTCATATTTTTTTCCCTAAAAATAAACCCCCTTTTTATCCAAAGGTATATTTATTTGTCTCCCCTTTTAACCTGGGGACACTTTTTTTTCAAATAACCCATGCAATAAGATAAAGATTTGTTCAAGTAGCAAAGTGGTAATGTGATTTGTTAAAGGTGATTCTAAAGAAATATCTGAAACGTCTAAGCCTCGGGACACTCTTTTTCAAATAACCGATGCATATTGTTTAGCTCACTCATTGAACCTATAAAGATTTGTTCATTCTCAAATTCCTTCAATAGTTTAATTTTCTTTGCACAATAATCCCCATCTAAAATATTAAAAAACAAAACATTTGAATCTTTATATTTTTTAAGATACCCCTTTTGTGCCATTACGAAATGATAAACTTCTCTTAATGCTCTTGTTTGACCACCTCCTGAGCCACATATCATTTTGAGATTATAGTAAATTGTTTTTTCATTGTTCAATTGATAACCATCAAAGTTTTCAGTCCATTCAAGGATATTCATTTTTTTCTTTACATCCTCTAACTTACTAGTTTTTAAATTGATTCGCTTATTTGTTTTATTTACCTTTGTTTTAGTTATTTTTTCAATAAGACTTATTTGATATTTTTCACATTCATTATGTTTTCCATTTATATACCAAGACTGAGATTTTCTCCACTCTTTAGTTTGATTAATACTTGGTTTGACCATTTATATATTGCAAAAAAACGCGGCGGTAGCCCTTAAAAAACCCTAACCCATCTTCCCATCGTTAAAATACAATCTATTCTATTCACTCTATCATACAATATCCATATGGAACACAATCTATTCCATTATCTAAAATAAATCTCTTATCATCAAAGGCTCCTAATGCCTTTTTATTTACTTCTTCACTATATATGTTATGTTTATAACTTCTTATTGTATTCATTTTCCTATATTCTTCTTTCTTATTCATCAAACAATTATAATAATTTCTAAAA
Source organism: Eptatretus burgeri (assembly GCF_056783735.1). Classification (NCBI taxonomy): domain Eukaryota; kingdom Metazoa; phylum Chordata; class Myxini; order Myxiniformes; family Myxinidae; genus Eptatretus; species Eptatretus burgeri. Next base: position 124,651,652 of record NC_140964.1, on the reverse strand, counting down.
GTTATTGATTTCTTTATTACATATTTCTTTATTCCCTTTAACCTCTTATCAATCTGATCACCATACTTATAAGCATATGCCTTTGCTCTCAATCCAATAAACTCACTCATTAGTTTTCCACCCAACTCATCCTTAAACTTACCAATAACCTTTTCATTCTTTTTGGAAAATAACTCACTCTTCTTGCTGAAATTACTTGTATCATATACTCCAATATTTTTCTTCATATCTTTATAAACATCATCAGTTTTTATATCTAAGATAAAACTATCAGTGTCCATATACAACAATGAAACATTTTCACCATACTCTTTCTTTAAGTCATTATACAAATAATCATACATCAATATCTTTGATAAATCAAGAACTGCTGTTCCAATATAAATTGGTTTGTCCATTACAATACTTTCCTTTTTCATATGAATTGCAGAAAAGTTCTCTGAAAAAACCTCTTCTCTCTCAAAACTTGGTTTATTTATCAATCTCGAAGCTTCTTTCCAAGATGTTGCGAATCTAATGTTTTGCCTATTTCTAACATTTTCCATAGTCTTTCCAAATACAGCATTATTCATTAATTTATAAAAGTCCCCTTCAAATTTTACTTTTGTATTTGCTCTCATATCTGTATTGAATTGAATATACTTTTTCACCCAAGGACTTTGTTTAAATTTTAAAACTCTATGAATTTTAGCTACTCTCAATCCTTCTCTCAAAAACTGTTTTAAGCTTCTCTGATGCAAAACATATCCCTCTTTATCATAGAATGTTGTTAATAACTTTTCTGTTGATTTGCCTTTAATATTAAAACTTTTATGATAATCACTGAACCATTCTTTCTTTGGGGTTTCTTTCTCACATGCAAAAGGAAGGTCTTTATGCTTATTATGAAGATCACTCGGGTACCTCAAATCAACTTCAAAATAATAACCTTCTTCTTCGTCATTCAATTCCTCTTGAGAAGAAATAACAATATTCATCAAAGCCTTTTCATAATCCTTTTCTTCCACCCACTCTAATTTACCATAAGGCAGAGATTGAGACATTGCCCATCCATACAAATTATTAGCATCAAAGTACATCAAATAATTACTATCTTTTTCACTATCATAATTTGGAAGATATTTATTATTTGCTTTAGCATATCTTTTTGAACATACTTGTGATATTCCACCTCTCTTGGACTTCTCAATCATCAAAAGCATATTAACATCACTGATTAAATCTATATCTTGTTTTGTCATTTTCAACATTGCACTCCAAGCTAAACCAGGAGCTGTGAAATAGTGGGCAGGATCTAATTCATAAGAATTTTTATTATGACAGAGTGATCTAAAAGCTTCAAACACATCAGCGAACAATAAAACATCTGTTTTTAGATATAAATCATGATATTCTCCAAGGTTCTTTATCTTAAATATTTTCCATATTTCTTGTGCGTGTTTATATTCCTTATCACTTATCTCTTCTTCATAAAGGTTATTATAGAAACTTTCTTTTGAAGGAAGTTGTGTTTCTTTAAATCTCATAAATGAATCCATATAATCATAAGGATAAATTCCCTTGCTTGTAAGAATTTTCTCTTTACTTTGAATTTCATTCCTTGTTTGAATTTCCTCTCTCGTAAGAATTCCTTCTTTAATCAGAATTTCATCTTTAATCTGAATTTCCTCTTTAGTTAGAATTTCATTCATTGTTCGAATTTTCTTTATAATTAGAATTTCATCTTCAGTTAGAATTTCTTCATTAATTTCCTCATAAATTAGAGTTTCCTCTTTACTTTGAATTCTCTCCTTAATCTGAATTTCCTCTTTAGTGAGAATTTCCTCTTTTGGAAAGAATGAATTAAGATTTGGAAAAGAGTCCGTGGAGCTTAGATTTGATGCGAGGTAGGCTGGTGGTGTTCCCATAAACTTGTAAGAATCTAGAAACCTAATACGAGTTAAAGGTTTTGTGAATATCATTTTTGTAAATGAAATATACTTTTGACTTGTATTTGTTATGGCAGAAATATTCCCTGGTGTTTTTGAAAGTTCATTTATAAATAGATGTGAATCATAGTTGGCGCTGTTGTGAAGAAAGACTGGAATAAAAGAAGGTAATTTATAATTAAGATTACAACAGGAATGAGCGGGACCTCTATATTTACCAGTAAGATGACAATGATCCCTAACTTTAGACTCCTTAATTTCCCCCTCACAAATATGACAGATATTGTTCTTTCTGAATTCTAATTTTTCTTCTTTAGTAAATTTCATCGGTTCATTTGTTTCTTTCATTAATTTAGTGAGTCTTATACAATCCTTTTCTAATCGTTTTACAAACTCTTGTGAAGCTTTTTTTCCACTATAATGTTCAAGTTTGTTCTACTTTTCTCCAACAGATGATTTGATATAATAACAGAAACCACAAGGAATATGTTTTTGATATTTATTTGTATATGATTCCTTTGGATTAGGAGAAGCAGTATTTATCTTTTAAAGGATACATTCAAAATCAGCGTATATCACAAATGGGTGCATGATAGATTTATTATAATCTTCAAAAGAAATCTTTTCACCAGGTTTAGGCATTGTAATTACAGCTGATTTATGATTATTACAATATTTTGAATGTTGTTCTAATCGTTCTTTTGTATGAAATGAATTAAGACATCGCTTACAAGGATATATTTTGTTTGCTGTTCTGAATACCTGAGAAGAGATTAATCTTGATAAATTATTGATGTATGTGTAATGTGAATTCTTTCCAACACTAAAATATAAAAGATCAATGTGTGTTTCTTCATTTTTATAGTTGTTTGAAATTTTTAACATTTGAACTTTGTTTGTATCCGTTAATCCATATACATTAATAGAAAGATTATTCTTTTTCTCAAATTTAGGAATATCTGTTAGTGGCATTGGGAATTTAAAATCTTTAATGTCCAAGGTATTCTCATATTTCATATATTGTTTTACGCTTTCTGAATTACATTTTGGTGGATGAAAGTGAGCAAGAACAGACCAGAGAAAACATTTATTATCATTGTTCTTAATATTAACAACTGCCTTCTTTAGTTTTATTTCTTTTGGTAATTCAATATAAGAAGAAGCTTTAAGAGGGTTTGATTTTAGAATGTGTATATCTGAAAAGATGATTTTTTTAAATATTGAATCCACTTCCTACCACTGTATTATCAACATCCTCCTCTTGTTTTGATAGTTCTTCATAAACCCCACTATTCAAAAAATCTTGAAATGATGTTATAAAATGAAGATCTGTTCTCAAATAAGGAGTTTGTTCTTCATCTTGTCTTTTCATATTCATTTTCACTCCCATATAAAACTTTAAAGTTTTCATTTCTTTTAATGTCTTTTTAATAACTTTTTCAACATCAGGTTTCACTATTTCAATTGATTCAGCTATTGATGATGGACCGGGTTCTCCAAATTGAAAAATCCTTATTTTTATATGCCCTTTAAATGCCCCATCAGTGTTTTCAATATAATAGTCTCCCTTTACTTTAAACTCATTTTTCTTGTGTTTTTGTGATTGAAGATGTCTATTATAACTACTCTTCAAAACATCCTTTGAGCAGATATCACAATGTTTTCTTTCCAACTCAAGAGGAGATATTTTATGAAATAGATTAAATGTGTGTTTGTTGGTTCGGAGGTGTTTTCTATAATGTTTATATTTGTGATTACAAACATCGCAGTATGTTGTATTCACCATATTTATATAATAAATCTTTGCTTAAACTAAAATTTTCTTGATGAAAATTTCGTTTATTTTACAGGTGAATCTGTGCTTAAAACCATTTTATCCTCCAACTTTTTCACTTAATAAATACAATGTTTCGAGACACAAAAGACAAGTTTCAAACAATCTCTTCATTTGTTAAAGATACTGAGAAATATGTCAAGGATGTAAAATTGAACAAAGATAAATATAACAACTATTGGATAAAAACAATTATGGTAAATAATATGAGTTCTTCAATTTCCTTCAGTGGAAGGGCTTTTAGTATACCTGGTAGAACATCAATTAAAGTATCTCCAACAAAAGTTTCTCCTCTCCTTCTGGTAATATATTCAAAACTAGAAAAAGCAATGAAACAAGAAAAAGTATCAAAAAACAAAAACCTTATGGATGAAGCTTTAGAAAGAAAAGATAAGACCATCTGTAATATGCAAGGAGAAATTTGTATTTTTTTCAACAACCCTGAAGATGGAAATCCTGATGAAATAAAGGATGTTATATATCAGGTGAAATGACATTTCGTTCAATAGTAGTTAACGATCATTTTAAAATTACCTTTAATATAAAAAATGTTGTCGTTGAATCTGGTAATGAAAAAAAGTATATTGATATCGATGGTAATATTATTAAATATGAGTCAATATACAACTGAAAGTATAGATGAATTTCAGTTTAAGTAAAGTTTTACTTTATAAATATGCTAGACTTTCCTGATTCTCCATATGACAAATTTGAGAATTGTCCTGCGTGTGAAAGACGGGGATTAAACACAGAGTCAAAAGCCTATAAACAATGTATATTCTGTGATTATCTTCTAATTAATGATAATAAAAAATATAAAAAGGAAAATAATTCTTTTAGATTTACACCAAAAATGAATTACTTTACAAGATTGATTAGAGAAATGAATGTAAAGTATGAGGGTGATAACACACCTTTCCTTACAAGGGAAGAAACTGAACGTATAAGAGAAATGTTCAAAGGATTGTTGTTATGTATTATTCATGGATGTAATTTTCAGGGAAATATCAACACAAGATATTGTATAAATAAAATAATGGATTATCTTGAAATTAAACCTGAACTTAGGATAAAATATAGAGTTTCTAAAAAAGCCAATAATAAATTAAATAACCTGTTTTCCAAATATATAAATGAATGATTTTTTACCCATTTGGGAAAATAAGATAAAATTTAACAACCATAAAAATCTCCCAAATTCATTAAGATGTCTCATAGTTGGTTCAAGTGGATGTGGAAAAACCTGCTTACTTTTAAAGATGCTCCTCACTCCCAACTTTTTAGATTATGATAATTTAATAATTTTCACAAAGTCGAGTTTTCAACCAGAGTATCAACGACTCTCACAAGGTTTTAATGCTGGTCTTCAAAAAGAAGATAGAATTGGTTTATTTAAATGTCAAAAAAACCTAAATGATTATAACATTGAAGATATAATTCAACTATTTTGTGATACACAGAGATGTAAAAAGAAATCAAATCCTATAACTTGTATTCTTAGTGATAATACGGATGATATACCGTCTCCCCAAGATTTGGATAAATCAAAAAAGAACCTCGTTATCTTTGATGATTGTGTTAATGAGAGAAACCAAACGGTAATGGACAGCTACTACACAAGAGGGAGACATTCTTCTTGTAATTGTATTTATCTCAGTCAATCGTACTTTCAACTTCCTCGTCGTTCCATCAGAAACAATGCTAATACTTTTATTTTATTCAAGTTAAATTCAATAGATATCAATAATTTTTGGAGAGATAATTGTTCTACATTATGTAGTAAAAAGAAATTTGAGGATTACATGAAGCACACGACTGAAAAATATAAATATATTGTTTTGAAACAAGATGAGATATTAAGGGATATATTTTTTGTTTTATAAACAATTACATATATAAATGACAACTATTATGATAAATCTTGTGGGTAAATCTGCTTCTGGAAAAAACTTTCATAAATCAAGGTTCTTGTGTAGTACAAATGAGAATATTATAAATTTACTTAAAAAACACCCCGTGATACGCATTGTATCAACAACAACTAGAGCAATAAGACCTGGAGAAGTAAAAGGTGAAGACTATCACTATATTTCAGTGGAGGAACATATGCGATTGAGGAATGAAGGTCAAATATTTGAGGAGGTTTCTCTTGGTACAACAAAATATTCACATTGTAAGAGTGAGTTAAGGAAACTAAAATCTGGTGGTCTTGGGATATTAGAAACTAATCCAGAAGGAACGAGACAAATTATTAAACATCTGAGCGGAGTGAAGATTTCATCATTCGGTTTTGATGTTGATGAAGAAACTCAACGCAAACGTATGAAAAGCAGAGATGCAAGTATTAGTGAAGAAGAAATTACAACTCGCATTAATGTTAATAAAGAATTTGATGAAATATTTAAAGAAAAGGATTTATTTGAACACATCTACTTGAATGATGAAGAAAAGGAAAATTTCCCTGTTGATCTTTACAATTCATTAAATGATATTTTACAATAAATAAATGGATGCAAAAGAAAGAGCAAGAAGATTTAAGGAACATCAAGAGTTGGTTTCAAAAGTTTTAAAACAGCAGGAAGACATAAAGAAGAAACGCAGACAGAAACTAATGGGCGAAGAAGCATTTGAAAGAAAACAAGCGAAATTTTTCAAACCACTTTTAAAAACTTCCCAAGAAAAAATGAAAGATGTTTCCACAGTTCCCACAGTAGAATATACTCCTAAAAAACTTCAAATGTTAAAAGATTTTGATCAAATGACGGAGGAAGAATTAGAGCATTTAGGAGAATTAAAGGTATATGATGATGAAGGTTTATTTCAACAACTGGAAGAGATTAATCGACCCCCTGATTATATTGTGAATGCTCTTCAAAACAATGAATATTCAGCGGATTCAAAAACCAAAGCAGGACTCATTCCAACAGAACAACCAGCAATATTTCATCTTGTTCAAGAAAAGGTATTGATATTTAATGATGAATTAAGGTTCTTGGGTTCTGCTCAACCCCCTGTTAAACTAACTCCGAGATTAATGTTTCTTCTCACAAAAGATGGAAGACAAGGTTCAACTGTGAGGGATGAATCAAAGTATATTGATAAACATTTGGATATGAAAAATAATGATGATAGAGTATATATTGATCTGCTGAACACTCTAAATTATAGGGTTAGTATTTCTAGTAAAAGTAGGAAAAATGAGGAGAAACACATTATTCAGGCTTTAAGTATCCTTGGTTCAGGTGTTAGTTTTCTTCCAAATGACCCATCACAATTAGTTAATAGACTGTTATTGTTGTTAGGTAGTAAGAAGGCTGGAAATAACAATTGTTTTAATGAAGCATCAGCCATTTTAGACCAGTTGATGAACATGAAAATAATTAATAAAAATCAATATAAAGACATTTTATCTCATATTAAATAAGATGAGAAGCACAATCCTTAGTTTTAATTTCACAACAAGCGACCACACATCTTCATTCCCATACCCACTACAACTTGACCCAACAAAAGAATATGAGGCATCTTTATTGTCCATGGAAACTTATAATACCTTATTTAATATAACTGATAAAAATGACAAGTTTAGTTATAATCCCGGAAGTGGATACAAAACGATAACAGTCTCACCCGGAGCATATGAGATTTCTCAAATATCTTCCGAAATTGCTCGTCTTATGAAAGAACAGGGTGATGAACCAAAAAATATTGTTATAGCCATTCAAAAACATACTTCAAAATCAACAATTAAAGTTAAAAATAACTACAAGGTTGATTTCACAATTGATAATTCATTTCGAGAGTTATTGGGTTTCTCCTCAAAAAAGATTGAAACTAATGGGACGTTTTACAGTGATAATGTCATTCAAATATCCTCAGGAATAAATTCGGTGTTAATTCACTGTGATTTGATTGATGGTGCTTATAATGATGGAAAAAAAACAAATGCAATATTTTCATTCAGCGCATACTCAACCCCAATTGGTTATAAATTCAATATGGAACCCAAAAATTTGGTTTATCTCCCTGTGTCAGGAAAAACCATACACAGAGTAAATTTTAGGATAACCGACCAAGATAATCGTATGATTTCTTTTAATGGAGAAGTTATATCCATCAGAATTCACCTACGTGAAGTTTTCCAATAAATAAATACGATGGTTATTGTGAGGAATCACGAGTTGGGAAAATATAAAATAATTACAGGGGATGGGATGTTCCTTTCCCCATACTACAAGGGTGAAGGTATGTATCTTGGTAGAGGATACTATAAACCTAAGAGACAAAGGGGTGTTGGACATCAATTTAGAGGAGATGGGATAATTGATACTCTAATGGGTATTGGTTCAACTATTCTTAAACATAAAGATCTAATTGGTTCAACTGCTTCTGCTGTGGGAAATGTAGCAGGTGCTGTAAAGAGCATAAAAGATGCCCAGAAGGAATCTCATAAATTACAAGCAATAAAAGAAATTAAGAAAGGCAAAACTCAGTTGTCCCCCCAAGAACAACAGAAAATAATTCGAATACTTGGATCAGGGTTTCAAAAGTTTTAACATCTTTTTTCCTAAATAAATACAAGTATGGAAGCAATTGATAGTATCTATGATTTGGATGATACTATTATTATCTCAAACTCCACTAAAAAAGAAGATTACTTCAAGGTAAATGCAATAACTGGAACAGACTGGAATACGAATGGTCCAAAAAGTTTTGAAATAAATAATCAACAAACCTATTTGAATCTATCCGAAAGTTTCTTGTTGTGTAAATTTAAATTCACTAAGGCTGCGACTAACACAAACGCTACACTTGTAAATGATTTCTTCTGGAAAATGTTTGATAGTGTGCGTTTGTATATTGGAACACAAGAAGTTGAAGCGGTTGATTATGTCTCTGCTGTATCTGAAATGATGAAATTTACACTCTATACATTCAGTGATAGAATGGGAAAGGGGTCTGTCGAAGGTTTTATTCCTGATATGTCAACGGGAACAAACACAGACCCTGGATATACTCAAAGGAAAGGAGCGTATAATGATGATACAAAAGCAGAAAATAGTTTTACTGTGGCAGTTCCTCTTAAAGGTATATTTGGATTTTGTGATCATGATAAAGTTCTGTATGGTCTTAAAATTAGATTTCAACTACAAAGTAATGATAATGAAAATAGATTGCTTTTTGGTGTTGGTAGTGCTTTTGGTGAACAGAATAAATTTGGAATTGAGGAAATGAGTTGGTATATCAGTGAATATACTCCTAATCTTAAAACAAAAGAGATGTTGAATCGAAGACTTAACTCAAACAAACCACTCAGTGTATCATACATCAAAAGAAGATGTCAACACGTTAAACTCAACCAAACTACTTACACGTGGAATTTGGGTGTTCTGGAAGGAAAGCCACGATATCTGTGGATCATTTTTAAAAAGACAGATGGTGATACTGCGACTGATAAGAATAATGCATTGAGTGATAATGCTAAGGTGAAACAACTTCGCGTTTCTCTAGATGGAACATTTTATCCACGAGATAGATTGGAAATTAATTGGGAAAAAATGATTTTGCTGAAGCATACAAGTCTTACCAAAAGGTGTGTGAAAGTAATGGAAATAAAGAACCTATTTTGGATATGACAGCATTTAAAAGTTTGTATACAATCTATGCGTTTGACCTGAGCGCTCAAAAGGAAACTATAAAGTCTAATCGAGTGGATACTTCCCTATACATTGAAAGAGGAGAGAGTGAAGAAGTTGATACATATTGTTTGCTTTTGGAAGAAACAGAATTGCAGATTAATACAGATAATGGTGTGATGATTAGTCTCACATAATTTTTGTTAAATAAATGAGTGGCAAAGTACCAACTGGGGTATATGTTAATCAAATCAATCTTCATAAACTATCATCTTGTGTTCAAAATCAAAAGCCTTGTACGATTAACGTTAATACAATTCAGAGAAAAGGAGCAGTAAGAATTGATGTTTTGCTCACAAGAGAACAGGTTAAAATCTTGAATGACACTGGCTCACTTAAAATTAAAATGACAAAACCAATGTTGAAAAAATATTCAATAAGAGAGACGAGTGGAGGATTTCTCCCATTTCTAATTCCTTTATTTGCTGGTTTAAGTGCGGTTGGAGCATTGACAGGTGGTATTTCAACAGCGGTGAAAACTGCCAACGAAAGGAAAGCTCAACTCCAGGCTCAAAAAGAATTGGAAAGACATAACAAAGAGTTGGAGAAACAAATTAGTGGAAGTGGTGTAATTGTAGATTTTGCTGAAAAACTTGAAGGTCTGCCTGATAAAGCGAGATTGTTAGTTGGAGATATGCTTTCTTCTATAGCACAAGCAGGTGTAAAATTAACGAAAAGAGGTAATGGATTATATCTTTCTAATAAATAAATGAGCATTGATGAGTGGTTTAAAGAATTTGTAAAGAATACAACATCAAATTTACAACTTGTCAAATATTGTAAGAAATTAAAAATTCATAATGTGGTTATTTGTATGAGAGATGAATTAACAAATGTGCCGAAACATACAAAGAATATTATTATGAACTTAGAAGATAATAATGGGAACGGTTCTCATTGAGTTTGTATTTTTAATAGTCAAGACAAATATTATTTTGATAGTTTTGGTCTTCCACCACCTGTTGAAGTCATAAAATTCTTACAGATTGGTGTTTATCAAACATTTCAAGTCCAAGAATTAAATTCTAAGTGTTGTGGTCAATTATGTCTATATGTGTTATTTCAACTCAACAAAAATAACAAATTTTATGATATTATTTTTAATCTAATATAAATGACTTATGTTGGTAAAGATGGTTCTTTCTTTGGTGTATCTCAAGAACTGGATATTGATTTATCAAATTATTACACAAAGGCACAGGCTGAACGACATAAATATAATATAACCAAAAATATTAACATGAAAAATGCTAATAAATTAAAAAATTATCCAAGCCCGACTGACGCGAATGACTTGGTGAGATTGAGCGATTTATCACAATATATATCCTTAAATAAAATGGCCGTGTATTCCAAAGATACAGAAGTGTTAATATTATCTCCAGGTCATACAGAATTCACAGTTCGAATTAAAATAAATTTTTATAAAGAAGGGCGTATCGTTTGTATGAGAATAGAACAATGGGGGTATGATATGAATGATTTAGGGTATAATTGGTCCTTTTAAATTTACGTCGAAGACCTGGAACAATTAAATCAGTCTCGTAAGGAAGAATATTATCCACTTGGTATCGAGAATGAGTTTTGTGGGGCCACGATTAGTAAACAACAAATAAAAGAATTTAATAAGGGTAAATATAATAATGGTTTTGCCCTTGTTTATATCATGAAAACAGAAAAAAACAGGATTATATATAATAAGTAAGGAAATACAAAATGATTTAACTATGGGAAGATGGGGAGGTGTTTCGTGCCATAATATTATTCTAACATATATTTCTAATACATAAATGACAGCAAGAAGGCTTCAAAAAAATTATCATTTCTGTGTCCAAGCATACCTTCAAGAAAAGGGTATTCGGTATTTTAATAAATATGTTCTGCAACATAAGAATGAGGTATTTGCAATAAAAGATTGGCATTATGCTGATGTTGATAAACCGACAACTTTAGATTTAATTAGAATGTTAAATAATGAAAAAAATATAAAGTTAAGAAAAGGTAAGGCTCTTTTAGAAATTCAAAAGAAATTTTATTGGTTTCCTGTTGTAAAAAAAATTATTTTGGATACAGGAATAAGAAGAAATCCTGATGAATATATGTATGATATTCTATGGGGTGAAAGCGATTCAAGGATAATAAGGGATGAGGAAGGAGTTGAAGAAGAGAGGAAAGAGGAGAAAAAGGAGAAGAGAGAGAAGGAGGAGAGGGAGAAGAAAGAGAAGGAGGAAAAAGAAAAGAGAGAGAGGGAGAAAAAAGAGAAGGAGGAAAAGGAGAAGAGAGAGAAGGAGAGGGAGGAGAGAGAGAAGGAGAGGGAGGAAAGAGCGAGACAAAATAAATATCAAAATATGGAAACCAGTGAGATTAAAAAAAGATTGGTGGTATTACAGAAAATAACTCAACCCACCGAGGAGGAAAATAAAGAATTGACAAGTCTATTTGCAATACTTTCGACAAGAATATTGACATCGACAAGCTATTCATTTTAAATCAAGTTTTTCATTTTTTTTTCTTAAATAAATGGAGGAGAGAGTGAAGGCATTTCTAAGGATTCTTTATGTTTTAAAAATTAAGATTCAAATGTGCATGTTGGAAACTAAAAAGTTTTTGCACTCTGCAGGAATTTTTCACATAAATAAATGAGTTATTGTCTCAAATGTAAAAAGAAAACTAATACTAAAAATATTTCATATATTAAAAGTAAAAATAACAGGGTTATACAAAAAGGTATATGTTCGGTGTGTGGTTCAAAAAAAAATCAATTTATCTCCAAACACAAACGAGGAGGAGATATACAAAAGTTTTTATCAGGAAGTAAATTTACAAGTACTGGAATACCAGGGGAATTACATCTTCCAGGGTATTCTTTCTGTGGTCCAGGCACAAACTTGGATAAAAGATTAGATGAGGCAGACATTCCTAAATCCTGGAGTAAACCCATCAATAGAGTTGATGAAGTGTGCATGAGACACGATATTGATTATGGGAATACCACAACGTTGGAAGAAAAGCATGAAGCCGATAGAGAAATGTTGTATAATTTGTCTCTGATACAAAATCCAACCTTGAGAGAAAAAGTTGATCGGTTCATTGTGAAGAAGATGATCAGTGCTAAATTGAAACTTGGACTTGGAAATTCAAAAAACTTATAGGCTCTAATGATGTGATTAAGACTGAAGAGCAATTAGCTGATGAATTACATAAACCAATATTCACAAAGTTTCAGAGAAGGAAAGTTTATTCCAAGGAAGTAGATTATATCTGGTCTGCTGATTTGATTGAACTCAATAATGATAAGGGGTACAAGTATGCTTTAACCGTTATTGATTTGAGGAGTGGATACGCATGGGTTGTACCATTAAAAAAACAAAACAGGTAATACTCCTATGTTAGCCTTTCAAGAGATATTTAATAAAAGTAAGAGAAAACCTAAAAAATTGTGGAATGATGAGGGTAGAGAGTTTTATAACAAGACATTTATGAATTTTCTAAAAAATAACAGTATTACATTATACAGTACCTTTAATGAAGGGAAGGCAGTTTTGTTGAACGTTTTAATCGTACCTTAAAAGAGAGATTATGTAAAAAATTCACACAACTGGGTTCACAACAATGGTCATCTTTTATTCAGGATATTGTGGATAAGTATAATGACACGATTCACACGTCAACAAATATGAAACCATCAGAAACATTTACAAAATTAAAATATGAAAAAGAGATTAATGTCAGAAAACCTAAGTTCAAAGTTGGTGATATCGTAAGAATATATAGGTGGAAATCTCATTTTGAAAAGGGTTATATTAAACAATGGACGAACGAACTTTTTGAAATTGTTGATGTAATAGATACGGTTCCTTGGAACTATAAGAAATATGATTTGGAAGGGGAAGAGATTTTAGGTTCATTTTATTCACAGGAATTACAAAAGACAAAGATAAATTGAAATTTTTTGACTCCACCCCTTTTTGACTCCGCCCACACAAAACCCACCCACACAAAACCCACCCACATAAACCCCACCCCACACAAACCCCACACAAACCCCACCACACACACACAAACCCCACCACACACAAACCCCTCACAACCTCCACACAAAAACTCCACCCCACACAAGCTCCACACACACAAACCCCACACAAGCTCCACCCATATTCATCATATTCACATAATTAGTGATTAGTTAATTAGTTCCCCACACACAACATGTTTATTTAATTAAAAAATTATCCACCCATCCACACAAACTCCACTCATCCACCCATCCACCCATCTCTCCGCCCATCCATTTATCCACACAAACCTTATCCACATAAGCCTCATCCACATTCACCCCTCCCACATCAGCCCCACCGAAGCTCCGCCCACATAAACCCTGCCCACATAAACCCTGCCCACATAAACCCCTCCCACACAAGCTCCACCCACATAAACCCTGCCCACACAAACCCCCCCCACACAACCCCCACCCACATAAACGCCCTCCCACAAGCCCCCCCCACACGCCCCGCCCACACAAGCCCCGCCCACACAAGCCCCACCCACACAAGCCCCGCCCACATAAACCCCACCCACACAAGCCCCGCCCACACAAGCCCCTCCCACTCATACCCCCTGTGCACCCCCACCTTTGACCCACCACCTCCCTCATCCCACCCCCTCCCTTCCCCACACACACACACATGGGGAGGGGAGGGGTGGGATGAGGGGGTGATGGGTCATTGGGGGAGCGCACCTACCCCTCCCACCCCCCTCCCTCTCCTTAATGTCTTGATCCTTTTTTTGAAATTCAAAATCAAGTAATTGTAAACAAAACAAATATAATTAATCAAAATTGAAAATATTAAATATTCATTTGCGAGAATGTATAATCTTTCCCAGCAATCTTCTTCAGATGTCTTGTGATGTCGAAACTCAGACACCATATTCTGTTTTGAAACAAAAAGTGGATAATAATTAGGTTTTATAAAGATAATTACATGGTAATATGAGTAAGCCTGGTGTTGGTTCTAAGTTCAAGCCTCGTTGACCACTGAATGAACACACCAGGAGGCCGACTCAGCCTGTCATCCTTCCAAGGCCAATAAAATGAATTCCAGTGTACTGGTAAAACCGCGTCCAAACTAATGATGCAACCAACATAAGACGACATTCCAAAGAGAGAGTGATATTAATAAAAGAATAACTAAATAATAATTCAGAAACATTTACCTCCAGAAAATCATGTGTTGTACCAGATTGCTTCAACAGCTGATGTTGTGTGATCGAGCTGAAAAAAAAAAAATAATGAGTCAAGGGTATAAATGGAGAGACAGACAGAGAGAGGTAGGTAGAAAGACAGACATAGAGAGATACAAAGAGACAGACAGGGAGAGATAGAGAGAGAGACAAACAGACAGGGAAAGAGACACACACACACACACACACACACACACACACACACACACACACACACACACACACACACACACACACACGTGTCTCGCCATTGGTTTAATTTATTCGAGATCAGAGGCCGTGATAAGACTTCGTACCAGTCATTATAAATGTTTTTCAATCCTCTTCTAAAATCAATGACCTCTTCAATAAGAGCATTCATTTGATGCACCTCATCGTGATATGTAAACTCCACTTCTTCCAAGGACCTGCCAGGAAAAAACATATATTTTCGCATTATCACGATTTAATTTATAATCAATTGCTTCATTGTTCAAAGAGGAAACCATACACAAACTTACCAACTTTGTAGTGAGCTGTTATCTTCATCGGAAGAGAGTGAGTCCATGTCTCAGTTTTTTTTTACCATTGGTACAAGATGGCAAAAAGATCAGAGGCCGTGATAAGACGTCGTGTCAGTCTTTAAAAATGTTTTTCAATTCTCTTCTAAGATGATTGACCTCTTCAATAAGAGCATTAATTTCATGCACCTCGTCATGATATGTAAACTGCTCTTCTTCCAAGGACCTGCCAAGAAAAAAAATATATATATCAGAATTATCACGATTTAATTTATAATCAATTGCTTCATCGTTCAAAGAGGAACCTATACACAGGCTTACCAACTTTGTGTTGAGCTGTTTTGTTCGCGGAAGAAAGATCGCTCATGTCTCAGTTGTAAAAATGAAAATCCCGTCTGGCAGAAACTTTGTCTGGCAAATCACTTATAAAGCAACGATGAGGAGATTGCTTAATCATTGGGTGTGGCCACAGGAAATGACGCTTCGGGAGAGACAGCTTGGAAAATAACTGGGAGATATATTCTCAAATTGTATGAATCATTTTTAAAACATACTTAAAATACCCTAAAATGGTTTTGATTCAAATGTTTTCAGTTCGTGTTCTGAGATAAAATATAAACACGAGACCTTGTCTCACAGAATAGTTCCTATTTTTTCACAGCATGACTGTCCAAAAACACTTCCTCATTCACACAGCACGACCGTGTCAAAAAAAAACACTTCCTCATTTTCATGACACGAACTGAAAACATTTGAAACAAAACTTTTTTATGGCGTGGTTTATGTACAAAAATGATTTGCAACTCGGGCGGTGGCCAGATGAGATCATTAAGAGAAGTTTATCATTTCGTAATGGCACAAAAGGGGTATCTTAAAAAATATAAAGATTCAAATGTTTTGTTTTTCAATATTTTAGATGGGGATTATTGTGCAAAGAAAATTGAACTATTGAAGGAATTTGAGAATGAACAAATCTTTATAGGTTCAATGAGTGAGCTAAACAATATGCATCGGTTATTTGATAAAGTGTCCCGAGGGTTAGACGCTTCAGATATTTCTTTCGAATCACCTTTAACAAATCACATTACCACTTTAGTACTTGAACAAATCTTTATCTTATTGTATGGATTATTTGAAAAAAAAAAGTATCTCCAGGTTAAAAGGAGAGACAAATAAATATACCTTGGGATAAAAAGGGGGTTTATTTTTAGGGAAAAAAAAAATGAATCGCTGAAAATCCCCCATTCATTTACATGGGGAAAAGTGAGCCAGAACCAGTATATTCACCCTACTACTGTGGATCATCAAGGAAATCTCTATTTTTCCAATTTTTATGGGTTTCAGTGATCGATCTCACATAGTATAACTGTGGATCATCAAGGAACTCTCCATTTTTCCAATTTTGATGGGTTTCAGTGATAGATCTCACATAGTATAACTGTGGATCATCAAGGAAAACTCCATTTTTCAAAATGTCTGAAAATTGTGAGTCTCCAAGGTAAAACTTGTATTCTGGCTCATCAAGGTATAACTTGTTCAGGGGGTATTGTCTTGATAACTCACAATGAGTACTATTGTTGCAAAACTCTTTTTCAGGACTTTGCTGGTCTCCAAGGTATAACTCTTTGGTTGGATCATCAAGGACGAACTCGTTCTGTGGGTCTTGGTCGCTCATAAGGTCTTCAACCAAGCCAACAATTTCGCCCCAAGTTGTAGCAAAAGCAGTATTTTCATTTCGTATTTCAGATACAATTTCCTGTGAGAGAAAATAATAATGTATTAATTAAGTTATTTAATTATTAAATGAGTATGCTTCAATCAAAGTTTGAAAATAGGAAAATAAAAATCTTACCTCAATGGATAAGAGGTTTGAATCCAGTTCATCAACTTGAAGGTTTCGTTCCATACAAGTCGGAGAGTTCCAGGCAAGCACACAGCACACCATCACCAGCAAAAAAAATGTTTAAAATGGAGCCTGGGCTTGAGGCTTTTATAGGGAAAGACTGGTGGGTGTGGTTTCCTTTGGAAATTCCCTGGGCAAGCCCACGCAGGCCTTCTTTGGGCAATTTTTCAAAACCATAACATGCTGGAATTTTCTTGTGATTTCTTTGTGAGTCAGAGATGAACTGGAAATGATGTAAGAGTAGGTGGGGCTTAGCAAAAGTAGGTGGGGCTTAGGAAAAATGGGCGTGGCTTATAAAAAATACCTCATGAAAAGTGGGCGGGGCTTAGCAAAAGTGGGCGGGGCTTAAAGAAAAGTGGGCGGTGCTTATAAAAAATCCACAGAAAAGTGGGTGGGGTTTAGAGGAAAGTGGGCGTGGCTTATGGAATACCTCGTGAAAAGTGGGCGGGGCTTTAAAAAATTCCATTTGAAAGTGGGCGGGGCTTATGAAAAGTGGGCGGGGCTTAACAAAAAATAACCTGTGGCTCAGGAGGTGGTCAAACAGGAGCATTAAGAGAAGTTTATCATTTCGTAATGGCACAAAAGGGGTATCTTAAAAAATATAAAGATTCAAATGTTTTGTTTTTTAATATTTTAGATGGGGATTATTGTGCAAAGAAAATTAAACTATCGAAGGAATTTGAGAATGAACAAATCTTTATAGGTTCAATGAGTGAGCGAAACGATATGCATTGGTTGTTTGAAAAAGTGTCCCGAGGCTTAGACGTTTCAGATATTTCTTTAGAATCACCTTTAACAAATCACATTACTACTTTGCAACTTGAACAAATCTTTATCTTATTGCATGGGTTATTTGAAAAAAAGTGTCCCCAGGTTAAAAGGGGAGACAAATAAATATACCTTGGGATAAAAAGGGGATTTATTTTTTCAGAAAAAAATATGAATCGCTGAAAATCCCCCATTCATTTACATGGGGAAAAGTGAGCCAGAATCAGTATATTCACCCTACTGCCAGCAGATTATTACTTTACAAACTTTGTTGTGTCATTGTGTGTACAACTGTTCTGACGTGTGTGTGTGTGTGTGTGTGTGTGTGTGTGTGTGTGTGTGTGTGTGTGTGTGTGTGTGTGTGTGTGTGTGTGTGTGTGTGTGTGTGTGTGTGTGTGTGTGTGTGTGTGTGTTCGGTGATTAAGCATAACATATTCTCTCCACTAACCCCACCTCCACCCCTCACATTTTTCTCTTTTTTTTTTTTCATACTCTCTGTCTCTGTCTCACCCCCTCCTCGCATCCATCCCTCCCTCCTGCAGTATAGCAACGTTTGGAGAGACATAGCTCTCCCCACCTCCCCCCCCCCCT
Organism: Eptatretus burgeri; assembly: GCF_056783735.1. Lineage (NCBI taxonomy): Eukaryota > Metazoa > Chordata > Myxini > Myxiniformes > Myxinidae > Eptatretus > Eptatretus burgeri. The sequence continues at coordinate 124,633,191 of NC_140964.1, read as the reverse complement.
TCCTTGGTCTTCCCCCCCTTCTTTGCTTCCCCTCGCTCATGCCTCCTCTCTCTCCCCTCCCTCTCTCCTCTTCCTTTCTCTCCCTCCCCTCCCTATTCTCTCACCCCCCCCTCCTTAACACCCTTCCCCCCACCACCCCGACGGGTTGTATTTGCTCGTGCAAAAATATTTTTTACTATACGAGTTCCTCAACAAGGAACTTCAATGCAGGTAGAGGCTATTCAGTCCAGCAAAGCCTGCACAATGATTGCCAAAGTATGGTTGCTTGTCCATGCTCTATCCTTTTTAAATCTTGAACATCTTTCAATGAACCAGCAGGTAGTTGTTCAGTCTTTCATACGACTCGGCTATGGTTCAAACTTCTGATCTCCTCAACTTCGAGCAGATGATCTCATCAATACATTTGCGAGTCTGGTTTTAAAAGGTCTCCCTGTTGGGGAATGAAACAAAGGTCTTCCACATGAGAGGTGTGATACTACTATACTAACGAGGAAAGTATAGTTCCTTTAAAAGGTTAACGGAAAACTAAAACACATAGTGACACAGTTATGTGAGCACAGGAAAAGGTCATTCAGTCGATCTCCCCTGTGTTAAACTCCCCTCCTAACATTCTTGATGCACAAGCACTCTGACATGTATTCCATGTAGTGGTAGTCATGGGGGGGAGAAATGGAGGAGAGATTGGCAATGGGAAAAGGGAATAGATAACTTCCTTTTACTTGTTGGACTATCATTTAATGTAATTGAGCTATACTTGACAGGTTGGCCTGTTGGTGTTCCCATGTGAACCCTATATTTATGATGCAGGGAATTCAGGTTCAAATCAAATTATTTTTTTCTTTCTCTTCAAAATCGAGGTTCTTGTTGAGATAATGATATACTGTACCTCTGCAATATGTATTTGTCCAACTTACATTGGAATGGGACAAGTCAGAGACTTTCTTGTGAAAGTACAATGATGTTGTCAAACAGATGATATTTCACCTGCAAGTCTTATCTTTTTTTATGCTATTTGAACAAGCTCCTCAACGAGCCTGAGATAACTTTTAAAAGAACATTCACTTACATGTTTTTTACTTTCATAACTACGTATCTTGGAATCATTTTCACATTTTATTCATGAAAAGGTAATTCAGGAAGAAGTGAAGATCAATTGGCCCATACGATCTTGGCCATATCCACACTTCAGTAGTCCAATATATTGCAGGAAGTCCCATTTAACGAGATAACCCCAAGTAGAGCATTTTTCCAGGGCAGCAGTACAATCCTATCTGAATCAAGTCTCGTGCTCATACTTGAATCCACTCAATGCCTATTGAAATGAATGCAAGATCTCTCATCATAGATCAACAAGCCACTGCAGTCATGGTGTGGTTTGTTAGCCCTCGTTGGACTTCATCCAAAACGGGGGTTTATGGACTTGGTCTCGATTTTCGTGTGTGTGTGTGTGTGTGTGTGTGTGTGTGTGTGTGTGTGTGTGTGTGTGTGTGTGTGTGTGTGTGTGCATGTGTGCGTCTGCAACCATATATCAGACATGTATGGACCAATTGAGTCCGTACTTGGCAGAAAAACAAAAAATGATGGTATGCATATGAACATTTTGTTTCCCGATGCGATCAAAGATGGCTGACTGGCAGCCATTTTAGTTTTTTAAAAAACCCATTGTCAAACACGTCCATCCATCAGGACCATACTCTGTGCAGAGCTTTGGCTGCCACAGCAGTTTCCTGGGCGATTGGGCACAATCCTGGATGGGTCACCACTCCAACACAGGATACTTGAATGGCTCATTCATCCCAGCAAGCTGGTATTCATTTTTGCAAACCTCAGGATGACAGGCTGAGTCAACCCATCCATCCATTGGGACCATACTCTGTGCAGAGCGTTGGTGCTGCCTAAGCAGACTCCTTGGCTATTGGGCAAAATCCTGAACGAGTCACCACTCTGACAAAGGATGCCAGCATGCTGGCACTCATTTTGCCGACCTCGGAAGGATGACAGGCAGAGTCAATCCCACCTGGTATTAATTCAACAGGTGAGTAGAATTTTGAATTTTGAACTCCGGACCCTCGGATCCCAAGCCCACCACCCCAACCATGAAGCCAACACCAGGCATTGTCAAACACATCCTCAACTGTTTCTCAGAAATGCATTTACCGATCTTGTTCAGACTTGGCACACAGATAACGAACGATGGCTTACATATATGCACGTCATTTTTTTTCGAGATCACATCCAAGATGGCTGACTGGCGGCCATTTTTTACTTAAATGTGTCCCCAACTATTTCTCAAACACGCACGCATGGTCCGATTTCGTTCAAACTTGGCACAAGCACAGTACATGATGACGTGCATGTGCATCTCACTTTATTTTGCGAACTGATAAAAGATGGCCGACTGGTAGACTGGCAGCCATTTTAGTTGTACATAAATGTGGGCTCGTCCTTTAACTATGCACAGAAAATTTCCGAAAACAACGGGGGCTATAACTTTTTTGTCTTTTTTTTTACTTGTGTTTTTCGGATCAATCTATTACATAGTGCAATGTTCGCTGTAATTTTTTGAGTAACTTGCAGATAAACCAGCAAACTTAGAAATACATCCACCAGTCATTGTATCATCAATTGATTGCATCATTTGATGTACATTTGTGACCTCTTAAATTATATATCAGTAAATAGTTTGCAGGACGATGTGTCTTTCACGCATTAATTTTTTTTCAGTTTTCACCTCCTTTCCCCATTTAATCTTCATCTTTATCTGTCATTTGGCCATACTAACCAGAGAGGCACCCTGAAGGCAAAATTCATCATGATGTTTCAGGGAAATTTTGGGGGTCATTCTTTTACTCCCTTTTATAAATACTGTCACACTAAGTTTTTATCAACGAGTTGAATAAGAAAATAGGAATAATAAATCGCAACAAAAGCATTTGCTCACAAACATGGCTTTCTCATTTTCTCGGAAGCTTTTCCTCCATGGATTTCCTCGAACTTTTTGAGACAAATGATCAAGAAAAACTTTTATTTGTTGAGATTTCATTTTTAATAGGTCTCAGTGGCTTGTAGGTTGGAAAGGAGTCTGACAGTTGGAAAGGGATGTCCTGTAGCTCACGGCGATAGCACGCGTTGGAACCGATTGGCAATGAAAGGTGAGCAGAAAATATGCATCACTCCTACCTGGCAGCTACATTTGGAGAGGCTCAAGGTGGCCCTTATGATCTAGCCCACGGCCACAACACAGATTGGCCTTCCAAAACCATGCATTCATATGGCGTGCAGTACAAATGTGATCACTTTTTCGAAATGTATGCAGGGCATGGGTTCGATTCCAGTTGGTGATCGTGGCTTCTGCTTCTACGAGTCATCTTTGCTTTCATAAACGTAGGGGAAAGAAGACGAAGAGTTTTGTGCACAATGCTACAGCGATGACCCATTTATTCAGTAAAGTGGTATATGATGATGATTCTGCTTGGTCACTTTGTGCTTCCTGGTCTGTGAAATTGAAGTACACATAGAAATCTCACATCACTTTGCCATTGAGTAAAAGAAAATGTAAACCACTAAGCAAATATCCAGGTGAACGACACTTTCTGGCCATCCATCTACGTTTTAATGCCCACACTCGAAACGTTTTGTCTGTGCTCGGTGCACACTTGCCTTGATACTGACAGACATTCATATTGTACTTATAATAACAATGCACTTGTCAATTTTTTTCACATACTCTTGTTTTTTTCCATTATTCTTATGGACGTCCAAGTGAGTAATGCTTTTGTTCATTCCCTTGTCATCAATTGTGCAGTGTTGAAGCAAGCACACAGTGATATGTTCACATGCTCGTCTGAATGAGGGCAGGATTTTGGAATTTGTTCATGGTGCCAGCAATGTCTCAGCTATTCTTTGCTGAGGGCACCGTGGGATCTTTAACGTCCACCAACTAATGCCAGCAGATGGGACACCCAGTTCAACGTCCATCCACGAGACAACACACACATTGATGAATCGTCCTACCCGTGAGACACCAGGATGGCAGTTTATAGCTGGGATGGCAGTTTATGGCTAGGTCTAAATGCCCCTGTTACTAGTAAGCTGGTACTCATTTTGCCGACCTCGGAAGGATGACAGTCTGAGTCAACTTACCTGATGTTATTGCAACGGAATAACAGGGGCTCCAGCTCAAGACCCGATGATCTTAAGCCAGCCATCTTATGCGTCAAGCCAACACCAGACTTTTAAAATACCTTGTCAAGAAAGAATGAATATATATATATATTTTTTTTTTTCAATTCAAACATAATATAAAAGGCAACAATTTGTGTTCCAACATGACGCAACAGCAACAATTCTTCCAGCAATCTCCAAATTAATCTCGCCCGACCACTAGTCATTTATACGGACGGTTGTCTCCACCCAAAATTGGACCAACCCAGTGTGACTCACCTGGAGAAATCCATCAAAGGGAAAACTTGGCCCGATTTGGCTTGAGAAAGGCAGATCAATATCCATAAAGCACATTATCTTTGCTTTATATTCATTTGTGTGCAGCATGTGGCTGCTGGTTGCTTCATTGCTTGGAGTGTGGCTGTGCTGCTCAAGCAGTGCCCCTGCAGGTTGAAGTCGTAATTTGCAATTGCTGATGCAGTTCCCTCTGTAGGTTAGAGTGTAGATTTTTTATTTGTTCAGGGTGCCGGTGACAAGTCACCCACTCTTTGTGAAGGACACCATGGGATCTTTAAAATCCACCAACAACTTGTGCTCGGAGACATGGGTCCTCGAGCTTAACATCCTTCCGATGGACAACACGGAGTCGATATCACCTTGCATGTGAAACATCGGGGTGACAGTTTGTAGTCAAACAAAAGACCAAATACAGGAGGAACCCGAATAAGTAAAGAGCAAAGATGGAGTTATTAGGAGAACCCTGGATAGAATTCGAGTTTCAGCTGCTACTCCACAACCCTCAAACCCATCCAGCTGCAGCCAAGTGAGACTTACAGAAAAAAATCTGCAAGAATTCACTTCTCCTTATGCAGGTAGATAAAGAAAGAGAGGAATAGAGAGTAAAAGAGGCAAAAGAAAAGGCAAGAATTAGAATCAACAAAGAAAATTTTGAAAAAGAAGTGTGAAAAAGAACAAAGATGTTGGAAAGAACCCAGACAAATAGATTTCAGCAGTTACTCTCCAGGCTCAAACGCAGCAACAGGTTCAAGCTACTTGAGGTCCATCAGTGGGGAAGCACAGTCCACACAGCATCAGGATGTGGTACAAACATAAGGAAACGGAAGAGCAAATTCGAACCGAGCATAGAAATCCCAAAGATCAACATCTATATAACCTTAAGCTCTCTTGCCAACCCATTACTTTACGCTGAAATGTATGAAGATGTGGCTTTTACACAATTGCATTTTTATATGAAGGGAAATGATCTGGCAGGAAGCTGTCACATGGAGAATATTGGAAATCATCATTTTAAGTTTTGTTTTTACGCTTCAATAACCCAGTGCAAGTACAGCAGAAAATTTCTTTCGAATTTTCCATCCATTTCAGGCCGAGACGTTATCATAAGTGGTGGTTTTATTTTAGGTTTTGTACTTTACACTTTCCTTGTCCACAGTTCCATAGCATTCTGTTGCGTCAGATATAGAGAACCTCACATCTTAAAGGTCATCTAAGTCATGTGCCTGGAGCCCAAAGTGCTTTTCAAGGATTGAAACAAATGCTTCGACTGCTGACAATGAAGCCACCGAGGTCAATGCGGCTTGTCGGGCACCATAAAGCGTAGCTCCAATTGTCATCCATACTGAGGCTTGAGATGAGATTTCAGATAAGGCTTCGTACCGCAAGGAGCTACATTTCACCAACGGCTCGCTTTCCTCTCTGAAATGTCCTGGGTTTTTTACATTCTCTCGTGCAAACTCTACAACTCTCCAGCGACTGCAACTGTGCCTGTCATAAGCTCTGGCCGGCTGTTTGAAACGCCATTGGTATCCTTGTGATCGGCAAGGGGGGTCACCGGACGCTAAAGAGGTCCTGTGTCTGTGAAATCTTTCCCATTTCCCTCATACAGCATGGCCCGATTTTGCATGCAACTGTGACTTTCTACTGAACATATTCATGAGGTAGCTTAAGGCCTGAGCATAGATGGAGAGCATTGCATTTGCAGATTATTTTGAGCTTTATGAGATTCCAAGCGAATCCATTTTTCTTCCTCCTGTCTGCATGCCCATGTTCCATGTTTGTTTTTTCTCTGTTTGAAGATTCTTTACATTCATATTCAGTATTTTAAGATTCTTTCTTGGAAAAAGTATTTAGTATTAAACCCTTTGAACCCCAGCGGCCATTTTACCAGCCAATATTCAAACTTCCATGTTCCCAGGCAGCCAGATTTTTCTCCAGGGAGCACAGGGTTGGGGAGCCGAAAGACCAAGGAGCTCAGAGTTCAAAGGGTTAAAGCATTCTTCATTGATTGCTTTGCTCTTTTGATCCATCGTTGGAATTTGTTCCTGGTGCCAGCAATGGCTCACCTATTCTTTGATAAGGACACCGTGAAACTTTAACATCCACCAACTAATGCCAGCTGATGAGACACCCAGTTCAATGTCCATCGGAGAGACGACACACATTGATGGATCACCCTACTTGTGAAAAACCGGGATGACAGTTTATAGCTGGCGCGGAATTCGAACCCAGGCAAAACAGTTTAGCGTGAGTGTGTTTACCTCTAAGCCATTCCGTCAGTCCATTTCACAGATGGAAGGTGAAGTGATATAAATACTATGGCATTGAATTGCTCCTGCTTGGCACTGCACATGCCAGTCCGAAGAAATTGCTTTGCTCACATGTTCCTTGTTTAGTTATCCTCTGTATTCCCTTGTCCTGTCTGTACGTCCCCACTTATTATTTTTCCCATCTCTCGGTTTCTTGCTCAGCTCTCCATTACTTCTCAGGCTGCTCCGCTCTGCTCCGTTGTTGATGCGTTGGGATTTCACACCTCTCTCGTCAGCTCTGACATGAGCCTCGATCTCTCCACAGATAGAAATAACCGGCTTCACTTGGCCATCCTCTTTTTCTCCGATGAAGGGATAATACCCAAAATGTCAGCTTCTCCTTGCTTCTCACAACGGTTGGCATAGCTCAACCAACATCCTCTTGAGCTTTACTCATTCTTGTACAACACCGTGAAAACTGCTTTGCTCAAGAATTCTAATATTTTTATTTCACCGGAAATTTGAAAGTTTCCTGTAAATGTATGCACAATTGATTTGCTGAGTTATTTCTTGTCCTCTGGAGTCCAAAAGCAAGGAGCTGGTAATTGGCCGAAGTCTTCATTTTAACCAGAGTTGGTTTCAAAGCCACCCAATGCTCACCTGTTTATACATTTATCGTTTTTAAAAGACTAGTCTAATAATTAATATTTTTTATAAAGCATTGCAGTGAAGTCTGATCCAAATAATTTTTAAGCAATATATTGTAATCAGTAACAAGAGCGCAAGTGAGCACAATATACGCCCGAACAAGAAGGTATATACAGAATTGTGCGACTACATGAAAAACAGCATCCTGGTTGCCATGGCAACCACTTTAGATGACGAACGTATGGCGCGACACACCGTCTCCACAGTCTGTACCTATGTACCAAATATGAAACGTGAAAGTTGAAAACTTTGGGAGTTAGAGTGCAGCCAGGAACGGATGGAAAACAGCATCCTGGTTGCCATGGCAACCACTTTAGATGACGAACGTATGTCGCCACATACCGTCTCCACAGTCTGTACCTATGTACCAAATATGAAACGTGAAAGTTGAAAAATTTGGGAGTTTGAGTGCGGACAGGAACGGACGGACGGACAGACAGACAGACAGCCGGACGGACGGACGACCGGTATCACATAATAGGCCCCGATATATATATATATATATATATATATATATATATATATATATATATATTTTTTTTTTTAATTTATATATATATATATATATATATTTATATATATATATATATATATATATTTTTTAATTTATATATATATATATATATATTTATATATATATATATATATATATATATATATATATATATATATATATATATATATATATATATCGGGCGTATAAAAAATAGTGTGGTTGATAAAAACATTAGAAAGGAAAAAATAACTTGCACCAAAAACTTTAACATTTTCATGCTCACGCTCACGCTCATGCTGGGGGTATCGCTATAGCTCTCTGTTCTTCGAACAGGCGAGCTAAAAAACCTGCCTTCTGAACCTTGTCCTGATGCTTCCCTTTCAGTTAGCTGCTTGTTCACATCACAGTATTTATAACCTTTGACCATCCCTTTTCCAGCAGAGCTAAGTGGGTAACACTGCTCGCCGCTCGGCCATCATTCGCTTTGAGCTTGAAATTCCAAAAGGATCTTGGAAGGCTGATATGGCCTTATTCGTGACAGTCTCACATGGAAAATATGATTATGCCTAATTATAAACACAGATTCCGTTTTCATGGTGCAGGTACAAATTGAACAGTTTTCAATATTTTTAGGTAGAATTGAAAGAGATCGGGTCAAATTTATGAAAGGCGTTTCAGGGTTAATGGTTATTTGGCATGTGTTAGTGATACCTCACTGAACTCCTTTCATAAATTCAGCCCTATCTGACCAGAAACTAAGAGCCAATTGCATTATAACTCAATGCTTTGGATGATGTAAGATAGCAATGTGACATGACTGTATCAACAGAACAAAGTCATGAAATTATTTCTTTCCTCTTCCCACTAACCTCCCTGCCCCCCCCCCCCCACCTCAAAATCCCTCTTATAAACAAGGCATGCACTCCATGTTGTCTGTTTTCTATGTGACCCAATTGACACCTCTTATAAATATTTTTCCCATCTTTCTTCTTTACAAGATCAGGTTAATGGAAGAGCAAGTAGTTGGTGGTGGATATAATCTATCAGTGACATTGCGAGGATATCATTCATAGATTTGGACACAATTGCTTGGTCTCCAGGCTTTTGCCTCCATTGCAAGAAGCATTTTTGATTGGTTCTCACAGTTCATATTTGGTTAAGATATTATGGAAGTTAATTTGTTCGGGAAAATAATAATCTTTTACTTTAATAGCGACTTTGTGGAGGTAATCAGGGCATCTTAACCTTTACAAACTTACATTGCCGGTGTCATATTGACGCGCAAGATGTTGAAGCAGTGCATGTCCTCTTATTACCATTTACAAAATGATCTGACATGAAATGGCGGTGTATATCTATTTTCCAATTTTAATCACTAATGATAGTTCTTATAAGCAGACTGCCATTGTCTATAGAGAAGGTAAGCATACGGGATACCATGTATCACTGTCCACATCACTTTACGTTGAATTCCTGTTTCTCCCAATGCACCCTCCAAAAAATTGCTCATTTGAGGTGAGACTTCTTCAAACCTGCCGGAGATCAGTACCCTGTTATGTCCATAAATGACATTCTGTTTGAATGGGAGTTGGACCATGAATACATATATTAATTACTTATTATTTGACCTCAGGCTCCATCTATTAATTGCGTCTATCAATTACGGACAATTGGAACTTAACTTTTAAACATGTAAATATTGAGTCCTTACACCTCTTAGACCCCTTTCACCTTATAGACTTCTTAGACCATTTTTGATCTTTTATACCCTTTGGACCTTAAAAGACCCTTTATTATCTTGCCAAAACGAAGTTTTGCAAGATATGTTAGTCAGCTTGTATGTTTTTTTTTTGTTTTTTTTTTGTTTGTCTGTAATCACGTATAAAAAATTCTGCAGAGCACAGTTATCATCGGAAATTTTTGTAACTTCGCATATCAGAGGCCTATAGAGGTCCCTTTCAGCGCATAAAATTTTGAAGGTCAAGGTCAAAGGTCAAGGTCACTTTGGCGCAAATCAGGGGAGTCGACGAAACCCTTATTTTTTGAGTAATTTTGATCGGATCGTCTTCAAACTTCATGGGAATATAGTTCATGGTCTGGCGCTCAGCTGATTAATTTTTGGTGGCGATTGGCCTTGACCTTCATGGTTAGCGCCTCAGGTCAAACATATTT
>NC_140964.1:124597605-124622605 GCF_056783735.1 Eptatretus burgeri | reverse complement strand
CGATCGTTGACACACGTCGACACATGCTACTTGTACGTTACTCATAAGTCGAAACACGTCAAGGTAATGGTTAGCGTCAGTGTTCCAGACTCCCTGGTTTTTTTTTTTTTGGTTTTTTTTTTTCTTCGGTATGACAGTGATGTTGACACTTCGAATTTCTAGTGCGGTTATGATTTAAATCGTTGAGCGGCAGCCTATTAATTATATTATATTATAACCGCACTAGAAATCGAAGTGTCAACATCACCGTCATACCGAAGAAAAAAAAAACCAGGGAGTCTGGAACACTGACGCTAACCATTACCTCGACGTGTTTCGATTTATGAGTAATTACAAGTAACTTTTGTCGACGTGTGCCAACGATCGCGTATCGTGCGTACAACTTATTCCCATCGCATGCGGAACATGTGAGGCATACGGCAAGTATGTCGTAAAAATTTTAACACGTTTAAAATTACAAGACGTACTCCACTTACTACGACGTATGATAGCGTACTTTAGCGTTCTATTCACGCATACCAAACTTACCCATTCCATATTCGACGTGCGCCAGCGTTTTATACGCATTTTTCAGAGGTCGGCATACGCTGGCAAGATCTCCAAGGTGTGACTGCGATGTTGACACTTCCATTTCTCCGGCGGTTATGATTTGAATCATTGTGTGGCAGGTTTTTAATAGGCTACACCACGTGATCGTCGGCGATACGTGCAGCGCACTATGCATAAGTTAGACTATCGTTGGGCATAGGTTGTGAACGCGACAACAGGCAAAGCATTCGTTGGTATAACTTATCTATAAGACAACGAAACGTTCTGTGTCCGTTACTAATATGTTATGCATACGACCAACTCGTTATGAATACATCCGAATCTTTTAAAAAAAAACATCAAAAATTCAGCGTAAGCCAGCGTTTTACATACATTTTGATACGTTTCCATTGCTGGCTAAAACGTCAAGGTGTGACTGGGCCTTTAGTTACATCGAGATGCCTCCGACACGTCCATGGACCAAGCAACTCCACACAATGCTATATTCTCCATTATATTCTTCCATCTACCCCCACAATCACAACAACACATTATATACATACAGGGTGGCCTGAAAGTCACTTTACCCCTTCCCAGTGAAGCATTGTTCTTGAACTCTTTTAATATACAGGTTTTATTATGCAGTACTTCCAATCATGAATTTGTCATTGTATCTGTATGTGCTCCATTATTCTTCTGAGTCAGTGTTTCCGCCTTCCATAGCAGGCGAGGGGCGAGGGCAGAGGGGAAGGGACAGAGGGAAGTGGGAGATATTTATCAGGGGTAAAGTAACTTTCGGGCTACCATATATGTGTATGTGAAAATAATACATACATACATCAGACACACCTCCTGACTGTTGTGGTGAGCATCACCACAGATTATTTCTCACAAGGTAAAAACCACATAATCTGCAAAGAACAACCATCCTTCTGCCACTGAGACGATTGTTCCTGCTAATGCAAACCATTCAACCAGAAGGCACGTGATGTGATCCGTGGGGAAATAAAAACATGTGGAGTGTGACAAGCACTCACCTGATCTGCATTGGACATAATCCAAAGTTAACCGTCAGTTAAACATCAAACGGAGCCACCTATCCGGATTTCAGACGACCAACAAATATCTAACCAATTATGATGACATTCGTCGTTTATACATCAGACGCACCTCCTGACTGTTCTGGTGAGCATTGCCATGCAATCTTTGTCTGACAGAGTTGCCGGGCTGAAGCCTCTGGGTTGGAGATGATGCCTTGGTGTTAGACTATGTCCAATGGAGATCGGGAAAGTGCTCGTCACACTCCACCTGTTTCAATATATATTGCTTAATAATGAAGTAACTTAAATGTCATTTCACCTTTGGGTAAGTGGAAATAATTATTGGTTAATTGATAATCACAAATTTCATTAAAAAAATAAACAGCTGTCGTGTTTATTTCAAAGGAAAGCTGAAAAAATGTAAATTAAATTTTCAGAGAAGTCGGGGGAAAAAAAGATGACAAGAAGGAGATAAATCAGGTGCTATTTTAATTGGTTGGCAAATGCACCTCAATATCTCAATATAACTCTTCATGGAACTCCTTCTCTATTGCAATTAATAACATGTATATTCCTTCCCATGACCAGCTGAAAAACGTTGACCTGTCCAAAGGAGTTGGATAAGAGAGAGTGAGGGATTGCATCCGCAGAAAGTGCAGTGGTTTGCATTTGAAAAACGACTGAAATTTGAAGTTACGGAATTATCAAGCCAATGCCACGGATATGCCCAGTCGTTGTTTTTAACCTCCTTAAAGACGTGATGACAGATGGCAGTCTATTTCATGCAGAATAGAAACAGCATTGTGGTGTGGTGATAAATAAGGTTCTTTTATGAGACTTGACATGACGCTATGATATGGTGTATTTATATTGCATAACACAGATGAACACATTGGCTCAATGATGCATGACCCCCTGAATAGGCAACGACAAAGCAAGAAAATGAACGTGTCTTATGCTGGTGCTGAATGACTTGGGAATGCATGTGCACATTCTGGAGTACGTACACACACACACACACACACACACACACACACACACACACACACACACACACACACACACACACACACACACACACACACACACACACACACACACACACACACACAAAGCACCCAGTGGAACAAAGCCATTCAGACAGCATATCATGGTCATATAGACTTGCAGAGCTCTGTGTAATAGGTTTGAGTGGTCGATAAAAAAAGATGTCTGATAAAAATTGCGGCTTTGCAATATGCTGCATTTAATTCCACAACCGGCAACCACTGACCCCAGCACTTTTTCCTGTATTTCCCTTTCCGAAAGCCCACCGGTTACTACCATTTAAAGCAAGGTTAAAACAGTCAAAAGTGTGATAAAAATGTCGATTGCAAATTTTCACAGATGGCCCCATTACACACCTATTCGACCATATCTTCACCATTATTCCGTTGCTGAAGTATATCTCGCCTCAGGAAAATAAAGTGCAAAGATTCCAACATGAGCGGAAAAAGTATGAGTATGCGATCAATGTGAATCAGTCGTGGCATTGATTTTACAGATGCTCATGATGGAGTCCAGAGTCCAGAGCCTCCTGGCAGATGCAGGTGGTGAAGCCCCAATGTGATAAAAGTTTTTTGTGTGTTTGTATACACTTCTTTGGGACCATCCTCTGTGCAGAGCATTGGTGCTACCTCAGCAGTCTCATTGGATATGGGGCACAATCCTGGACAGGTCAGCACTCTGACACAGGATACCAGCAAGCCGGTTCTCATTTTGCCAACCTCAGAGGGATGACAGGCAGAGTCAACCCCACCTGGTATTAATTAAACAACCAAGTGGGATTTGAAATCAGGATCTTAGGATCCCAAGCCCACTACCCTATCCATGAAGCCAACACCAGGCATGTATGCATATACCTTACCAGTCAAAAGTTTTACAACACCCCCATTTTTCAGCTTTTACTGAAATTTAAGCAGTTCAAGTCCAGTGAATAACCTTAAATGGTACAAAGCAAACTGGTAAACTGCCAGAGGGTAAAAAAAAAGTTTATGTTACGAAAAACTGAAAAATAATGTAAATTTCAGAGTTGTTAAAAAAGGCCCTTTTCAGGGAACAAGCAATGGGTTAGCAACTGCAGCTGTTCTGCAGCAATGGAAGCAAATTAAGCCTTGAAAGTTGATGCAAACAAATCCAACAGGTGTCCCAACTTTTGTTGATTACTTACAAACGCTCTGTCTGTATAAAAGCAGTGTTGGAACAGACTGTTGCTACACCCTCTGAAGTATTATTTGGACAATATTGTACTGCAGGAAGTAGTATATTGCCATCATAATGGTGAGAAAAAGACAACAAAGGAGGACCGACAGACCATTCTTCTTCTTCCTCTTTCGGCTTGCTCCCGTTAGGGGTCGCCACAGCGGACCAACTGTCTCCATTTCGCTCTATCCTCCACATCTTCCATTGACACTCCAACCACCCGCATGTCCGCCCTCACCGCATCCATGAACCTCTTCTTTGGCCTTCCTCTTCTCCTCCTGCCTGGCGGCTCCATCTTCAACATCCTTCTCCCGATATACTCCGTTTCCCTCCTGTGCACATGTCCAAACCATCTCAATCTCGCCTCTCTCACTTTGTTTCCAAACCGTCCTACCTGCGCTGTCCCTCTAATATACTCATTCCTTATCCTGTCCATCCTCGTCACTCCCAACGAGAATCGCAGCATCTTTAACTCTGCCACCTCCAGCTCTGCTTCCTGTCTTTTTGTTAGCGCCACCGCCTCCAAACCATACAACATAGCTGGTCTCACTACCGTCTTGTATACTTTCCCCTTCACTCTTGCAGCTCCCCTTCTGTCACAAATCACTCCTGCAACTCTTCTCCACCCACTCCATCCTGCCTGCACTCTCTTTTTCACTTCTCTCCCACACTCTCCGTTACTTTGGACAGTTGATCCCAAGTATTTAAACCAATCCACCTTCCCCACCTCAACTCCTTGCAACTGCACCATACCACCACTCTCCCTCTCATTTACGCACATGTACTCCGTCTTACTCCTACTGACTAACATTCCCCTTCTCTCCAGTGCGTACCTCCACCTCTCAAGGCTCGATTCAGCCTGCTCCCTACTCTCCCTACAGATCATGATGTCATCCGCAAACATCATGGTCCATGGGGACTCCAGTCTGATCTCGTCCGTCAACCTGTCCATCACCATTGCAAACAGGAAAGGGCTCAGAGTCGATCCTTGGTGCAATCCCACTTTAACCTTAAACTGGTCCGTCATTCCTACCGCACACCTCACCGCTGTCATACTGTCCTCATACATATCCTGCACGATCCTCACATACTTCTCCAACACTCCCGACTTCCTCATACAATACCACAACTCCTCTCTTGGCACCCTATCATAAGCTTTCTCTAAATCCACAAACACACAATGTAACTCCTTCTGGCCTTCCCTATACTTCTCCATCAACATTCTCAAAGCAAACATCGCATCAGTGGTGCTCTTTCCTGGCATAAACCCATATTGCTGCTCACAGATCATCACCTCTCCTCTCAACCGAGCTTCCACTACTCTTTCCCACAACTTCATGGTGTGGCTTAACAACTTTATCCCTCTGTAATTTCCACAGCTCTGCACATCACCCTTATTCTTGAAAATCGGAACCAGTACACTTAATCTCCACTCCTCCGGCATCCTCTCACTTTCCAAGACTTTATTAAACAATCTGGTTAACAACCCCACTGCCATCTCTCCTAAGCACTTCCATGCCTCCACTGGTATACCATCTGGGCCAACCGCCTTTCCACTTTTCATCTTCTTCATAGCAGTCCTCACTTCATCCTTACTGATCCACCCCACTTCCAGATTCACTATCTCCACCTCTTCCAACCTTCTCTCTCTCTCATTTTCTTCATTCATCAGCTCCTCAAAGTACTCCATCCACCTTCTCAACACACTCTCCTCGCTCGTCAGCACATTCCCATTTGCGTCCTTTATCACCCTAACCTGCAGCACATCCTTCCCAGCTCGGTCCCTCTGTCTTGCCAATCGGTATAAATCATTTTCCCCTTCTTTTGTATCCAACTTCTCATACAGCTCGTCATATGCCTTTTCCTTGGCCTTAGCCACCTCTCTTTTTGCTTTTCGACGCCACTCCTTGTACTCCTGCCGACTTTCTTCATCTCTCTGACTATCCCACTTCTTTTTCGCCAACCCCTTCTTCCTTATACTTTCCTGTACTTCCTCATTCCACCACCAAGTCTCCTTATCTTCCTTCCTCTGTCCAGATGTCACACCAAGTACCTTCCTAGCTATCTCCCTCACAACTTCTGCTGTCGTTGCCCAATCATCCCACCCATCTTTACCACCATCCAACGCCTGTCTCACCTCCTCCCTAAATTTCACGCAACAGTCTTCCTCCTTCAGCTTCCACCATCTGGTCCTTGGTTCAGCCCTCACTCTCTTCCTCAACCTCACCTCTAAAGTCATCCTACAGACCACCAATCGATGCTGTCGAGCTACACTCTCCCCTGCCACAACCTTACAGTCACTAATCTCTTTCAGGTTGCATCTCCTACTTAAGATGTAATCCACCTGTGTGCACTTTCCTCCACTCTTGTATGTCACCCTGTGTTCCTCCTTCTTCTTGAAATACCATTATAACCCTTAAAAGTGTAGGTCTTTCCTTTGGAGAAATTGCAAAGGATGCCAATGTGTCAGTGAGTACAGTTTCCTACACCATCAAAAGGCACTTGGAAACTGGAGGAAACTCTGACAGGAAGAGGTCTGGCAGACCCAAAACCACAACAAAAGCAGAAAACAAGTTTCTGAGAGTCAGTCAACAGCTTGCGTGATAGGTGGCTCACAGGACAGCAGCCTCAAGGACAGCTTAACACTGGTCGAAGTAAGGAAGTCTCAGTTTCAACTGTGAAGAGAAGACTTCGAGCTGCAGGTTTGACAGGTCGAGTAGCAGAAAGAAAGCCATTGCTAAGACGGCAAAATAAGAAAAAGAAGCTTGCCTGGGCCATGAAGCACCGCCAGTGGACTACTGAAACCTGGAAGAAGGTCTCATGGACCGATGAATCAAAATTTGAAATCTTCGGTTCATCACGCAGGGTTTTTGTACGCCGTCGAGTAGGCGAAAGGATGGTTCCTCAGTGTGTGACACCAACTGTCAAACATGGAGGAGGAAGCGTGATGATCTGGGGCTCTTTTGCTGGATCCAGAGTCGGCGACTTGCACAGAGTGACTGGCACCCTGAACCAAAAGGGCGACCACAGCATTTTGCAGCACCAGGCAATATAGTGCAGCAGATAACTGCAAAATATCCCTAGAATGCTTCGGTTTGTGATGCAAGCATTAATTTTGGCACAAATACTCTCTTTGGTCTACTGTGTTAAAAAACAGCGCTGGCCACGAAAAAAATCAAGATGGCGACCATTTTCCAAGATGGCCGCCATCCAAATTGAAAAGTATTATTCCTCAAGCAAGTATTTGGATTAAAGACAATATTTTGAGCGTCTACCGAGGTTTTAGGGGTCAAAGAATCTAATAGGAATGTTGTCTGGGCTCTAGTACATAATCAAATGGTCAAAGCAAAGATGGCGTCCAGAATGGCCTCCATGAAATCTACAAATCCTAATAATTCAGGAACTGTGCTGAAGATATTTTCTTATTTTCATCAGAATATCTTATGATGCAAGCATGAAATTTAACATAAATGATCTCTAGTCTCCAAAGATCACTCTTTATGCAAAAATATTGCTCCTGCTGAAAATTAAAATGGCTGCCATTTTCAATATGGCTGCTAAGCCGTATCTCCAGAAAAATCAAGCTGGTAATAATCATTTATCATTTCACAAATTTTAGTGGTAAAATACTTTTATTTCTGATTTATTACATAAATGTTCACTTGTTTGTCATATATTGCAAAATTTCCTGTCACAACAAAGATGGCGTCCAAGATGGCCACCGTAAAACTTACAAATATCTCATCAATGAATAAACATAGAAATACTAAGTACTATAAGTCGGCAAATAGGTAATAAAGATAATGGATTTAATTAGAACTATTACTTACTTTGTCAGATTGCATTTTAGAGGGTGGAGGAAAGCTTAGCATAATTATAATAGAGTGATGTCAGTGCACAACCAGGGCACACCTGTGACGTCACTGCTGTGTAACTCAGCATGGGGTTCAGTGTCAGCTGATCTAGCTTTACTAATGCTGTAGTAATAGACTACTAGTTGTATTATCATTTAGTTTAGTGTCCCAAATGCTGTCTAACAGCCCTATATCCAGTAGCTAGTAAACAGTAGTTTGTAGTTACAAGATTTAGTGAGATAGCAGTGCCTGAATTGACAGGGTGTGCCAGCGCGGGAGAGCCGAGCCAAGGGTAAGGGGGCTATACATGACTTGCTCATGTAGTTACCCGAATGGTGTACAGATCACACGGGACTTAAATGACACTGGATGAATGATCGGGCTAGGTGTAGGTCACCCGAACCTTGTCGTATCCCATACAGGAATGTGCGTTGATTAAGGTGGTAAAAGGATAAACCCTCGGCCTTAATCAAAATGGCAGATGCGAATCCAATTTTAGCCAATAGGCAAACAGACTGGACAAGATGCTGTCTTTGCCAAAAAGACAAAAAGAATGAAGCCCTGACTTCCCCTCCTACCCATCATGTCCCAGAACATGATGGGTATACTATGCTAGCGACCAATATACCACTATTCAATGAGATCAGTGCACTCCCATTGATTTTAGACCAAGCTAGACTGAATAAGGGTGGAGGTATAGAGGCAACGCTGAGAAGGAATGAGGCAAAGTACCACATGAGTTGTCGGTTGTTATTTAATAACACTAAACTCGATCGTGCCAAGAAACCGATCCCAAGCCAAGTCGATCCGACTCTCGTGGTAGTGAAACAGATGAAGGGCATGTGAAGCAGCGACGAACTAGCCATGATGGTCAAGTATGTATTATGTGTGAAAAGACATCACCTGAATCTGACCTTCGGCAAGTTATGACCATGAACTTGGACAAGAGGCTGCACGAGTGTGCTCAAACACTGAATGATGGCACGTTGTTAGCAAAACTGAGTGGTGGAGATGCCATTGCCCAGGAACTACAATACCATCGTGCCCGTCTCACTGCTCTGTACAACAGGGAGAGATACCATCTCATAAGTCTTGAGAAAGACTCACATCAAACTAAGGATGAACCAGATGTGTACCCACTGGTTCTTTCGGAATTGGTGAATTACATTGTTGAAACCAGTCTGAATTCAGACGGTCCCACAGTCTTCCCCCTTGCAGATATTTACCAGTTATACCAACAACGTCTGGCACAACTGGCTGTTGATACTCCCACTGTCAATACCACCAGATTAAAGGATAAATTGTTGGCTGAAATCCCTGAGCTGGAAGCTCACAAAAAGGGAAGAGGTGTGCTTTTAGTATTCCAGAAAGATGTGGCTTTGTCACTATCAAAAGCATCAGAATACTCTGATTTGATGGCACATTTCCCGAAGGCTGTGTTAAAGATGCTATACCACCCATTCTCCTTCAATTCGTCGGGATGGTTGAACATGGAGCAGACATCAAATCACAGCTGAGATTTGGGGCTTCAAAGTCTGACCAGGCCATTTCCCAGCTGCTGCAGTATAACTGCTATTCCCAATACAAAGAGGGAGAGGCAACACACAGACACTCCAAAGACAGAGAAACACCATTCCCAGTGTACATGGGTCTCTCTATCTTTGCCAAAACCAGGAAGAGAAGCCTGGTAGAAATGCTGCATGAGCATGGCCTCAGCATCTCCAAGGACGACTAACCCTCCATGGTTGATTTTCCCTTTGCAAAATGTGAAGAATTTTTCAGTCCATTTCTGAACCATATCTGTCAAGTTAGTAAACCTTTAAAAAAAAAATCTTGATTTTGTTCCAAACGCTAGTTCATGAACAATGGTTTATAGCTATTGTGGCAGCCATCTTGGACTCCCATCTTTGTTTCAGCAGTATGCATGGGAACGAGGAATCTAAAACCATTTCCACCTCATTAGTTGATCCCAAAAACCTAAGTATAGATCCAAAAATTATGAGTCTATGTCTATTATTTCCTGAAATATGAGCATTGTTTTGGTTTTGCAGCAGACATCTTGGATGCCATCTTTGTTACAACCATGCTGTGAGGTGTTACATTACAAAGAATAATCATGCTAAAATCTTAGACACAAAAAACTTTGGTTTACACCCTTAATCTTGTGTTTTGTTTCAAATATTTAGCTGCAGAAGAGGAATTTTCTGTGCATACGGCGGCCATCTTGAAAAATGGTCGCCATCTTGGAATTTTGCATGGCCAGCGCCTTTTTTTAAAAAAGTGGACCTCAAAGAGTATTTGTGCGAAATGTCATGCTTGCATCACAAACCGAAGTATTTTTGCAGATATCAGTAGGGTAAGAATACTGATTCTGGCTCACTTTTCCCCATGTAAATGAATGGGGGATTTTCAGCGATTCATATTTTTTTCCCTAAAAATAAATCCCCTTTTTATCCCAAGGTATATTTATTTGTCTCCCCTTTTAACCTGGAGGTTGAACCTCATTGAATTGAACACCTGGGGGTTGAACAGCTCACTCATTGAACCTATAAAGATTTGTTCATTCTCAAATTCCTTCAATAGTTTAATTTTCTTTGCACAATAATCCCCATCTAAAATATTGACAAACAAAACATTTGAATCTTTATATTTTTTAAGATACCCCATTTGTGTCATTACGAAATGATAAACTTCTCTTAATGCTCTTGTTTGACCACCTCCTGAGCCACAGGTTATTTTTTGTTAAGCCCCGCCCACTTTTCTTTAAGCCCCGCCCACTTTTGCTAAGCCCCGCCCACTTTTGCTAAGCTCCGCCCACTTTTCATAAGGTATTTTTTCTAAGCCACGCCCACTTTTGCTAAGCTCCGCCCACTTTTCATAAGATTTTTTTCTAAGCCACGCCCACTTTTCCTAAGCTCCGCCTACTTTTGCTAAGCCCCGCCCACTCTTACATCATTTCCAGTTCATCTCTGACTCACAAAGAAATCACTAGAAAATTACAGGATGTTATGGTTTTGAAAAATTTCCCAATGAAGGCTTGCCTAGGCTTGCCCAGGGAATTTCCAAAGGAAACCACACCCACCAGTCTTTCTCTATAAAAGCTTCAAACCCAGGCTCCATTTTAAACATTTGTTTTTGCTGGCAATGGTGTTCTGTGTGCTTGTCTCGAACTCTCTGTCTTCTATGGAACTAAACCTTCAAGTTGATGAACTGGATTCAAACCTCTTATCTATTGAGGTAAGATTTTTTATTTTCCTATTTTCAAACTTTGATTGAAGCATACTCATTTAATAATTAAATAACTTAATTAATACATTATTATTTTCTCTCACAGGAAATTGTATCTGAAATACAAAATGAAAATACTGCTTTTGCTACAACTTGGGGGAAATTGTTGGCTTGGTTGAAGACCTTATGAGCGACCAAGACCTTGAGTGGGATGACTTTGGTGTTCCTTGGAACTCTCTGTCTTGTATGGAACTAAACCTTCAAGTTGATGAACTGGATTCAAACCTCTTATCTATTGAGGTAAGATTTTTTATTTTCCTATTTTCAAACTTTGATTGAAGCATACTCATTTAATAATTAAATAACTTAATTAATACATTATTATTTTCTCTCACAGGAAATTGTGTCTGAAATACGAAATGAAAATACTGCTTTTGCTACAACTTGGGGCGAAATTGTTGGCTTGGTTGAAGACCTTATGAGCGACCAAGACCCACAGAACGAGTTCGTCCTTGATGACCCAACCAAAGAGTTATACCTTGGAGACCAGCAAAATCCTGAAAAAGAGTTTTACAGCAATAGTACTCATTGTGAGTTATCAAGACAATACCCACTGAACAAGTTATACCTTGATGAGCCAGAATACAAGTTTTACCTTGGAGACTCACAAATTTTGAAAAAATCAAGAAATGAGTTCTGCCTTGATGGTTTAAATAACTACCTTGGAGACTCAGGAAAAGGGTTCTGCCAAGATGGTTCTAAATATGGGGCCTACCTTGGAGACTCACAAATTTTGAAAAAATCAGTAAATGAGTTCTGCCTTGATGGTTTAAATAACTACCTTGGAGACTCAGGAAAAGGGTTCTGCCAAGATGGTTCTAAATATGGGTCCTACCTTGGAGACTCACAAATTTTGAAAAAATCAGTAAATGAGTTATCCTTAAGAGACTTTGTAAGTTGGTTTTACTTTGAATACTTGAAATGTGGGTTCTGGATTGATAACTCACAATGTGATACATATCTTGGAAACTCAACGGGAATGTGGTTATACCTTGAAGACTTGGAAAGTTGGGTTTATGTTGGACACTTGAAACTTTTTTGGGGGCTTTTATTTATTTATTTATTTATTTATTTATTTATTATTATTATTTTATTTATTTATATTTTGGAGACTTTTGGAGTTGCTATCACTCTTTGGGATCTAAACCTATCGATGTAGTTCTTTGTCGGATGGTGCTTGATGGGAGCAAGATCAAGAAAGTTCTGGGAAGAAAGTGCAGGCTTACTCCCCCTTTTTATGTCATCAAACCTGAAAGCCTTAAAAGACAGAATTGGAAGAAGAGAAAAAAACAAAAAATATACATTGTTCGTTCTGGGAAGAAAGTGCAGGCTTACTCCCCCTTTCTACGTCATCAAACCTGAAAGCCTTAAAAGACAGAATTGGAAGAAGAAAAAAAAACGTAAAAATATATATATATATAGGTGGAAATCTCATTTTGAAAAAGACATTGTGTTGGGCGAGGATTGAGTTGGGGTTGAGATTTTGAATGTGAGGGTTGGGGTTGAGATTTTGAATGTGAGGGTTGGGACACACACACATACACATCAACAAACAAAAGTTAAGCCTTGACTATTCAGTTGAGGATTCTGTGTTTGGAATTCACAGATGTAAGAACGTCCACCCCTTGACACACATTATATACTGTTATACACCTCGGACTTGGCCCTCGAGTGTCCACAACGGTGTATAGTAGGAGGGAGTGAAGCGCCAACCTATTGCTCCCATTGCACACACACACACACACACACAAACAAAAGTTAAGCCTTGACTATTCAGTTGAGGATTCTGTGTTTGGGGTTCACAGATGTAAGAACGTCCACCCCTTGACACACATTATATACTGTTATACACCTCGGACTTGGCCCTCGAGTGTCCACAAAGGTGTATTATCTGCTTAGTTTTGTCTTTTGTAATTCCTGTGAATAAAATGAACCTAAAATCTCTTCCCCTTCCAAATCATATATTTTATAAGTCCAAGGAACTGTATCTATTACATCAACAATTTTAAAAAGTTCTTTCGTCCATCGTTCAGTAAAACCCTTTTCAAAATGAGATTTCCACCTATATATTCTTACGATATCACCAACTTTGAACTTAGGTTTTCTGACATTAATCTCTTTTTCATATTTTAATTTTGTAAATGTTTCTGATGGCTTCATATTCGTTGACGTGTGAATCGTGTCATTATACTTATCCACAATATCCTGAATAAAAGATGACCATTGTTGTGAACCGAGTTGTGTGAATTTTTTATATAGTCTCTCTTTTAAGGTACGATTAAAACGTTCAACAACAACTGCCTTCCCTTCATTAAAGGTACTGTATAATGTAATACTGTTATTTTTTAGAAAATTCATAAATGTCTTGTTATAAAACTCTCTACCCTCATCAGTCCACAATTTCTTAGGTTTTCTCTTACTTTTATTAAATATCTGTTGAAAAGCTAACATAAGAGTATTACCTGTTTTGTTTTTTAAAGGGACAACCCACGCATATCTACTCCTCAAATCAATAACGGTTAAAGCATACTTGTACCCCTTATCATTATTGAGTTCAATCAAATCAGCAGACCAGATATAATCAACTTCCTTGGAATAAACTTTCCTTCTCTGAAACTTTGTGAATATTGGTTTATGTAATTCATCAGCTAATTGCTCTTCAGTCTTAATGGCATCATTAGAGCCTATAAGTTTTTTGAATTTCCAAGTCCAAGTTTCAATTTAGCACTAATCATCTTCTTCACGATGAACCTATCAACTTTTTCTCTCAAGGTTGGATTTTGTATCAGAGACAAATTATACAACATTTCTCTATCGGCTTCATGCTTTTCTTCCAACGTTGTGGTATTCCCATAATCAATATCGTGTCTCATGCACACTTCATCAACTCTATTGATTGGTTTACTCCAGGATTTAGGATTGTCTGCCTCATCTAATCTTTTATCCAAGTTTGTGCCTGGACCACAGAAAGAATACCCTGGAAGATGTAATTCCCCTGGTATTCCAGTAGTTGTAAATTTACTTCCTGATAAAAACTTTTGTATATCTCCTCCGAGTTTGTGTTTGGAGATAAATTGATTTTTTTTGAACCACACACCGAACATATACCTTTTTGTATAACCCTGTTATTTTTACTTTTAATATATGAAATATTTTTAGTATTAGTTTTCTTTTTACATTTGAGACAATAACTCATTTATTTATGAGAAAAATTCCTGCAGAGTGCAAAAACCTTTTTAGTTTCCAACATGCACATTTGAATCTTAATTTTTAAAACATAAAGAATCCTTAGAAATGCCTTCACTCTCTCCTCCATTTATTTAAGAAAAAACTTGAATTAAAATGAATAGCTTGACGATGTCAATAGTCTTGAAGAAAATATTGCAAATAGACTTGTCAATTCTTTGTTTTCCTCCTCGGTGGGTTGAGTTATTTTCTGTAATACCACCAATCTTTTTTGAATCTCACTGGTTTCCATATTTTGATATTTATTCATTCTCTCTCTTTCCTCCCTCTCTCTCTTCTCCTTTTCCTCCTTCTCTTTCTTCTCCCTCTCTCTCTTCTCTCTTTCCTCCCTCTCTCTATTCTCTCTTTCCTCCCTCTCTCTCTTCTCCTTTTCCTCCCTCTCTCTATTCTCTCTTTCCTCCCTCTCTCTCTTCTCTCTTTCCTCCCTCTCTCTATTCTCTCTTTCCTCCTTCTCTCTCTCCTCCTTCTCCTTTTCCTCCTCTTCCCTCTCTTCTTCAACTCCTTCCTCATCCCTTACTATCCTTGAATCGTTTACACCCCATAGAATATTATACATATATTCATCAGGATTTCTTGTTATTCCTGTATCCAAAATAATTTTTTTTACAACAGGAAACCAATAAAATTTCTTTTGAATTTCTAAAAGAGCCTTACCTTTTCTTAACCTTATAATTTTTTCATTATTTAACATTCTAATTAAATCTAAAGTTGTCGGTTTATCAACATCAGCATAATGCCAATCTTTTATTGAAAATACCTCATTCTTATGTTGTAGAACATATTTATTAAAATACCGAATACCCTTTTCTTGAAGGTATGCTTGGACACAGAAATGATAATTTTCTTGAAGCCTTCTTGCTGTCATTTATGTATTAGAAATATATGTTAGAATAATATTATGGCACGAAACACCTCCCCATCTTCCCATAGTTAAATCATTTTGTATTTCCTTACTTATTATATATAATCCTGTTTTTTCTGTTTTCATGAGATAAACAAGGGCAAAACTATTATTATATTTACCCTTATTAAATTCTTTTATTTGTTGTTTACTAATCGTGGCTCCACAAAACTCATTCTCGATACCAAGTGGATAATATTCTTCCTTACGAGACTGATTTAATTGTTCCAGGTCTTCGAGGTTAATTTTAAATGACCAATTATACCCTAAATCATTCATATCATACCCCCATTGTTCTATTCTCATACAAACGATACGCCCTTCTTTATAAAAATTTATTTTAATTCGAACTGTGAATTCTGTATGACCTGGAGATAATATCAACACTTCTGTATCTTTAGAATACACAGCCGTTTTATTTAAGTATATATATATTGTGATAAATCGCTTAATCTCACCAAGTCATTCGCGTCAGTCGGGCTTGGATAATTTTTTAATTTATAAGCATTTTTCATGTTAATATTTTTGTTTATATTATATTTATATCGTTCAGCCTGTGCCTTTGTATAATAATTTGATAAATCAATATCCAGTTCTTGAGATACACCAAAGATAGAACCATCTTTACCAACATAAGTCATTTATATTAGATTAAAAATAATATCATAAAATTTTTTATTTTTGTTGAGTTGAAATAACACATATAGACATAATTGACCACAACACTTGGAATTTAATTCTTGGACTTGAAATGTTTGATAAACACCATTCTGTAAGAATTTTATGACTTCAACAGGTGGTGGAAGACCAAAACTATCAAAATAATATTTGTCTTGACTATTAAAAATACAAACCCAATGAGAACCGTTCCCATCATTATCTTCTAAGTTCATAATAATATTCTTTGTATGTTTCGACACATTTGTTAATTCATCTCTCATACAAATAACCACATTATGAATTTTTAATTTCTTACAATATTTGGCAAGTTGTAAATTTGATGTTGTATTCTTTCCAAATTCTTTCAACCACTCATCAATGCTCATTTATTTATTAGAAAGATATAATCCATTACCTCTTTTCGTTAATTTTACACCTGCTTGTGCTATAGAAGAAAGCATATCTCCAACTAACAATCTCGCTTTATCAGGCAGACCTTCAAGTTTTTCAGCAAAATCTACAATTACACCACTTCCACTAATTTGTTTCTCCAACTCTTTGTTATGTCTTTCCAATTCTTTTTGAGCCTGGAGTTGAGCCTTCCTTTCGTTGGCAGTTTTGACCGCTGTTGAAATACCACCCGTCAATGCTCCAACCGCACTTAAACCAGCAAATAAAGGAATTAGAAATGGGAGAAATCCTCCACTCGTCTCTCTTATTGAATATTTTTTCAACATTGGTTTTGTCATTTTAATTTTAAGTGAGCCAGTGTCATTCAAGATTTTAACCTGTTCTCTTGTGAGCAAAACATCAATTCTTACTGCTCCTTTTCTCTGAATTGTATTAACGTTAATCGTACAAGGCTTTTGATTTTGAACACAAGATGATAGTTTATGAAGATTGATTTGATTAACATATACCCCAGTTGGTACTTTGCCACTCATTTATTTCACAAAAAATTATGTGAGACTAATCATCACACCATTATCTGTATTAATCTGCAATTCTGTTTCTTCCAAAAGCAAACAATATGTATCAACTTCTTCACTCTCTCCTCTTTCAATGTATAGGGAAGTATCCACTCGATTAGACTTTATAGTTTCTTTTTGAGCGCTCAGGTCAAACGTATAGATTGTATACAAACTTTTAAATGCTGTCATATCCAAAATAGGTTCTTTATTTCCATTACGTTCACACACCTTTTGGTAAGACTTGTATGCTTCAGCAAAATCATTTTTTTCCCAATTAATTTCCAATCTATCTCGTGGATAAAATGTTCCATCTAGAGAAACGCGAAGTTGTTTCACCTTAGCATTATCACTCAATGCATTATTCTTATCAGTCGCAGTATCACCATCTGGCTTTTTAAAAATCATCCACAGATATCGTGGCTTTCCTTCCAGAACACCCAAATTCCACGTGTAAGTAGTTTGATTGAGTTTAACGTGTTGACATCTTCTTTTGAGGTATGATACACTGAGTGGTTTCTTTGAGTTAAGTCTTCGATTCAACATCTCTTCTGTTTTAAGATTAGGAGTATATTCACTGATATACCAACTCATCTCCTCAATTACAAATTTATTCTGATCACCAAAAGCATTACCAACACCAAAAAGCAATCTATTTTCATTATCATTCCTTTGTAGTTGAAATCTAATTTTAAGACCATACAGAACTTTATCATAATCACAAAATCCAAATATACCTTTAAGAGGAACTGCCACAGTAAAACTATTTTCTGCTTTTGTATCATCATTATACATTCCTTTCCTTTGAATATATCCAGGGTCTGTGTTTGTTCCCGTTGACATATCAGGAATAAAACCTTCGACAGACCCCTTTCCCATTCTATCACTGAATGTATAGAGTGTAAATTTCATCATTTCAGATACAGCAGAGACATAATCAACCGCTTCAACTTCTTGTGTTCCAATATACAATCGCACACTATCAAACATTTTCCAGAAGAAATCATTTACAAGTGTAGCGTTTGTGTTATTCCCAGCCTTAGTGAATTTAAATTTACACAACAAGAAACTTTCGGAGAGATTCAAATAGGTTTGTTGATTATTTATTTCAAAACTTTTTGTACCATTTGTATTCCAGTCTGTTCCAGTTATTGCATTTACCTTGAAGTAATCTTCTTTTTTAGTGGAGTTTGAGATAATAATAGTATCATCCAAATCATAGATACTATCAATTGCTTCCATACTTGTATTTATTTAGGAAAAAAGATGTTAAAACTTTTGAAACCCTGATCCAAGTATTTGAATTATTTTCTGTCGTTCTTGGGGGGACAACTGAGTTTTACCTTTCTTAATTTCTTTTATTGCTTGTAATTTATGAGATTCTTTCTGAGCATCTTTTATACTCTTTACAGCACCTGCTACATTTCCCACAGCAGAAGCAGTTGAACCAATTAGGTCTTTATGTTTAAGAATAGTTGAACCAATACCCATGAGAGTATCAATTATCCCATCTCCTCTAAATTGATGTCCAACACCCCTTTGTCTCTTAGGTTTATAGTATCCTCTACCAAGATACATACCTTCACCCTTGTAGTACGGGGAAAGGAACATCCCATCCCCTGTAATTATTTTATATTTTCCCAACTCGTGCTTCCTCACAATAACCATCGTATTTATTTATTGAAAAACTTCACGTAGGTGAATTCTGATGGATATAACTTCTCCATTAAAAGAAATCACACGATTATCTTGGTCGGTTATCCTAAAATTTACTCTGTGTATGGTTTTTCCTGACACAGGTAGATAAACCAAATTTTTAGGTTCCATATTGAATTTATAACCAATTGGGGTTGAGTATGCGCTGAATGAAAATATTGTATTTGTTTTTAATCCATCATTATAAGCACCATCAATCAAATCACAGTGAATTAACACCGAATTTATTCCTGAGGATATTTGAATGACATTATCACTGTAAAACGTCCCATTAGTTTCAATCTTTTTTGAGGAGAAACCTAATAACTCTCTAAATGAATTATCAATTGTGAAATCAACCTTGTAGTTATTTTTAACTTTAATCGTTGATTTTGAAGTATGTTTTTGAATGTTTATAACAATATTTTTTGGTTCATCACCCTGTTCTTTCATAAGACGAGCAATTTCGGAAGATATTTGAGAAATCTCGTATGCTCCGGGTGAGACTGTTATCGTTTTGTATCCACTTCCCGGATTATAACTAAACTTGTCATTTTTCTCGGTTATATTAAATAAGGTATTATAAGTCTCCATGGACAATAAAGATGCCTCATATTCTTTTGTTGTGTCAAGTTGTAGTGGGTATGGGAATGAAGATGTGTGGTCGCTTGTTGTGAAATTAAAACTCAGGATTGTGCTTCTCATCTTATTTAATATGAGATAAAATGTCTTTATTTTGAGATTTATTAATTATTTTCATGTTCATCAACTGGTCTAAAATGGCTGATGCTTCATTAAAACAATTGTTATTTCCAGCCTTCTTACTGCCGAACAACAATAACAGTCTATTAACTAATTGCGATGGGTCATTTGGAAGAAAACTAATACCTGAACCAAGGATACTTAAAGCCTGAATAATGTGTTTCTCCTTCTCATTCTTCCTACTTTTACCAGAAAGAATAACCTTATAATTTAGAGTGTTCAGCAAATCAATATATACTCTATCATCATTATTTTCCATATCCAATGGTTTATCAATATACTTTGATTCATCCCTCACAGTTGAACCTTGTCTTCCATCTTTTGTGAGAAGAAACATTAATCTCGGAGTTAGTTTAACAGGGGGTTGAGCAGAACTTAAGAACCTTAATTCATCATTAAATATCAATACCTTTTCTTGAACAAGATGAAATATTGCTGGTTGTTCTGTTGGAATGAGTCCTGCTTTGGTTTTTGAATCCGCTGAATATTCATTGTTTTGAACAGCATTCACAATATAATCAGGGGGTTGATTAATCTCTTCCAGTTGTTGAAATAAACCTTCATCATCATATTCTAATTCTCCTAAATGCTCTAATTCTTCCTCCTTCATTTGACTGAAATCTTTTAACATTTGAAGCTTTCTAGGAGTATATTCTACTGTGGGAACTGTGGAAACATCTTTCATTTTTTCTTGGGAAGTTTTTAAAAGTGGTTTAAAAAATTTCTCTTGTTTTTTTTCAAATGCTTCTTCGCCCGTTAGTTTCTGTCTGCGTTTCTTCTTTATGTCTTCCTGTTGTTTTACAACTTTTGAAACCAACTCTTGATGTTCCTTAAATCTTCTTGCTCTTTCTTTTGTATCCATTTATTTATTGTAAAATATCATTTAATGAATTGTAAAGATCAACAGGGAAATTTTCCTTTTCTTCATCATTCAAGTAGATGTGTTCAAATAAATCCTTTTCTTTAAATATTTCATCAAATTCTTTATTAACATTAATGCGAGTTGTAATTTCTTCTTCACTAATCCTTGCATCTCTGCTTTTCATACGTTTGCGTTGAGTTTCTTCATCAACATCAAAACCGAATGATAAAATCTTCACTCCGCTCAGATATTTAATAATTTGTCTCGTTCCTTCTGGATTAGTTTCTAATATCCCAACACCACCAGATTTTAGTTTCTTTAACTCACTCTTACAATGTGAATATTTTGTTGTACCAAGAGAAACCTCCTCAAATATTTGTCCTTCATTCCTCAATCGCATATGTTCCTCCACTGAAATATAGTGATAATCTTCACCTTTTACTTCTCCAGGTCTTATTGCTCTAGTTGTTGTTGATACAATGCGTATCACGGGGTGTTTTTTAAGTAAATTTACAATATTCTCATTTGTACTACACAAGAACCTTGATTTATGAAAGTTTTTTCCAGAAGCAGATTTACCCACAAGATTTATAATAATAGTTGTCATTTATATATGTAATTGTTTATAAAACAAAAAATATATCCCTTAATATCTCATCTTGTTTCACAACAATATATTTATATTTTTCAGTCGTGTGCTTCATATAATCCTCAAATTTCTTTTTACTACATAATGTAGAACAATTATCTCTCCAAAAATTATTGATATCTATTGAATTTAACTTGAATAAAATAAAAGTATTAGCATTGTTTCTGATGGAACGACGAGGAAGTTGAAAGTACGATTGACTAAGATAAATACAATTACAAGAAGAATGTCTCCCTCTTGTGTAGTTGCTGTCCATTACCGTTTGGTTTCTCTCATTAACACAATCATCAAAGATAACGAGGTTCTTTTTTGATTTATCCAAATCTTGGGGAGACGGTATATCATCCGTATTATCACTAAGAATACAAGTTATAAGATTTGATTTCTTTTTACATCTCTGTGTATCACAAAATAGTTGAATTATATCTTCAATGTTATAATCATTTAGGTTTTTTTGACGTTTAAATAAACCGATTATATCTTCTTTTTGAAGACCAGCATTAAAACCTTGTGAGAGTAGTTGATACTCTGGTTGAAAACTCGACTTTGTGAAAATTATTAAATTGCCATATTCTAAAAAGTTGGGAGTGAGGAGCATTTTTAAAAGTAAGCAGGTTTTTCCACATCCACTTGAACCAACTATGAGACATCTTAATGAATTTGGGAGATTTTTATGGTTGTTAAATTTTGTCTTATTTTCCCAAATAGGTAAAAAATCATTCATTTATATATTTGAAAAACAGGTTATTTAATTTATTATTAGCTTTTTTAGAAACTCTATATTTTATCCTAAGTTCAGGTTTAATTTCAAGATAATCCATTATTTTATTTATACAATATCTTGTGTTGATATTTCCCTGAAAATTACATCCATGAATAATATACAACAACAATCCTTTGAACATTTCTCTTATACGTTCAGTTTCTTCCCTTGTAAGGAAAGGTGTGTTATCATCCTCATACTTTACATTCATTTCTCTAATCAATCTTGTAAAGTAATTCATTTTTGGTGTAAATCTAAAAGAATTATTTTCCTTTTTATATTTTTTATTATCATTAATTAGAAGATAATCACAGAATATACATTGTTTATAGGCTTTTGACTCTGTGTTTAATCCCCGTCTTTCACACGCAGGACAATTCTCAAATTTGTCATATGGAGAATCAGGAAAGTCTAGCATATTTATAAAGTAAAACTTTACTTAAACTGAAATTCATCTATACTTTCAGTTGTATATTACCATCGATATCGATATACTTTTTTTCATTATCAGATTCAACGACAACATTTTTTAAATTAAAGGTAATTTTAAAATTATCGTTAACTACTCTTGAACGAAATGTCATTTCACCTGATATATTAACATCCTTTATTTCATCAGGATTTACATCTTTAGGGTTGTTGAAAAAAATACAAATTTCTCCTTGCATATTACAGATGGTCTTATCTTTTCTTTCTAAAGCTTCATCCATAAGGTTTTTGTTCTTTGATACTTTTTCTTGTTTCATTGCTTTTTCTAGTTTTGAATATATTACTAGAAGGAGAGGAGAAACTTTTGTTAGAGATACTTTAATTGATGTTCTACCAGGTATACTAAAAGCCCTTCCACTGAAGGAAATTGAAGAACTCATATTATTTACCATAATAGTTTTTATCCAATAGTTATTATATTTATCTTTGTTCAATTTTACATCCTTGACATATTTCTCAGTATCTTTAACAGATGAAGAGATTGATTGAAACTTGTCTTTTGTGTCTTGAAACATTGTATTTATTAAGTGAAAAAGTTGGAGGATAAAATGGTTTTAAGCACAGATTCACCTGTAAAACAAACAAAATTTTCATCAAGAAAATTTTAGTTCAAGCTAAGTTTTATTCTATAAATATGGTGAATACAACGTACTGCGATGTTTGTAATCACGAATATAAACATTATAGAAAACACCTCCGAACCAACAAACACACATTTAATCTGTTTCATAAAATATCTCCTCTTGAGTTGGAAAGAAAACATTGTGATATCTGTTCAAAGGATGTTTTGAAGAGTAGTTATAATAAACATCTTCAATCACAAAAACACAAGAAAAATGAGTTTAAAGTAAAGGGAGACTATTATATTGAAAACACTGATGGGGCATTTAAAGGGCATATAAAAATAAGGATTTTTCAATTTGGAGAACCCGGTCCATCATCAATAGCTGAATCAATTGAAATAGTGAAACCCGATGTTGAAAAATTTATTAAAAAGACATTAAAAGAAATGAAAACTTTAAAGTTTTATATGGGAGTGAAAATGAATATGAAAAGACAAGATGAAGAACAAACTCCTTATATGAGAACAGATCTTCATTTTATAACATCATTTCAAGATTTTTTGAATAGTGGGGTTTATGAAGAACTATCAAGACAAGAGGAGGATGTTGATAATACAGTGGTAGGAAGTGGATTCAATATTAAAAAAATCATCTTTTTAGATATACACATTCTAAAAATCAAACCCTCTTAAAGCTTCTTCTTATATTGAATTACCAAAAGAAATAAAACTAAAGAAGGCAGTTGTTAATATTAAGAACAATGATAATAAATGTTTTCTCTGGTCTGTTCTTGCTCACTTACATCCACCAAAATGTAATTCAGAAAGAGTAAAACAATATATGAAATATGAGAATACCTTGGACATTAAAGATTTTAAATTCCCAATGCCACTAACAGATATTCCTAAATTTGAGAAAAAGAATAATCTTTCTATTAATGTATATGGATTAACGGATACAAACAAAGTTCAAATATTAAAAATTTCAAACAACTATAAAAATGAAGAAACACACATTGACCTTTTATATTTTAGTGTTGGAAAGAATTCACATTACACATACATCAATAATTTATCAAGATTAATCTCTTCTCAGGTATTCAGAACAGCAAACAAAATATATCCTTGTAAGCGATGTCTTAATTCATTTCATACAAAAGAACGATTAGAACAACATTCAAAATATTGTAGTAATCATAAATCAGCTGTAATTACAATGCCTAAACCTGGTGAAAAGATTTATTTTGAAGATTATAATAAATCTATCATGCACCCATTTGTGATATACGCTGATTTTGAATGTATCCTTAAAAAGATAAATACTGCTTCTCCTAATCCAAAAGAACCATATACAAATAAATATCAAAAACATATTCCTTGTGGTTTCTGTTATTATATCAAATCATCTGTTGGAGAAAAGTATAACAAACTTGAACATTATCGTGGAAAAAATGCTTCACAAGAGTTTGTAAAACGATTAGAAAAGGATTGTATAAGACTCACTAAATTAATGAAAGAAACAAATGAACCGATGAAATTAACCAAAGAAGAAAAATTAGAATTTAGAATGAACAATATCTGTCATATTTGTGAGGGGGAAATTAAGGAGTCTAAAGTTAGAGACCATTGTCATCTTACTGGTAAATATAGAGGTCCTGCTCATTCCTGTTGTAATCTTAATTATAAATTACCTTCTTTTATTCCAGTCTTTCTTCACAACAGCGCCAACTATGATACACATCTATTTATAAATGAACTTTCAAAAACACCAGGGAATATTTCTGCCATAACAAACACAAGTCAAAAGTATATTTCATTTTCAAAAATGATATTCACAAAACCTTTAACTCGTATTAGGTTTCTAGATTCTTACAAGTTTATGGGAACACCACTAGCCTACCTCGCATCAAATCTAAGCTCCACGGACTCTTTTCCAAATCTTAATTCATTCTTTCCAAAAGAGGAAATTCTCACTAAAGAGGAAATTCAGATTAAAGAGAGAATTCAAAGTAAAGAGGAAACTCTAATTAATGAAGAAATTCTAACTGAAGATGAAATTCTAATTATAAAGAAAATTCGAACTAAAGAGGAAATTCAGATTAAAGATGAAATTCTGATTAAAGAAGGAATTCTTACGAGAGAGGAAATTCAAACAAGGAATGAAATTCAAAGTAAAGAGAAAATTCTTACAAGTAAGGGAATTTATCCTTATGATTATATGGATTCATTTATGAGATTTAAAGAAACACAACTTCCTTCAAAAGAAAGTTTCTATAATAACCTTTATGAAGAAGAGATAAGTGATAAGGAATATAAACACGCACAAGAAATATGGAAAATATTTAAGATAAAGAACCTTGGAGAATATCATGATTTATATCTAAAAACAGATGTTTTATTGTTAGCTGATGTGTTTGAGGCTTTTAGGACACTCTGTCATAATAAAAATTGTTATGGATTAGACCCTGCCCACTATTTCACAGCTCCTGGTT
>NC_140964.1:124574636-124597105 GCF_056783735.1 Eptatretus burgeri | reverse complement strand
TTGACTGCGACAGGAGAGGAAGTCTGCGAGCCATGAGTGGAGATGGCCTTGGATACCATGGGAAGAGAGTTTGGTGAGTAGGGCAGGGTGCCAGACTGTGTTAAAAGCACGTGATATGTACAGGGATACGGACCTAATTTCCTGTCTGGCATTGAGGACCTCCATCCATTGATGGGAGAGCAGAAGCAGCATATCCAGGGTAGAGTGACCTGGTCTGAAACCAAATTGATGATCGGATATCAAGCCATTGGAGAAGAGGAAGGATTTCATGTCTGAAGCGATGATTGATTCCATAACCTTGCTGATGATTGGGAGAAGGCTGATTGGTCTGTAGTTGCAGGGATCTGTTTTTGCACCTTTTTATGTAGGGCAGTGATGTTAGCAGATTTCCAAGTAGATGGCAGATGACCTTGAGCAAATGAGAAGGTGATTAGAACAGAGAGAGGGTGAGCAAGAGCAGAATAGCAGGCTTTGGGGACACGTGGGCTGATGCCGTCTGGACCGGTTGAAGAATCTGAGTCAAGGTTTGAAGGCAAGCTCTCCACCTTGTCAGGAGAAAAGGACACAGAGTCCAGAGACAGTTGGGTGCGACTGGGTAAGGTGGGTAGAGAAGCGATGGGTTTTGGACACAAAATTTCGATGGAAACACCGAGTTTAGGCATTCAGCCTTTTCATGTGCGGTATCAGCAATGTGGCCATTTGAGGTGAGGGAGGTGAGCATACACCAGAAACAGATTTGATTAAATGCCACCAGGATTTTGAGGAGGGAGAGAGGTTTGAGAGTTCAGACTTGAGATGAGAAAGATGTTGTTTTCTGGCTCTCCTGATTGTAGATACACACTTGTTCCGAGCTTTGTGGAAGGAACTGAGATTGCCCTCAGTTTGGTTTGCTTTCCATGAGGCAAAGGCAAGTTGTTTCAGGACAACTGCCTTGCCACAAGCTTCAGTAAACCAAGGGTGGGAGGAAGGGTAGGACAACTGAACACAAGAGGGGATAAATCTGTGCATGAGGGAGAGCAAGTTTCTTTGAAAGAATTCCCAGGATGAGTTGATGTTTGAGAAAGTAGTGATCGGAGACCAGTCTGTAAGTTTGATGGCTGCTTGGAGACCCTGCCAGTCGGCTTGAGTGAAATACCAGACTCGACGGCGGTGAGGTGGTTCTCTGATGACAGCCAGAGAGATGTCCACTTTGACAAGGACGTGGTCAGAAGAACCGAAAGGAGCGGAAGAAGAGCAGCAGATATTGTCAGGGAAATTTGTCAAAATCAGATCCACAAGAGATGGAGTTCCATTGGTTGAGATCTGGGTCGGGAAGTTGACCGATTGAGTCAGTCCCAATGAGTTGCAGAAAGCTTTTGCTGAGGAGCCATGACAGGTGAGAGAGGTACCCACACCTCGCCAAGTGGCGTGATCATAATTGAAGTCACCACATAAGAGGAAGAGAGAGTTTGGATGAGAAGAGAGAAGATGGTCCATGTTTTCGAATAGTGAGGTGTAGATGGAGTCATCACTGTTTGGTGGACGGTACAGTACACATATAAACATGAGGTGGGAGTGGAGGGGAAGCCGTAGCCAGAGGTATTCCTGGGGGTGTGGGGGAGTCAGAGCAGTGCATGCACAGTGAGGAATAGAGTCTTTGATGAAGAGACAACTCCTCCACCAGGACAAGGCTCAGGTCTGTCATACCGGAGGAGGGAGTAACCAGGGAGAGATGCTTGGGAGTCAGACACGTCTTGGGGGAGGAAGTTTCTGTTAAGCGGATTATGTCTGGTTTGTCAGTGGCAACCTGTATGGAAAGATCTGAAAGGTTTGAATGAATGCCCTGGATATTTGATGTCCACACTTTTAATGAAAAGGTAGGGAAGGAGGCTTTGGCTGCAGGGGGTGGCGGGGAGGGGGAGGGGAGGACAAGGAACGAGGGGGGGGGTGGAGGTAAGGAGGGTGGTTGAAACAGTGTGGGGGATTGCAGAATAGCTCGGGGAGGCGGCCGGATGAGGAGGAGAAAAGCCTCTGTGGTGCTGGGGGAGAGGGTGCACAAGAGAGGGGGAAGAAGGCAGTTGAGGATTTGAGGAGGTGGAGTGAAGAGATGGAGGTGAGAGGGCAGTGGAAGGAGGCAACTTTGTGGATGAGAGGGAGGGCAACTTTGAGAAGGATGAGTGAGGGGATGAAAGGTGGGAGAAAGGTGAGGGGGGAATTTTTGAGAGAGTTGAGAGGAAGGCTTGGAGGGAGAAGAGTGGGATGGTTGCTTTGAGAGTGAGAAGTGAGGGGGGTGAGTTGGCACTGAAGTTGGAAAAAAAAATGGTTGATGGAAAGCGAACATTCATAGCAAACTGGGTTTTAAAAAGTTTAAGAGCAGAGATGAGATTTAACACAATTCTTGATGGATGAAATGAAGGCGAATTCAGAGAATGGAGAGAAGAAACGCTGTAATAGTTGGATTTTTTAGGCACGGAATGGAGGACAGGTCGAAATGAGAGCAGTCTGTTTAAATAGCAGAAGAGTCGTGCATTGTGAAACAGTAAAGAGTACTACATGTGTGAAAGAGGAAGATGAAGTATTATAAGATCGTTTTTGTTGTTATTATTAATGTTTGAGAGAGTTTTCAACAGATGAGGTCATGGAAGTGTTGTCGAAAAAAATCGAGGAAGAAGACGAGGAGGAAGAAGAAGAAGCAGAATCGGCAGAATGTTCGCGTGTTGTTGTTGTTGGGTTTTTTTATTTTTTTTATTTTTTTTATTTTTTTTTTTGAGATAAGAAATAGAGAGATTCGTTGGGAGAATGGGGGACGTTAGGAAAGTGGGGAGGATGGAAATTGAAGATAATGGGGAGGATAGAAATTGAAGGTAATGGGGAGAAAAAACAAAACAGCAACAACAAAAAAAACGATCGAACACCGAGCGGAACCGGTAGGCCTCAAGCCTCGCCCAAGGCTCCTCCTTTATTTATTTTCATTGTCTCGAGTCGCTCACCTGTATTAATTTTTTTCATTTATTAATTTTCTTCTTTTTTTCATTGATATATCTATATATATTCATTTACAGATGCTTTGTGATGGTCCTGTGATCCCCCCCCCCCCCCCCAGCTTCAGTGTCCATTGCCACGCAAAATTTCAGCTTTCTTTGTCACCCGGAAGGTACTGATCTTCAATACCAGTCAGTGGTTAGAAAGAGTTTATATAATATTAGATATATACATATGTAGTGTGTGTGTAAATGCCTGGTGTTTGCTTAATAGCTCAAGTGGTGTGCTTGGGATCCTAGGGTCTTGAGTTCAAATCCTGCTTGGCTGATAAATTAATACCAGGTGGGGTTGACTCATCCTGTCATCCTTCCGAGGTCGGTAAAATGAGTGCCAGCTTGCTGGTATCCTGCGTCAGAGTGGCGACCCGTCCAAGATTGTGCCCAATAGCTCAGGAGACTGCTTTGGCAGCACCAACGCTCTGCACAGAGTATGGTCCCAATAGATGGATGGATATACATGTGTGTGTTGTTCATAAAGCATAACATACTTCATTCTCTCCGCTAACCCCCCTTCCCTGCCCCACTCTCTTTCCTATCCTTGCTCCACCCCCTCCTTATACAGTACAGCACTTTCATCCCGCATATATCTCTCTCCCTCTCCCCCTCTCTCACATTCTTTCTCTCGCCCCCACCTCTCTTCTGTTCTGAAGTGTATTGTAACATGCAGTGAGGTGTTGCTCTCCTCTCCCTTTCCTCTCCCTCTTCCCCTCTACCCCCCTTCTCTTAATATTCGAGTCAGTGAAGCAACAGGTTGTATTTTCTTGTTGTGAATAAGACAGCTCTGAGTATGTCTGACTTCACATAGCAATAAGCCCCAACATTGAAACTGTATGATTATTTTCACGTAGAAATTGTGTGTGGATTCAAGTGAATTGTCCATTCAGTGAGTGGAACAGTATGTTAGACAGATGGACGCATGGACACACGAACAAGCATATTATTCTTAAGACAAGCAAATGTACCTGTCCCCAGTGATGGGAAAAGTTAAGTTAAGAAAAGTTAATTTTTAAATATTTAATGGACTTTAAAATGGTCACTTGTGTTGCACACATCGTTTCATTCAGAGCCAAAGCTCTGAGCTACTTATGCGGCCCACCGCAAAATGTTGGTACAACATCGGGTGGCAGAGGTTCCATTTGTCTCAAAAGAGGGCAAAATATCCCGTTTGGAAATAATATTTGGCATCAGCATTATTCATGTCTGTTCTCTGGTCACTTCAAAAGTGAATGCTCATCTTTTCAAATGCTCAATTTTAGCTAATAGATGACTTTCCTTCCAGGAACTTCCATATATAAAGAGAGCTTTCAGGCCATCAAATCTGTGCAATGGTTGCACAGCCCATCAAGCCTGTGCAACCTTTGAAAGTTTTTTTTTTGTATGCAGAGTCGAGGCTTATGGAAGAGCTAGAACGCTGAATGGTTCAGGACGCAACAGGACAAAAGGAACATTCGAGGAGAGAGAAAAGGGGTGAAGGGAGAAAGAGGGGTGGGGTGAATGGAAGGGGAGAGTGATGATGGGGAGCGAGGAGAGATGGAGGAAGGTGAGGAAGGAGGAAAGAGAGAGGAGGGAGGGGGGCGAGGAAGGTGAGGTAGGGGGAAGGGAATGCAGCATGAGGGGAGGGGAAGGGAAGGCAGTGTGAGAGGAGTGGAAGGGAAAGCAGCCTGAAGGTATGGAAGGGAAGGTAATGTGAGGTGAAGGGAAGGGAAGGCACCATGTGTAACCAGAACATGCCCAACAGGGACGAAATAATTTCCCCGAAAAAAGGCTTATTTCCCGGAAGCAGGAATTGCTCGAAATTGATGTTCACCACTCTATTGCTTTCAATTCCATGGTTATAATTGAGTACGTTGGAGTCTATTCTGCCCAACACCATAAAGCACTCAAGCAGGCACTCCAATGAAATGATTGATAAGGAAGGCTGGCTCGGTCATAGATGTGTGCTGGTCAGCCTGTCTCTTCTGTCTGGTCTGAGCTAACCTGACCGGACAAAACCGAAAAGAGTGACAATAATGTCAGGCTTACGAAAACTGCAAAAGCATAGTGTCAGTATGTTTTGTCAAGTACTTGTAAAGCTGTTTTTAAAAAGTTGAATTCCTCTTGATGTTTGTGTTGTAAAGTTTATAGACCTTGTGAAACTTTTGTTTGTCACGTGACATGTACGACTTTTGTTGTTGATTGTGAATGTTTGCTGGGATGGAAATCAAAGTACATTATTATCTTCTCACTTGTGGAGATTGTGGATTGCAATATGTTGGTAAAACTTCTCAATATTTACATCAACATTTGAATGGACATAGGTCTGCTGTATCGTCTGGTATTAAGACGTATTCATATCATAATTTCAATTAAATTGGACAAGCTTTAAGTCGTTGTTCGAATCAGATTATAGACTCAGTTAATGATAATGATTTTGATAATAAAGAGGAGTGTAATGTTGAGCTCGGACACAAAAGAGGATTGATGGATCAGGACACTATGTGTGATCTGTCCTTTGGGCCTGAATTACATTGTACAAGGTACTGGGTCAGTTTCTCAAGGTAAAGTTTTCGGTTATGAGTATTTTGCTAATCCAATCCGAAGGAGATCCAGAGGTCATGGGTGTCGTAGTCGGTGTCGTTCAGCTCCAAAAATGGAAATGTCAGAGATAACTGATAAATTTAAAGGTTTTTACGAACTAAATTTTTTTTCATGATTTTTATGTTCTTCTGAGATCATGTTCCAAACAAGTCTGAGCTAATATTCTCTGGAGTTTAGCAAGTTCATATGATGTGCTCGTTTTTGATCGAAGCTTTTTGTACCAGGATTCTGATAAGGAAGTCATCTCCCAAAGTTGATAGGATCCACGAGTTCTTAGCTTGTGATTTTGTTTTCTTTTTTCCCGGAAAGCAGGTGGATAGGCTTCGGCTTCATTCCATTTTTAGGGATACTAGTGTCGAGAGTATATCACCAGATAAAGTTAGGCAGCGAACCCCATTTTGCTTGTAGGTAAAGGTTATAACTTCAAATAAAAATAGCTTAAATTGTAAGTACTTAGCCGTGTGTTTATATGCGTATGCGTGTGCATGTGTCATTATGTCTGGCTTCCTTCTTGAGACTACGGTGCAGTAGCTGGTCTTTATTTTGATTACAATTCATAATGTCTCATCAAAATGATTCTGCATGGAATATTCGTGAAGATGGAATCAAAATAATGTCTAAGATACATTTTGTCCCAGTCATACTATTAATACCGCCCGGACACATCTGGAAGCAAGCATTGTCCGGAGATAATAACCATCTCAACACGTCTGGACTATTAAATGATGTGTGGATACAACTCTCTGGACGTTTATAAGCATTACAGCTGAAATGCGATGAGTTCAAGAATCTCTTAACCTAAACTGAATTTCAAAATTTTAACTGCGAAATTGAATTTAGCAGCAATTCCGACTGCTAATAAAGTTCATTTGTCCAGGTTAAGTCCAGGTTAAGAGATTCTTGAGTTATCGCATGTGTGGAAATGAAATATAACAACAAACACTTGTGTATCCAGGCATTTTATAAGCATTTCGATGTATACAGCAATTTTTAGGTATGAATATCAGGCATTTGATGATATGAATGAGGTCAAGGCATTGTTGAAGCATTATTTCGAAAACAATATGACCTGTTCCGAGTCAAGGCATTGTTGAAAAGGCCAAAGAAAATTGTGAATTAAGACCCCAGCGAGGGAGAGCTGGCTGACTCAAGGATGAAGCCTTCATAAAGGATCATAAAATATGGCCATAAATATTTTAAATTATATTACTAAATATGGCCATGGCACCGCTAGGTTTTATGGTTTTGGAATTATGGAGGAGAAACACTGAGATTTATTTGTATAGATATACAGTTTTTACCTTGATTGGCCACAATCGGCTCATTTCATGGATGCTTTGACTTTTTCCACCCATCAAAGTTGGCACCTCACCATATGCTTACCCACCATACCAGCTGTGTTTATCGTACCTATACAGAGAGCTGTCTTCAATGACAGCTGTCCCACACATGTCCTGAAAGCAATGTGGAATGAAAATGGAGCTGCTTCAAAACTCCTCCTGATCTGCAAGATTTCCATCAGTATAACATGGAGGGTGGGATAATGTTCAAGAAGAAAAATTGCCTCTGACAAGTGGAATTTGATGGGCTTTCCAATAATGTCATGCCAACAGCTGATCGTAGATATTAAAGGGCCATCAGCTGTCTTGAGTGTACCCTTCTTAAGCTGACAGATTGAGTGGCACATTTTGCCCTTGCAGGTGCTCCTTTCATCTTCTTTGCCATATTTCCTCTCCCTAATACCGTACTCCTCTCCTTAACCTTTCTCTTGTGCCCCTTGCTATAACACCCATGATTTCAGGCAGCACATGAACCACACGGCCATTTTCTTCGTCTATCACCTTGAAAAGGCTGCAAATGTTGAGTGATATTCAACCTCTTATTGACAGTTGGACTCAA
This sequence comes from Eptatretus burgeri, assembly GCF_056783735.1. NCBI lineage: Eukaryota > Metazoa > Chordata > Myxini > Myxiniformes > Myxinidae > Eptatretus > Eptatretus burgeri. The sequence continues at coordinate 124,589,609 of NC_140964.1, read as the reverse complement.
CACACAGCCCTGGTACTATCCTGTGCATCTATTCCCCACAATTCACCTTCCCATCTTAATTTTATTCCTTCATCATCCACTAACTGAAAGAAAAAAAAAAAACATCTGAAACCGAACATGCATATATGTCATGTATTAATGATTATTAACCGACACGTGAATGCACAGTTACTGTGCAGTTAGCTCTCTGAGATGGGGCTTCCATCCATCCATTGGGACCATAATCTGTGCAGAGCGTTGGTGCTGCCAAAGCAGTCTCCCTTGGCTATTGGGCACAATCCTGGATGGGTCGCCACACCGACACAGGATACCAGCAAGCTGGGACTCATTTTGCCAACCTTGGAAGGATAACAGGTCGAGTTAACCCCACCTGGTGTTAATTCAACAGCTGAGTGGGATTTGAACTCAGGATCCTCGGATCCCAAGCCCACCACCCTAACCATTAAGCCAACACCATGCAAAATGGGGCTTCACTACATGTAAAAAGTGATGGCAGTCATGGTATTTATTTGCCTTAAATGGATGTTGTGAAAACTCTCAGTGGACATGGGGAAATGTCTCAGTTTCAGGTGGAATTGTGCTTCTACAAGGAAGAATCTGGGTAAAATCACAAACTGGTCCAAAACGTGGAACATGTCTTTCAATCCGGACAAATCTCACACTCTCACGATGTCTCTCCGAAAGGACCATTGAGAACCCTCCCACCCCCCATCCACTTTCTCAACAATCCTCTGGAAGAAGTCCTTTCTTTCAAGCTTCTGGGTCTCACTATCTGCCATGACCTTTCCTGGGAAAGCCACATTTTCAACCTTGCCTCCAAAGCCAGTCACCGACTGGGAATCCTCCGTTGTGCAAAATTCTTCCTCGGCCCACTTGAGCTCCTGACCACTTACAAAGCTTTCGTCCACAGCCTGATGGAGTACTGCTCTCCCCTCTGGGCTGATACTCCTGCCTCCCACCTTTCTCGGCTTCACGCAGTAGAAACCAAGGCATTGCAGATCATTGGCATCTCCCCCAATGAGGCTGAGTCTTTGGGCCTCTCACTCTCTCACCTCGGGCAGGTCAGTGGTCTTTCTGTCTTCTACCGTCTCCTCTCCAGTCTCGCCCACCCCCCCTGCTCTGTCTGCGATTTGTCCCCACCATATTTCCACAGGGCACTCAAGGTCTGCCAACAACCCCCTTCTGGTAAAACTACCAAAATCACGAATCATGCTCACCTTCACTCTTTCATTCCTCTTTTTTCCCGCTTTTGGAATAAACTCCCTCACTCTCTTCAATCCTATTCTTCCCTCCATGCCTTCAAAACAGCTGTTCACCACCACCTCTTATCATCTCCCATCCAATTCCTTGATCTTTTCTACCCCTGTTAATCCACCCCAAACCCACCTCATTCAAATTCCCTGATTTCCTTCCTGAAAGTCCCTGTAATGTCCATCTTGTATTCTCCATGTTCCCCACCCCATCCCTCTCCCTTCCACAGATCTCTTAATGTCTCTGTTCCCCACTGTTTTGTCCTTCCCTCTCAAACCCCTCTTGTCTCATGCCCCCCCCCTTTCTGTGCGTTGTGTGTTAGCTCTCATCAGAGTCTCTACAAGGTATGCAAACAATGAAAATAAAAACAGAACAACGAGATGTTAAGCTCTTCCACTGCCTTACAAACGGTAGAAGGAACAGTATCAACTGTTTTCATTCTTTTGCACTGGAGGATATTGTGCAAGGGGGTGTGTGTGACTTTATGTGTTCGCATTGCAATGTTGCTTGGAGGTTAGACATTCCAACTCTGAGATACCTTACTTTCTCTCAATGATAATTATAATACAGGTTGGAAAGAATACAAATTTAAAATATTTTGCAAAATCACAACTTGAGAAACTGTAACTTTTCAGGAATGCTTTAAAACAAATCGACGTGTCATCGAATTATTTTAGCTCTTCCACGAGCGTAGAATTCTGTTTCACAAAGAGGAGCTTGAAAATTCCACTTGAGAACGCGTCTCCAAAATGAAGGACTCTACTACTTTGTATGCAGCCGATAACCCTATACACAATTACATTCAGGGCTGGAGGTCATGCAATATAAATATAATCAATTGTGATACAATCTACCAGTATAGTGATCGTTCCCGATGTATTTTATGGTAACCACTCCCGCAAATACCCCATTTCAATTGTATAACAACAATTTTGACAATCTATGGATTACATACACAAACAGAGTACCTGCCATTTTTATTCCAAGAGTGCAACACGTTCTTCCAACATCCCATTATTTTGGTGGTGTATGCACAACAGACCGCTGCCTCGATTGCTCCCAAAAATATAAAATAACCCGGGCTACATACACAAAGCAAAAACATGGCTCCTGTTTATGTGCGTATATAACACATCATGGTTATAATAGCTCGGATAATTCCAATTTCATTGGGACATATACTGGCACCAGTCATGAAACCGAATGCATGAAGCCTGAGGCCGACGCATACTGTTACCTTCACAAGGCCCATGAGGCCTTTCGGCTACAATGTTTCCATATTTGATGATCCTGCTAACTGTCTCGAAGGGCGTTTTACACTGAACGGAAAACTTGTGCTGAGGGCATGGCGATTATAGATATGACACTTCCGAAGATGTGTTAGACTACCATATGTTCAGGATGTTAAGAGGTTGTTAGGCTACCATAGCTCCAACATGGCAGACATATGATTTTTAAGCGGAGAAGCCACTTCAATATTTGGCTGTTTCCATCCTTCCATTTGTCCGTCTGTCAAAAATGAAGAAGAAGAACGTTTCCACCCCCAACGTATTTAATTCTAAAGGGTAATTATAGAGGGTTCTAAAGGATAATTCTAGTGGGTTCTAAAGGGTGATAAAATGTAATTCTAAAGGGAATTTATATAGGGTTCTAAAGGGATAATTGTAAAGGATTCTAAAGGGTAATTGTAAAGGATTCTAAAGGGGGTAATTGTAAAGGGTTCTAAAGGGTAATTGTAAAGGATTCTAAAGGGGTAATTGTAAAGGGTTCTAAAGGGTAATTGTTAAGGATTCTAAGGGGTAATTGTACAGGGTTCTAAAGGGTAATTGTTAAGGATTCTAAGGGGTAATTGTCAAGGGTTCTAAAGGGTAATTGTAAAGGGTTCTAAGGGGCAATTGTAAAGGATTCTAAGGGGTAATTGTAAAGGGTTCAAAAGGGTAATTGTTGAGGATTTTAAAGGGTAATTGTAAAGGATTCTAAGGGGTAATTGTAAAGGGTTCAAAAGGATAATTGTTGAGGATTTGAAAGGGTAATTGTAAAGGATTCTAAGGGGTAATTGTACAGGGTTCTAAAGTATAATTGTAAAAGGTTCTTAAGGGTAATTGTAAAGGATTCTAAGGGGTAATTGTACAGGGTTCTGAAGGGTAATTGTAAAAGATTCTAAGGGGTAATTGTAAAGGGTTCTAAAGGGAAATTGTTAAGGATTCTAAGGGGTAATTGTAATGGATTCTAAGGTGTAATTGTTAAGGATTCTAAGGGGTAATTGTAAAGGGTTCTAAGGGGTAATTGCAAAAGGTGATTCTAAAGGGTAATTGTAAAGGGTTCTAAATGGTAATTGTAAAGGATTCTAAGGGGGTAATTGTACAGGGTTCTAAAGGGTAATTGTTAAGGATTCTAAGGGGTAATTGTAAAGGGGAATTGTAATGGATTCTAAGGGGTAATTGTACAGGGTTCTAAAGGTTAATTGTTAAGGATTCTAAGGGGTAATTGTAAAGGGTACTAAAGGTTAATTGTAAAGTATTCTAAGGGGTAATTGCAAAAGGTGATTCTAAAGGGTAATTGTAAAGGGTTCTAAATGGTAATTGTACAGGGTTCTAAAGGGTAATTGTTATGGATTCTAAGGGGTAATTGTAAAGAGTTCGAAAGGGTAATTGTAATGGATTCTAAGGGGTAATTGTAAAGGATTGTAAGGGGTAATTGTAAAGGGTTCTAAAGGATTCAAAGGGGTAATTGCAAAAGGTGATTCTAAAGGGTAATTGTAAAGGGTTCTAAAGGGTGATTGCAAAGGGTTCCAAAATGAAATTCTTAAAAGTAATTGTAAAGGGTAATTGTAAAAGTTAATTCCAAAAGGAAATTGCAAAAGGTAATTCTGAAGGGTAATTCTTAAGGGTTCTACTGGGTAATTCTTAAGGGTTCTACTGGGTAATTCTGAAGGGTTCTAAAGGGTAATTCTGAAGGGTTCTTGAAGGTTCTAAAGGGTAATTCTGAAGGTTTCTCATGTGTTCTAATGGGTAATTCTGAAGGGTTCTTGAGGGTTCTAAAGGGTAATTCTGAAGGGTACTTTGGGGTTCTAAAGGGTAATTCTGAAGGTTTCTAATGTGTTCGAAAGGGTAATTCTGAAGGGTTCTTGAGGGTTCTAAAGGGTAATTCTGAAGGGTTCTTGAGGGTTCTAAAGGGTAATGCTGAAGGATTCTTGAGGGTTCTTAAGGGTAATTCTGAAGGGTTCTTGAGGGTTCTAAAGGGTAATTCTGAAGGTTTCTAATGTGTTCTAAAGGGTAATTCTATGGGTTTTGTTCGTTTCTTGGCTTTGCCTATTTCATATTAAAAATTCCAAAGTAAAACGCTTCCTTCGGATACAGGCACGATTTATTTATTTATTTATGAGGAAATACAACCCATCGCTTCACTGACAGGGAGTATTGAGGAGGGGGGTTGAGAGAGGAGGGAGGAAAAGGAGACAAGAAGAGGAGGAGAGGGAGGGGAGAGACAGAGTAGGCTGGAGGGAGGGGAAGCTTGACAGGAGGGATGAGCGAGGAAGGGGGGTGGGAGGTGGGGGAGAGCTCTGCCTCACCAAATGTTGCTATACTGCAGGAGGGAGAGATGCAATGAGGGTGTGTGTGTGTGTGAGAGTGAGAGTGAGAGTGAGAGTTGAGGGGTGGAGGTGGGGTTAGTAAAGAGAATATGTTATGCTTAATGACCAAACACAAAAACAAACTCATGTCAGGACAGCTGTACACACAACTACACAACAGAGTTTATAACTTAATCTGCTGGCACACCTGCAAAAACTTTGATTTACTAGTTCTAGAAAATTTATGGGAACATGAACCAAAAGTAATCACTGAAAACATGGAAGTACCTATCACTCACATACGCTCTTCTGATCCCATTGAGCGTGAACATTGAAAACAAAGCATTGTGACCAGATATCATCCTTGGGTACAAGAAAAAGAAAATAAGGCATTGCTTATTAAGGTGTTGCTCGCAGTAATTTTGGACTAAACGATGCAGAAATCAAGAAAATGTCCAAACACCAAGACGTCAAGATTGAAGTGAGAAGATCCTGGAAGCTGAAGAATGCCAAAGTTGTTCCAGTGATAGCTGGACCGAAGGGAATGATGACAAAGAACCTCACAGAAATAATAAATATAGAGGCAATACCGTGGGACGCTCACCTGGTAGTAGCGGGATAAGATAACCAGCAACCACTGATAGGCATGGATGACCCACAAAATATATAATGGAGAAGAAAGTAAATACCGATGGATAACTTTTTTATACCATGAAAAAACCTTGGTACATCACGGGTGGTGAAGATGGTGGTCAAATTTCATTGGAATTGTGTGTAGTTTTGGAGAAGAAAACAAATACATATATTGGGGGGGAAACCCCCCTTAAGTCCCTTAGAGCCAGATTTTTGTAATGTCATGAAGAACCTTTGGTACGTCATTGGTGATGAAGGTTTTCGTTATGTTTCATCATAGTTGTGTGTATCGTTTGAGAAAAAAGCAAATACCTCTTTGGGGAGGAAACCCACTCTCAACCCCCCCCCCCATAAACTCCCTCTGTAGAACCCTTAGGCCCCCTTTTTAATTGTAATGCCATCATGGGCATGGAAGGTTGTGGTCAAATTTCAGTGAAATTTTAGTGGTCAAATGTGTAGTTTCTGAGAAGAAGTCGCAAGTATTTGTGGACGGACGGACGGACAGACTAAGCGCCATCCCATAACCTCCCCGGAACTATTTTACAGGTGAGCTAAAAAAAACATCCCTGGGAATATTATAGCAAAGGAACTGCAGTTGGAAGCTGTACGGGGTTCAGCGACGATCCTGACGAGAGCCCTCGGCACGAAACTTTGAGAACAGAAAACTTCACAGCTTGGTCCATGAATCGTGACCCCTTACCGAAATGAAGGTGAATAGTTTGAGCCCACCCTGGGAGGACTCCATTCCACATTGTGAAACCCACATATGTAGATAACCATCAATGAGACACCCCCCCCCCCCCCCACACACACACACACACACCTGATCGGTATCTGTTTCACCTCCCAACACCCACCACACGTGGAGATACACACACCACACCACACACACACCACACACACACACACACACACACACACACACACACACACACACACACACACACACACACACACACACACACACACACACACACACACACACACACACACGTGCTTAGCCAATATCGGCAATTTTTTGGGAATCAGCAGGTTGGAGTCAGTGAAATTACTGACTTCACTACGGACTGCATACAACCCAGCAACCTTAATAGACGGCCGGCCAAGACTATCTCCGGGGTCTAAAAATTTGTCTCATAGTCATTTCTTGTTAAAAGTGATTATGCATATGCGAAAGTAAAATGATAGGGTGAAGCTTCAGAATATGCCCCATACCATCTTGAACTTTGACCTTGGAGGTCAAAGGTCAAGGTCAATGCCAAATTCCTCATTTTTTGGTTATAGTGAATTTCGTTTCAGCATTGCCACATCTATGTGCCTGTGTATGAATTATTCGCCTAGGCTACTGTCCTTTAGTCTCAGCAATAAATTTAGACTAGAGATTTACTTGAAAACATGAAATGCTGCAATTGTAAAATGGCCATTTTCTCGAATTTCTGAAGATTGACGCATGAAATCTTCTCACGTGAGTTCTCAACTCGGAAGATGAACTCATGTGAGATCAAAACGTTGTATAAGAGGGTTGGCACATAAGAGAATGTCTGAAATATAATTTGCTCACCCATATAGCTGTAGTTAGTGGAAGTCATTATTGCAGTTGACAGCATCACACCCGCATGCTGGGATATAGTTCTGGCGAGACTTGCTGCACTTACATGCACTCGTTCGACACTTGCTTTTACACGCACAAGTGACTAGTTCAGTACAAGAAGCTGGAATGGCGGGGAGTCGCATCCACACGATCTCAAGTCCAGAGTCTGTTAGCTTCCAGCCACCCGTCTCTTCTGGAGCTTCAACCGCTATCTGAGGTTTATCAGCCTGGTACCAGATTTTCGCCTGATGATTTGACCTGATATGATGGACCTCAAATGCGTCGAAAGTTGGCGGTAGCTTTTCGAAATCCTGGAGACCTTTATCGAACATCTGGGATTTGGCAGAGAGCAGATCGTCAGCGTTGTCCACTCCATACAAATGGCACAGGAACTTTTCAGCCTCGTCAGTGGATCCATCACACCCAATATTCGCCAGTAGCTCCGGCTGTTCCACGTACACTTTCCAGCAGCTCCGTTTCCTGTATCCATAGAATGAAGACATCACATCACATCCGGTAAAGGCATGAAATCCGAGCAGATTGTTCCTGACAGGACGCGATAGCTTTTGTACAATTGGTGCAATTTGGTATTAGACACGTTTTTTGCCAGTCCCACTTTTCATCCACAGATCAACGTTTGCATCACCGAAGAAATGGATGAGGAGTAATAATACATCTGTATCCTTGATCTCCATGACCACGCTCTTGTATTTCTCCCTGACGGTATGTGCTGCATGTGCGACCATGCGCGTATCGGCCTCTTCATGGTTCGCGGCCAAATCAGTTATTTGGCCACGTGTAGTTGACTTCGCCATCTCCAGTTCAGCGAAACCTCCCCCTACAATCAGCTCGCAAGACTGTGGGTAATTCCGATCGGTCGAAATGAGGTACTCAGCGCCAAATTTAGCGAGGTCAGCTTTGTTCTGGTCCAGGGCTATGAATCTGTCCCATACCTCTGGCAGTGGTACGTCTCATCGATCAATGATTTTTCGGATTGGTCGCTTCTTCTGCCCACACTTTGATCTAGTTGCCGATTTTATTGACCCTGTAAATTATTGACCTTCGATGTACTGATCGAAGATGATGTCGATGCGAGTGAATGACTGGTGAAATAGCTTTACAATCCTCTCGTGATATGTACGACCAACGTCAGCAAACGTGCGACAATGAGACGGCTTCCCCATCCCTTGGATCATTGCGTGACCATCGATGATGAGAGCTGACGGCTCCTGCAGGGATGGAATATTCGCTGGTGTTTCGATGTCCATGTCGTTTATCAGGATATGAAGCATATCAGCCTTGTTTGTCTGATTCATCTGTCCGTTTCTCTTGATGAGCGAAGATGGAAGTGACGAAAGTTCGTGCTGAAGAATCCTGGACATATCGACACATCATCCAGCTCTGGTTGTATTGAACAACCTCTGTATGAGTTTTGCATCTGCCTTGATGAATTTCTTCTCGGCTGTTGAGGTCAGAGCTGTGCTTTTGTGGAGATGAGCAAAGGATTTGGAATTGATCCTCGACAGCGTATCGAAGAAACCCGTCTCGAGTTACCAGCCTCTCATCCACAAAACTTTGTAACCTTCGAAGACCTCGCTCATCGGCTGACAACAGGGAAGTTTGTATTCCCATCATGGCGAGATCGTTTGTTGTCAAAGATACAAGTGTAGGTTCCTGCGATTCCTCCACCAGGTCTGGTGATTGTGCCGGTGGGAGTGTATCCGCTGCTTGGAAAATACGGAATCGCTCAAACTGGTCCATCAGATTTTGAACATTTCCTTCATCATGCCTTAGACATCCAGGCATAGCCTCCTTTCTCATAGATATCACCTCCTCTACGATCTCGTCATCGATAAGTTTTAGGAGCCGTTTGGAATCTAGGGTAATTTCGGAGCGCTCGCACCACGTCAAGCAGAATCGATCCCTTGCAGTATCATTCCTGGTGATTCCGATTCTGCCATTCGATATCTTACACATGCGGTTAGTCCATTCTGTAGCTTCATCGACTGGCACAGAGCTGAACGGACGTTTGCTGCATTGTACCACAAAGTTCCCGGCGAGAAATGCACTGTATACATCAGGCGCTGTATTCTCCAACATTTTCATGTCGGAGAGATACACCGGTCCCCATCTCACATAATTTGTGTGGTCATACGCACATAGCCACGGTAACATCTGTGCGAACGATTTTAGGTGCGCCTGCCAATCTCCCTCTCTATTCGCACGGATGAATTCCAAAAGTGTGCTGACCATTTTGATGTAATTCGTCCAGAATTCAAAATTGGGATCAGTTGCGCGGCATCGGTCAAATTCGTCCAATTTCTTCAATACGTCTGATCTTTCGATGGTTTGTCTCAAAGCACAGATGGAATGGCTCAGTGCATCGGATTTGCAGAGACGACCATCTGCACTGCGACATTTGTTCCTAACTTCCTCAGCGCATGTCTTGATAGCCTCGATCGAAGCGATTGTTGCGATATCATGACTTTGCTCGAGCCACTCCATGAATTTTGTCCATCGGATGCGACACAATGCTTCGTACGTACAAATATGTCCATATACTCCTCGGTGGTATGCTTTTCCACAAAGTACGCTTGGTATCGTATTCGCAGCGAATAATCCCGCCTCGATCCAGATATCCTCCAGCCCTGCGCTCTCATAATGCTGTCCAATAGCTTTGAGGTAATTGAAGAGAATGTGGAGGTGAGCAAGGAGGCATATAACATTGCTGTATTTGGCGGGATCGTTCCATACGAGTTCTTTCATCCGACTGTAGAGAGGATGGTCAGCAAAAATGACCGTGTGTTTCTGTCCCACCTTTTCACTGATATTCATGGACTTGATCATCACAGTTGTCATTGTGTCATCATGGTCTGCCGGTGCCTTCAGAATTGGGAGCATACCTACATTGGTGACATGTGGGGGCCCGTTCGTCGCCAGACTGTTAAATGTCGCCCATGGTGGCACAGATTGTGACTCACCACCATGTAATATTCTTGATAATGTCCATGCCAAGTTGTTGGACTTGCTGTTATTTGCATTGCCAGACTCTTGGAACCACGACTCTACATTGATGGCGGCACCATCAGGAAAAGTGGGGGACGGACGAATACCAGAACGAGGTTTCGCATATTCTAATATGTGCATCTTGCCGATTCGTTCCTGGCTGAGAGCTTTAGTACGACCGATATGCCGAGGTTCATCTCTGTGATAAACAGTTCCGTCATCTCGCTGCCACACTGCCATCTGTGTATAATGTGTAGTGTTGTTGCCGTCAATTGTTTCCGCAAGTACATCAATATTGTCACATGAACTGAGGACCAGCCCTGAGGTCTCGAATGGGCGGATTACCTCGGGGATAAAGACTCCGTCGTTTGTGTCGGCCCTGTCGAGAATATCATTTGCGATGGACGTGTCAATGCGCCGGATTGTGTCGATGCTGATACAGTGACCACTTGCATGCAATAGATCCACCAAGGCCTCGGATCTCATCATTTGATGTACTGTCATCCCTAATCCATTGTGTTTGGGTGTCAGCTTGCGCCCCTGGGAAAGGCGAAAGATGATGTCCTGTGCGATATCGCAGACTAAGCGGTCGAGCTCTGCACATGTATCAGCAGCTTCAATATTATCCTCAATCACATCGGCCAAAAGAACTCAGAGAAATATGTGCAACGATTGGGGGATGATCTCATTCACATGGTCTTGGTCGATTCCTCGCCATCCTAATTCGTGACCAGGGCGGCTATTGAGATCGTTGCGCAATTGGAGAGCAGAATGTAATATTTCCTGCAGGGGATTGCTGGCCATCATCGAAAAGTCATTACCATCATCATCATCATCTACCGAGTCTTCATCCCTGTGCATTCCTGACAGAGATGTTGAAATGACACATTCATTCCTTTCACTGGGATACAAGAGCAACGAGGCTGTACGATTGAATGGGGCTAATGAAGCCAGCTCTACTCCCGAGTCTCTGAGACACCGCGTCAGTGAAGGTTTTCCTTCATGACAAATAGCTCCGAGGTATTTCCTGACCTTTCGCTTCACATAAATCCTGAAATCGCTTCCAAACCTCCCCCATATCATATACATATCCACGTGAAAGCCCGTCATTCAGAATGCTACATAGGGTCGTCAGCTCCTGATCTTCACCTTGTCCAAAATCCAGACTTTGTTTCTCTGCTTCTCTCTCAAATTTGATCAAGCATGAGAGATGATATTTGCCTTCAGCAGCAATCAGATCTACTGTGCCTGCCAGACGAGTCCGCAGCGCCGTGTCTACGTTAGAAAGTTCCAGTATCTTACGGGATAAATGCATTGTCCGGATATCATACAATTCAGTTTGACTCTTGCAAACTTTCTTACCCGGTTTTCCCTTCCTTTCGTCTTGGGAAAATATACATTTTTCCCATTCTACTTTTTCATGTTTTCCACGCAATGACCGTGCCTCCAAATCCATGCTGTCCCCGCCACCGCCAGTTGCAGCTCCTTCGCACAGTGGTTTCGATCTGAGATGCTTCAATCGACTTTCAGCCGTGAAATCACAGTAACACGAGCTGTGCCACATCAACGGCGATTCCCATATTGAAATATCGTTCAGCCTCTTCAATCTATCAGATTCCTCTCCGAGGCGATTGCATTCAGCGAGGACCATAATCACCCTATTCTTACCGTCGTCCGATGCTTGGCGTGTTACTTCCTTGCACTTTTTTGATTTCAAACAGAACAGACATGTGGACGCGAGTTCAGGCTCTTTTTTGCGTTTTTGCGAACCTATCATTCCTCCAGCTTTCATTTCATCCATTGCCCCAAATTTAACAATGCAATTGTCGTAGATTTCACACAAAATGAAAGCAAAACAATGCAAAAGACGTGTTGAAAGCTCAACTGTTCAGTGTCATGTTGCACACACTGGCTACTTCCTCCGCAAGAGCGATTGGTGGACTGAGTGGAGCACCGTGGGCGTAGCCACGGCACGCACGAGGGACGCTTCTATTTCGTGATTTTTTGAGAAAATCGATTTGGTTGCGCTTGGTATGGGGCAAATTCTCAACAACAGAGATTTTTCTACCTTTTGGCACCCCATACCAGTTTTTAACATGAAATGCCTGCGGGGTGTCACGATAGGTTAGGTTGGCCGGCCGTCTATAAGTATCTTTCACCGAAAAACAACGTTACATGTGTATAGACGTTTCAAGGATATGACCATAAACATTATCTATATATTACGAAAACTCTCATCTTGTATAAATGTATGTAGGTATTATATGTTTGTATGTTTGTGTGTATATATATATATATATATATATATATATATATATATATATATATATATATATATATATATATATATATATATATATATATATATATATATATATATATATATATATACATATATATATGTCTGTATGTATTTTCCCGAAATACAGCCAAAATGATACACAATAGCACAACATTTTTTAGGGCCACCTTACTCACCATTTGCCTGCAGCAACGAAAAAATTATTAAAAAATTAATTCCCGATTCAGTCAAGTACTCTTCGGGAGAATTTGATCAATAGAAACAACCTCAGCGGTATCGTTCGCTGGAGCTATCTTTATTTTCGTTTTTTTTTTTTTGAAATACTTTTTTAATCAACCGCTATCACAACAGGAACTCAACGGGTTCACAGGTCGTCTAGTACTTTATAAACAGCTGCGTGTGATGGGTGTAAAAAAACAATTGGCTAGGTAATTTAGAAAACACGTTAATACTGCAAACAGCTGGGAAATCAGGCGTTATCAAATATATTTTGCTTTGAAACTCACAAAGGGAAACATTTAACATTTTTAAAGCAAATCCGATAACCAAATGCTTTAGAAACAAGCACGAGGACAAAGGAAACCGGAAAGAACCTCCATAAGATACTGGATGAAACTTTGCCACCACGTCGCCTGTAACAGGTATGTCATGTCCACACACCCACGGAGAGTCCTCACAGATCCCAATCTACCCATATGTACCACATCTGTGTGTGCTGTATATGTACCTTTACCTTGTAGTAACTGTCGACTATACATCCCGATCAGGACATGAACTGCACTGTACAGCTCTGTAAGTGGCTTAAGCACTCAACAACTCCAACAGAACACCTGGTTTGGCAAGCGATTATTATCAATTTCCCTCAATACAACTGTCCATGCGATGTCCGAATTGGACAAATCAACACTTTTTGGGGGAGTCGGAACTTCTGATACTTTGAAATCTGGAACTTACATCCAGGCCAAATAACATGGCAGCTTCAGACCCCAGTAGTACTGCGGCAAAGCAAACCAATTGTTCGACTTTTCATAAAAGCACCAAAATTGGTACATATGTTGACTAATGTATTCGACATGTGTACCAATTTTTGGTGCTTTATGCAAATTTGAACAATTGATCTGAAATATCAGACTACGCTGCTGGACTACAGTGAGGTTACCCAGGAAATGCCTGAAGATCCCAGACAGCGAGGTGGCCGAGATTCACCTGATGAAGGATATAATTAAATAAGGCCATTAATTATCTTCAAAAGGAGTGTTTTAATTGACCCAAACACACAATTTTCACTCTTGCACTTCCTTGGAGTTGTCTTTGTATGCATGCAAAGTTCCAGGCTTTTAGGTTTTATAGCTTCAGAGTTATAGAGGACACACACACACACACACACACACACACACACACACACACACACACACACACACACGGCCTTTTATTGGTGTAAGATTTATTTAATTTCCCAGGTGACAATTAAGAATGGTGTCAGACCAGCTGTCCAACCATTGGGGATAGAGCAGACATGCATACATATGCTCCATTATATATTGATTGTCATACTCTTTGGATCACAAGAAAAAGAAAATTAATTCATTCAAGGTGAAAATGTAACGACATGTGAAAAAATATTAAAGTTTATTTTAGGTCGTCAGTCCTGCCAGAATTGTGCTGTGATTCCAGTGATTCCTTCCAAATAATTCTGTGAATGGACAAGCCTCGATCATGAAACGTTATTGGAAGCACGACAAGCTGTTGTCCCACAACCTGTGGTTGGAATTATGTTTGATGAGCACTTCCATAACGTATTGACCAACCATTGTTCAGCCACTGTTATGAAAAAGAAAAATTATATTTGTGACTTGATCCAATCACAGATGATGATGATGATGATGATGATGATGATGCACAATCTCTCCATAAAGAAGAAAGGTGTGTTTTTTTTTGTTAAGATTGGTGTGGTTTTGGCTGATTTTAAGGTTCCAGAAAATATTATTCCTGACAGCTGCTGCGTTGTTGAAAATTATTGCAGATTTGCAACAATAATGTGTTTTAAAATAACTCCATAGATGACGTCTAATGTGAGCTTTTCCATCATGTTGGCCAAGCACATCAATTATGGGGGTTAGTGAGTTGAACACAAATCCAATTACCATGCAGGATTTTTTTTGCACAGTTGAGAAATGTCAAGTAGAGAAAGAGGGAAAGGAATCGGCCACAAACTTCGCTGGTTTTTCATGCTCATTCATTATTCATGACATATCCTGTAATGCTGGGATGTCATGCCTGGTGTTGGCTTCATGGCTCAGGTGGTGGGCTTGAGATCCAAGTTGGCTTGTGATCCAAGGATCCTGAGTTCAAATCCCACTTAGAAGTTGAATAAATACCATGTGGGGTTGACTCTGCCTGCCATCCTTCGGAGGTTGGCAAAATGAGTGCCAGCTTGCTGGTATCCTGTGTTGGAGTGGTGAACCATCCATGATTGTGCCCAATAGCCAAAGAGAATGCTGATGCAGCACCAATGCTCTGTACAGTGTGGTCTCAATGGATGGGTGGGATCTCATGTTCACAATGGAAACGTTATGAAGTTTATAGTACTCAAACGTTCTGGACGAACGTACTTCTTTC